>NC_044307.1:4600001-4900001 GCF_007474595.2 Lynx canadensis | reverse complement strand
CCCCAGCCCTCAACTCGAATGCTGTTTTCAGTCTCAGACAGATAGAAGCAGCCGGTCCAGACTCAACCCACCTCTAGGGTCTTCGTTCTTAAGTAGCTATCTGCTGAACTTGACCTGGCACGGTATGGATGCGTTTACATATCGATCATAACGAAGGGAGGGACAGTAAAGGATTTTAGAGGCAGGACCGTTCTGGAACAACAGCAGGTTGAAATAACACTCTGGAAAGAAATCTGTGACCCCCAGGTTTTTATAAGACTAACAGATGGGGTGCTTAGTGTTTCCTGGTGGGCCGAGATACTTCTCAGCAATCCAGATGTCCGGAAATGGGAACTGGTATCTCCACTTGCTTTCTCGAAGGCATCTGCGAGAGGTAGGGTCAGTTGTCTTTAAATTGAACACCTTTCGCCCACTAAGCAAAGCTGGTCACCTGTGCAGATGAGAGCTTGTTGGGGGCTTAGAAGATGTTTTCACTGGAGTACTAGGGCAAGCAGCATGAACACACGGGTCCTGAACTGGCACTTTTATGTTTTACAGAAGGCAGATTCAGAGCGTCCTCTCAGAGGCTATACCAACAACTGAATTAGTCCGTCATGGGCACTAGAGGATCTGCGGAGTTGGGATTGAAGTCTCATCTGCCCTGGGGACAAATCCCCCTCCAAGCTAGGGGAGCATGACCGAGAAGGCTAAGAGAGTCAGAGAAGCCTTGGAAATGTGTGGAAATGTATTTCCCACGGGCCACTGAGAAGACCACGTCTGAAAAACAGTCATTCCAAGGGACACAACAGCCTTCTGTGGGGGGATCTCGGCTTGCCACTGGCACCTCATTTTCAAGCCTATTTTATAGCACAGGTCACCAAAGAATTGCTGTTTCCTGGAAAAGGACCAGATTTCTTTCCTGTGTGGCAACCTTAGAGTAGCAAAGGACACAGAAGTGGCGTGGGATTCGGGACAAAATCAGGTCCTGTCTTCTTGTGCCGTGTTTTCAAAAGTTTAATCTGTATGCCTGGTAGAAACATACATTCCGGTGTAGCAACAATGATCCCATCGTTGGGAACCCCCGCCTGTGCGGAGATCATCCCTCTTGCTCTCTGCTCCCACCACGTCCACACTGAGCTGTCTGATCAGGAACAGGGTGGAGAAGGACATCTCTGGTGGACTTGGGGGTCCCTGGCTTCTAGAACACAGCAGATGACGATTGGTGCTGGATCTATCTCAGATTCCGACTCACTGGTTGGGACAAGTCTGGAGAAGGGACTCTTTGGAGGCAGTGCCCGGGGCTGGCGGGGAGGCCTGTGGGGGGGGGAGTGCGGAGGGGAGAGACCCATGGCTCCACCCATGCCTAAGTCTTGATCAGTCAGGAAGGGATCCTATCCAATAGCATCTCAGTGACATTATGATCATCAAAATGCCTCCGTTTCACTTCACATCACATCACATCACATCACATCACATCACATCACATCACATCACATCACATCACATGGGTTTACAGTGACTAACTCTGGGACCGAAGGGGCTCAGCCACTCCTCAGAGCTGTTTAGTTTAACTCCTGATCGTCTTAGGTACGTCGATCTGTTGTGAGGAAAAACGAAACTTAACACGTGCTACCGGGGTGGAAAAGTCAGCGCCAGAGGATGGTTATCGGTCAGGGAAAGATAGATACGCAACTTTGCACAGAAGCTGGCCTCAGACGCCTCTCTCCAAACCTAGTCTGGTTTCCCTGAAACGGTACTTACTTTTAGAATATCATCCAAATGCTTGACTTCTTGGTTCAGATCCTGAAACTCCTTATACTGCTCCTTGTGGGGCTCCAGCGCAAGGAAAAGCCCGCTGAAGGCGTCCTCCAAGCTTCCGTCCAGGAAGGATCGACAGCCTTCGGATTCTCCGCTGACCGAGCCCTCGGAGAGCAGCCTGTCCGCGGCCGCGGGCGCCTCGGCCGAGGTCAGCCTCTTCACCAGCTGCTTCGTGAGGTTTCCTTCAAAAGTGTCCAGTTCGACCGGCTTGAGCTCGGACGCCTCGTCGGACTCCCGCAGGAGCGCCTCGGCCACCTCCTTCTCCAGGAACAGGCGCTCCGGCCCGGCACCTGCCGCCGCTCGGCGCTCCGGGGGGCTCCTGGGCCCGGCTGGGGGCTCCTCCGGGGGCGGCTTGGCCTCCTGGCCCTCTCGCGAGGAGTTTCTGGAAGATGCCGAGCCGGAGCCTTCCGTGTCCTTGTTGTGGGAGGACGGGCTGCTGGGGCTCAGCTCTGCGGGGGTGATGGTGATTTCGGGGTTTGCCGCACCTGCGCTGGAGAGAGAGCCCGCTGGGTCTGGGGTGAGGGCGCAGTCCTCGTTGGGCAGGTCACCGAAGCTGAGAGACAGTGGTGTTTTCTCCTCAGCGGCCTTGCCATTTTCAAAGACGTCATCGGGTAGATTAGACTGTGGATAAAAGGCGTCTCGTTATTATTTTAAAAATTTTTAATGTTTATTTATTTTTGAGAGAAAGAGTCAGGGAGTGAGCAGGGGAGGGGCAGAGAGAGAGGGAGACAGAATCCGAAGCAGGCTCCAGGCTCTGAGCTGTCGGCACAGAGCCCCACGCGGGGCTTGAACTCGTGAACCGTGTGTGAGATCATGACCTGAGCCGAAGTCAGACGCTGAACCGACTGAGCCACCCGGGAGCCCTGACACCATTATTTTTAAATACAAATTATACGCTTGGTGTGGTTTGTGTGCAGACAAGATACGAGATCATTAAAATAAACAACCGGCACTTTCATGATATTAACGTTTCATTTGTTGATTGTGTGTATGTGTGTGTGTGTGTGTGTGTGTGGTTATATGTGTGGTTGTGTGTGGTTGTGCGTGTGTGTGTGTTGTGTGTGTGGTAGTATGTGTGTATGTTTGTGGTTTGTGTTGTGTGTGGTTATGTGTGGTTGTATGTGTATGTGAATGTGTGTATGGTTGTGTGTATGTGTGTGGTTGTGTATTTGTGTGTGGTTGTGTGTGTGTGTGCGGCTGTGTGTGTGCGGCTGTGTATTTGTGTATGGTTGTATGTGTGTGGTTGTAGCGTGTGTGGTTGTAGCGTGTGTGGTTGTGTGTATGTGTGACTTGTGTGTGGTTGTATGTGTGTGTGGTTGTGCGTGTGGTTGTGCGTGTGTGTGGTTGTGTGTGTGGTTGTGCGTGTGTGTGTTGTGTGTGTGGTAGTATGTGTGTATGTTTGTGGTTTGTGTGTGTGTGGTTATGTGTGGTTGTATGTGTATGTGTGTGTGTGTGGTAGTGTGTGTATGTGTGTGTGGTTGTGTGTATGTGTGTGGTTGTGTGTGCATGTGATTGTATATGTGTAGTTGTGTGTGTGTGGTTGTGTATGTGTGTGTAGTTGTATGTGTGTGTGGTTGTGTGGTTTGTGTGTGTGTGGTTGTGTATTTGTATGTGTGTGTGGTTGTATGTGTGATTTGTGTGTAGTTGTGTGTGTGTGTGGTTGTGTGTATGTGTGACTTGCGTGTGGTTGTATGTGTGTGTGGTTGTGTGTGTGTGTGACTTGTGTGTGGTCGTATGTGTGTGTGTTTGTGTATGTGTGGTTGTGTGTGTGTGTGTGGTTGTGTTGTGTGGCAAGAGAAAACAAAGCTCTTAGAAAGTACTTCCGGTGTTGAATCTAGGTGAAAGTTCATTAGACTATTCTTGGGTTTAACATTTTCAAAAGAAAAGGGTGGGGGAGGGGAGGCAAGTGAGCCTGTTTCCTAAAACGCAGGATCTCACAATATTTGGCAGCTGTATTTATGAATAATGCTACCAATTTTGGGGGGGAGGCATTTATCTTAAAAGACTTTACAACATTCATGCTATTTCACTCAAAAGACGGATGCTTTGTTCTGCTTCAATTCTCATAGATTACTTTAAAAGAATCTCTACCCACAAATCCAAGCCCTTGAAAATGTTCTATTAATTTGGTAACCATGCCACAAATAACTGAGGCCAGAAATACACTGGCATAACTTCTGTAAAAACGGGAGACTAATAAACTTGAACATCTCCCGCGATTGCACAGCCAGAGCTGTGTCTAGAAACAGCGAGTCCTCTTGTCGAGCCCACCCGGGCTGGGTCAAGTACACTCTGTGATCCATGAAGCAGAGCTCAGAAGGGGGAGAGGTTCCAAATATCCAGGTAACCAAGATAATTACTTTATGCGGGCATTAAAATGATTTCTAAGTCAGTTTTCCCTACGTTGCGGTCCGTGCAGGGTCTCGGTACCAAATGCTGCTCCGTGGAAAAAGTTTTCTGGGTATTTGAGACCAGCTCTTTCAAAATGGATAATTTCTCCTGGGTTCTGGATTTGATATTCTAGGTAAATGGTAAGTACCACGCTCATGCCTAATTACATATAAAGCAAGGAATTACCATCATAGTTCTGGGAAACAAAACGTTCCAGCCAGTGAAATGGGAGCGGACGGAAAGGGATCCCCTGTCCTCCCCAGCCGTGTCTCTGGTCCCCTTGCTGCTGGGCTGGGGCCACCAGATCCCAGCACGTGCAGTCAGTTCAACCCAAACTTTCTATTCTCATCTGGTTAACCACAGGGTGAGCTGTGTCACTGGGGCACTCCAGGAACCTCTGCAACTCAGTTTTGCCTCTAAAGAACGTTTTCTTCCGTGAATGGTCCCCGAGCGTGCTGCTCAGGGTCCTGGGGGTGCAGGGGCGGGAGTGGGTGGAGTTCTGGGAACCCCCCCAGGAGCCGCGAAGCAGCAGGTGGGCCCCGTGGGCTCTGGGGCTTGTCTCCTTCGGTGTCCTCTGCCCTCTGTCTGCCCCCCTGCACCTTACCCCTCTAGGAGAGACAAAGGGGGAGCTTCTGGTAGGATTGGAAAAGGGCTACCCCCCGGACTTCCTCCGAGGGGATCCCTCAGGCATCTCACAGAACCCCCGGGGCCCTGGCCGCACTGGGGGACGAGGGAGGCACTGGCTGAGGCAGGGGGTTGCTCCATCAAGATTCTTGCGGAAATTCCGAAGTCCTCACCAGCCGTTTCTCTCGGGCCTCATGTTCCCAAACCCAACGCGCACCTACACGAGTGGCCAAGGTTGAGTTAGACGAAGCCGAGGTGCTCTGCTCAAGGGGACTCCCGGTGTGCCAAGGGGAGCCTATAAACGGGCACACGACAGTACGAGCGCGTGTGCGATAACTGAGGCGTGACACAACAAGGCAGGACCCCCGCACGGGGATGGCTGCCGCCTGGGGAACAGGGGGTCCCAGAGCTCAGCCCTGCAGGATGGGGAGGCGGAGGCGAGGAGGAGGGAGTGCATTCGAGAAGGAACGTTGTGTGAGCAAAGATGGCAGCTCGCGGAGGGTGTGGTGGGGTTGGAGAGCGGTGGGGAGGTCAAGGGGCTCAGGCAGAGGACGAAGAGTGGTCAATGGCAGGCGTGGAAAGCCGGGCCGAGGAAGAGCCGCTCTGAGGCGTCTGCCTTTATCCAAAAGGCTATAAGAAGCCGTCAAACTCTTGTTTAAATTATGCTATTAAGATCTCTACCAACTCCCTCCACAACTTAAAGCAGGCGAACATGGATATACACGCGATATCCGTGGTTACGTATACAATTGTATCTGCTATATCGTTTTTGGGTCCATGTGTTCAGGCACATTTTCCTCACACGATCTTTCCGTTTCCCTCGGAAACTCCACTACTTTAGTCTGGTCTTTGTCACCTGGGATTTGTAATTCAACGAATTAGATGCAATTATTATGATCATTAACCAGAAAACTTTTTAGTCCTTTCCTTTCTGGACATTCAAAGATGACTCCCCCTGGCTCCCAAAGATGACTTCTATATGTTCGTAAAGAACAGAATATTCCACGTACACACGTACGTGTGTGTGTACGTGTGTCCTCTCTTGTGACCTAACGTCATACAATGTAGGTCACCTGTTGCATTCCTGGCTACAAATGAAAGAGTTTCTTTTGCTAAGGCAGCAAAAATTAACAAACACTACGATAAACTAAGGCTAAGAACCTCTTTAAATAAAAAAGGCTCTCGTAAAATTGGTGTGCATCCTTTTGACCTCCTCGAATGACCCTTTTTGAGGTTACTCAAATGCTAAGTGCATCTGAATGCCGAAAGGCCTAAAGACTGTTACCGGTGATAAACTAGTTGGACTCGGGAAGGAACATCTTTGACCGCAAGTGTAATTGTATTTTTAAAAGATGAAGATCTTGTTACCATGGATATCTTTGCCCCAGCGGAGAAAAACCACAGCACAAAAGCGGGGCTCGCCCAAGACAGGGACAACCACCTGGCGGACAGAGGCGCATGCGTGACCCAATTTCCCGCCCCAGGGACAGGACGGCTGTAACCGTCGCCCCGTGAGCACGACAGAGAAGCGGGAAAAACGGACAGACCACAGCACACGTGCCACCAGCCCCCACGGCAAGCACTTCCCAGCGGGCAGGCCACCCGCACTCACATAAAACTCTAGCCCGGCCTTGGGTCTCAGCCGGAGGGAGGGCAGGTCACTGAGGGAGCGGCTGCAGTGCAGCTTGGCCAAGAAAGTGTCCTGCAAGGCACTCAAGACAGACAGCCGCCGCGGCTTGTCTGCCGGAGGGCGCAGCCACCGCTTGGGAAGTCAAAGCAAGACGCGCAGTTAGCGGAAAGCATTGGTTACCGTGTCTCGTTAGCTTTCGAGCCCGCGTTTCTGATTAGAACTAGGAGGCCGCTGTGGACCCCCTCACTCTAAAGGGCTGAGCTCAGAGAGTCTTCAGAAAAGTCTGCGTGCTATCAGTGCGATCAGTAAAGGGGGGTGAGGGGAGAGGAAAGACGGCAGGGGGCGGTCTACCACCGCCCTGTGCAGACGGCCAAGGGCATCTTGGAGCATTATCAGGAGTTACCTAGAACCCCTAATGCCGTGTCAAGCGTTTCAAATACTGGGTGCAAGCCCCACCTCGGGTTCAACGCGCCTCCTCCCCAGATCACCGTGAACTTACGAAAAAGGAGTGGTCCTTCAGGGTGGGCGTCTCCGGGGTCCCCTGGCTGTACATGGACATTCTCCTCTGCAGGGCTGCGGCCTTGCTCCCGGCGCCCGAGGACGGGGCCATGTCCTCCACATCAAAGGGGCTGCAACACAACAGGTCCCCGTGAACGCACGTTTGTTAGGTCGCCTCTAACCCCTGGACCGCAGGCCGAGAAGACACCTCATTATACTAAACTCAAAAAAGTGGGAACTGGGCTGGCCGGGTGGGCGATAAACCAAGATAAAACAAAGTGTAGCAGAAGACTGAGTCCAGACCCCTCCAGGGGCCAAGGTTATCATCATGGCATTAAGTGCAATTCACCTATATACCCAGCCATTAGATAAATCTGTTTCTTGGTTAATGTTAGACATGGAAACATATTAATGCTTGTCCAGTACAAGATGTCAGTCTGTAAAGATTCTTTGAGCTTTATGTTGGCAGTACAGGAGAGTAACGTGATTGTTCTAAAGAACATGAACGTAGACTCCTGTTCGTTTCTGTCAACACAGAGCCTGTTGCGTGCGGGACAGTCTGTCCACCATCACCCTGTTTATCATCATGCCATCTGGTTCGTCCGGCAAGACAAACGGTCTTGCCTTTGCCACACCGATGACTACAGCTGACGTGGAGGGAGGCCGGGCAAAAGGTGTCCACAGGGGTTCATGGACAAGACAACGGGGTCCTTGCTGCTTCCATATCTCACCCTCTATGTCGGAAAGAGGACCCTGAATATCGGTGCCCCGCACGTCACGCGTGCATGGAAATATACCAGGGGCACAGTGTCAAACGTCGTGGGCAACCAGTGTTTAATGGCTTACGACCTTTCTCATGAGGTGACTTCAGAAAACCACCTTTAAGTTCACTGCTCTGACGAAAGGTATCTCTTCCTCTCTGGCAATTTTCTATTTCAGTAGAGTGTGAAAGATACCGAGAAGTTTTCCAGAGCAGCATAGGGCACACGAGATAAAGAGGGACAGGCAATGAAGACATTATAGAGAGAATCGGGATTTTTTCCAAGGGTGAAATATCTCCTTTGGACAGTTATTTTTCTTCCAAATTAGCTTAAGAGCTGTATTTCTGGGTTTTTAAAAATTTTTTTAATGTTTACTTATTTTTGAGAGACAGAGAGAGGCAGAGCACGAGTGGGAGAGGGGCAGAGAGACAGAGAGAGAGGGAGACACAGAATCCCGAAGCAGGTTCCAGGCTCTGAGCTGTCAGCACAGAGCCCGACGCTGGGCTCGAACGCGTGAACCGTGAAATCATGAGCTGAGCCACCCAGGCACCCCAGAGCTATGTTTCTTTATATACATTGAAAGGTTGAGAAGGAGGGAAGGCAGCACAATAAACAATTTTCAAGCAGGAAGTAGGAGAGGGGCAGACTGGTAAGACAGAGGCTTCTCCAGCTTATGGAGCTGACAATGTGCAAACGTCACCCGCTGAGCCGGCCGAGCAGAGCCTCGGGCCCTCCAGGTTCTGACACAGGTCTCGGTGGGACCCGAGAGTCTCCTTCTGTGACAAGCCCCCCTGGGGATGCCGATGGTCCCCGTGCCACCCTCTGAACAGCACTGGTCTGCAGCACGTATTTGTAACGTGGCAAAACTGAAAAGGGCCACTTACTACCAGGTGATCTCCAGGCTCAGTTTGATGGTGCCAAGGTCATTGATGTCAACCGCCACCACCTGAGGTCGGGCGGCAAACAGCTCTTTGGTCTCGCAGGTCACACTGCCGACCAGGAGGTGAGTGGCGAGCCCTTTGAGTTCCGTGACCTGGTGAGAGAGGGACAGGGATGGCCTTACGTCGGGGGGGGGGGGTTGCCGGACAAAGCCTAGGGACACTTTCCCCTGTTCTGCTTGGCCCGCTCTGGGCGAGAGCCGTGGTCTTCACAGCGGATTCGGGGTGCAGAGGGGAGTCTGCAAGGTGGAGGGGCCGCGGGCGGAAGTCACGAACAAAGGTCCCCACCGACGGGGTCACCCATCCGTGCACCAGGATATGACAATGACGATACTGAACCTTGATGGAAATGAATCCGACGATCAGGGGCAGGAACACGACCTCCTCTCCGTCCCAGCTCTGCTTGCCGTTGGCTTCTATTCTGCCTTTCAGTTTCCACCTCTGTCGGCCGTACTTCATGAAAATCTGGGGAGAAGACACCAAACCTCGGGTTCCAGGGGCCTCGCCTGACTTGCCACCCACACTCCGAGATACACGGCATGGGCATAAATCAGCTGCTTCTCCCCCCTCTTCCGTCCTCCTCGCCCACCCCCTTCTTGTGGGTCTTTCCAATTCCCTGGGGTCTGGGCGGAGGGGCAGATGGTGAGTGGGGAAGAGGCTTTTAAGAGGGAGCAAGGTCCGCTCCGCCAGGCAGAGGGGGTGGGGGGCCCTCTTTGTAAAAGGTCAACCCGTGTCTCCTTGTTACCACGGTCACGGTGACCAGATCCTTCTCCTGGGAGAATACAATGCTTCAGTACATTAGCCGTTGGACCCCCCAGCTCCAGGAGCGGGAGGAGAAACCATCAGCTAAGATCTACTCAGCAGCCAGAAGCACGAGAAAAGACCTCCTCCTCCTCCTGGATGAGGGAGGCAGAACTGGACAAAGATTTTGAAATCCGACAGACCCCAGGGAGAGGGTCTCCCCTCTCTTTGCTCAGACAGCTTTACCGTTTAGGGGAAGATACCCTTCCCCCACACCCGCCCCAAGGATGATCACAGAGGGTTTTGGAGAAGACAGATGATTCAATTAGGGAAGTTCTCTTTTAAAGAGGGGAAAAGAGAAAAGCCTTTTTTACTTTCTGGAGTGTATCTTTATAAAGAAAGGTCTAGATACTAGTGTTCTTTAGTCCGTGATATTTACGAGCACTCATGATCCTGGACTGGCTCTTGCATCAGGAGAAAAGGCTGCTTTCAAGTACAACATTGGGACTGGGGAAAATACGAATATGGACCGTATGGCAAATGCCCATGTTAAGTTAGCTGCGTTGAGAGTTGCACGATCCTGATAGGAAAGCATGTTCTTCCATTTTGGGGAAAATAATTATGGGGCAAAAGGTCACTATGCCTGTGCTTTGGTCTAAAATGGTTCAGCAAAATAACGATCATAGTAGTAATAATAAGGCAAATGTGACATTATGTTAAAAATTGGTGTCTGCAAAAATAGACCTACCCTATGACCCAGCAATAGCACTGCTAGGAATTTACCCAAGGGATACAGGAGTGCTGATGCATGGGGGCACTTGTACCCCCAATGTTTATAGCAGCACTCTCAACAATAGCCAAATTGTGGAAAGAGCCTAAATGTCCACCAACTGAAGAATGGATAAAGAAGTTGTGGTTTATATACACAATACAATACTACTTGGCAATGAGAAAGAATGAAATACGGCCTTTTGTAGCAACGTGGATGGAACTGGAGAGTGTGATGCTAAGTGAAATAAGCCATACAGAGAAAGACAGATACCATATGGTTTCACTCTTATGTGGATCCTGAGAAACTTAACGGAAACCCATGGGGGAGGGGAAGGGAAAACAAAAGTCAGAGAGGGAGGGAGCCAAACCGTAAGAGACTCTTAAAAACTGAGAACAAACTGAGGGTTGATGGGGGTGGGAGGGAGGGGAGGGTGGGTGAGGGGTATGGAGGAGGGCACCTGTTGGGATGAGCACTGGGTGTTGTATGGAAACCAATTTGACAATAAATTTCATATTAAAAAAAATTGGTGTCTGGATGAAGAGTATGTGGGGGTCTTCACCTCCAAACGTTCTCACTGGGGCTTCATTTTTCCCCGAAATAAACAAATGTAAAAGGAAAAAAAAAAGGGCAATGTAAGAAACCAAATAATGGCAGCTGACTCCTGTCCCTCAAATCCCCAATTCCAGCAGGCAGATGGACACGATACTTACTTCATACTGATCTCCAGGACAGAGGCGAGCAAAACCAGCCAGACCTGTAAGCATGCAACAGAGACATGAGGTGCGGCATAGATTCCCCTTCACAAACCCACACTGGAATGTTAATAAACCAGAGGCGTCAGACCTTTGTGAAAGCTCATGGAATAGTTTTGAGGGACCACCGAGGGGATGAGGGGACAGCTGAGAATCCCATCTATCAACGCTGCAGAGAACATTCCTGGCCGGGTTAACCAAAGATGGTGCTTTCTGGGGCAAAGAAGGCTGCTCGACAGGGACTAGAACCCTATGAACCTTTGGCCAATTAGAAGTCCACCCAGCTTCCAGGACCGGAGAATTAGGGCCAGAAAGATACATTCATTTATTTACCCAAAATATTCCCATGAAAATAAACTGCTGTCTTGTTTTTCCTTCTGTCCCAAAGATTGGTGATTTCTGATAAGTGCCTCTCACTTGGGTGAAGATTCCATGGGCTTAGTCTGTCCCCCTTGCCTCTCCCCAGTTCACTCATTCCTGTGTTTTCCTATTCCTATCTACCCAGCATAATGATAATAGAGAGATAATTACGATAAGGACAACTAGACGGCATAATGCACCTTCTAGTGTGTTATGAGATCACTTAAAACGGATTATCATCTATACAAAGGCAGTAATTAAGAAAACAAAAACGACCAACCAGATGACAACAACCCACACTCCCCATGTGGAGAGGGGGCTTCCCTTGGATCATGCCATCAGCACGTCCTCCCCCGGCTGGATCTGGTCAACCTGAGATCCAGCCCCATCTCTGATGTAGCAGCAAGAGCAAATCATGTCAGGCCACTGTCGTGGGACATCTCAGGGACCCCGAATTTAATCAGTCTCTTTCTTTCTGTAGATATTCATTGAGACTCTGTGTGGGGGGATCTGTGCATTGGGGTAATGATCTGGAAATTAAGAGAGAGGTCACCGATACCCAGAAAATAGAATAAAATGTGATTAAAGTCCACAGGGATGAAACAGACAAGGACCCGAGGCAGTAAGAGGGGTTAAAGCAGAAGGTGACTTCTGTTTTATTTACCAGGGAGCCTACTCTAGGTATCAACTCCAATTTCATCACCTCTAAAAGGGCGGGGAGGTCACAATCTCCACCTCAGAGAGCTATTTGTAAAGACAATCGATAGCCTCTGGTCCATAGTACGTGCCTAATGCATAGTAATGATTATATATTCAGGAATGGGGTCATACTATTCATTCATTCATTCATTCACTTATTTATTTATAGTTTATTTATTTATTTTGAGAGAGAGAGAGAGAGAGAGAGCGAGCATGAGTGCACAAGCAGGGGAGGGGCAGGCAGAGAGGAGAGACAGAATCCCAAGTAGGCTTTGTGCCATCAGTGCAGAGCCTGATGTGGGGCTTGAACTCCTACAAATTGTGAGATCATGACCTGAGCCAAAACCAGGAGTTGGAAGGTCACCCGACTGAGCCACCCGGGCGCCCCAGGTCATACTATCTATCGAGCATGTGCCATACATGGTTCATTTAAAAGATGTTATCTATATGAAAAGGTAGCAAATCGATGCACATCAGACAGGGGGACAGCAATGGAGAGACAGTAAAAGGAGATGTTTTTCTGTATTTTGAATTTTTTTAAGAATGTGTTACTTAGGTGTAATTCAACAAGAAACTCTATCTCATTTAATGCAGGCTAGTTTCTTGGAGGAAGGTAGTATTTGAACAACAGAATTTCCCCACAGGCAAATGAGGCCATGGGTAAGCGGGCGCTTCTGGGCAAAGGGAGTGGCCTGTATTCACGCATCAATATTTCCGGAACGCCTACCGCGTGTCAAGCACAAATATAGTCATGGGGAGGGAGAGATGCACATCACACGTGCACAATAAATGTAGGGACTAAGCTCATCAATAGGGGCTTATCAGTAATCCTGGCTCTGCTTCCATGCCAACCACAAAGCAAAGTCTCTTACCCTAATAGGGACCCGAAGACACAGTTTTAAGGAAGGAATGAAACAAATTTAATAAGAACGGGCAATTTCATTTTCTCACCTGCTAATGAAAAGCACCAATATAATTTTATGGAAAAACCCCTCCAGTTCAGAATTCCCTACAAATGCTTACACACGATGGAATACTAGAGAGCCATAAAAAAGGACGAGATCTTGCCATTTGTGACAACATGGATGGACCTGGAGGGCACGAGGCTAAGTGAAATCGGTCAGGCTGAGGAAGACAAATACCGTATGATTCCATTTATATGTGGAATCTAAAAACAAAACCAACAAAATAAACGAGAAGCAGAAGCAGACCCATAACTACAGAGAACAAACTGATGGGTTCCAGAGGGGAGGCAGGTGGGGGGATGGGCCAAGTGGGTGAAGGGGAGAGTGGGAGGTACAGGCTTCCAGTTATGGAATAAGTCATGGGGATAGAAAGCACAGCGTAGGGAATATAGTCAATGGTATTGTAACAGTGTTGAGTAGGGAAGAACGGTACCTACGGTCACGGTGGACACAGCAGAACATATAAACCTGTGGAATCACTACGTTGTGCACCTGAAACTAATATAATATTGAGTGTCAACTATACTTCGATTAAAAAAAATTCAGTATAGGGGCGCCCGGGTGGCTCAGTCGGTTAAGCGTCGACTTCGGCTCAGGTCACGATCTCACGGTCTGTGAGTTCGAGCCCCGCGTCGGGCTCTGGGCTGACAGCTCGGAGCCTGGAGCCTGTTTCCGATTCTGTGTCTCCCTCTCTCTGCCCTTCCCCTGTTCATGCTCTGTCTCTCTGTGTCTCAAAAATAAATAAACGTTAAAAAAAAATAAAAAAAATAAATAAAATAAAAAAAATTCAGTACAAATGTTTAGCTATCTTTAACAAGCTATTATTAATTATTATGTATGAATTATGTTACGATAATTAACATAAATATTAAAAATAATGGTCTCTGGTAAGGTGGGATTAAGAGGAAAATTAAACGTTTGGCATTCAATAGTGATTTTTATTGGATTTTTTTTCAAATATCATGTGTTTATAAGAAAAAAGACATAAAAAAGATCACGTATGTTGGTTGGCGGGCAGCATATATACGGAGAACAGGCTGTTTGGATATTCATGACAATTTTTACAAAGTTTAGCACTGGATAGAGCGATGACATTATGACTTAAAAATTTTGGGTATATTTGCCAATGTTAAAAAAAAATTAGAAGCTACCATTAAAAAAATTTAAAACTGATTCGAGAAGAACAATCCTGCCCTTCTCGTAGAGGCAGCCGGAGAGGAGATAATTTTGAACGGCTGGTATGAGAGCGGCCCTGGGACTCTCAGCTGCCTTCGCACACAGGGCGTCCATACGGCCAACGGACCCCTTGGTGGCCCAGTCTCCTCCGGCTGCTGTTTACGACCTTTGAGTTCCTAATTGTTTTTATGTGAGGGTATGTATGGTTTTACCCGTGTAAATTTGACCGCGATGGTATCACACAGTGGATCTTGCCTTCTTTGAACAGCCCCGTTAAGCTGTGAGACTGGAATGAATGACCGCCTCTCCCCGGTCCAAGAGGCACGGCCACGGTTAAGAGGATAGGGAAGGTCCATTTAGGCTTAAAAAAGGCACCCGCTGTTACCACTGTCTGTCAGTAGATGGCAGCAACTCACCACCTCCCTCTGCCTCCTTCCCCACCGAGCCAGGCCACTTAGGACTTTGCCAATAACTAGAACATAACAAGCCACTTTAAAAGATTTACTGAAATAAGAGCAGAATTTAAAAAGTCAATTTTCCCTAGTCATTTTCTGGAGGATTAGTCTTTTTTTTTTTTTTAATACTTCGGGGGAAAAAAGCACAATTGACTGGTTTTTACAAATCAGGATAGGGCAGATGTGCTGATTCTAAGAAAATCCAAAGTGCCCTTTAACACCTGTGCAAATTAGCGCAGGTTTCATCCGCTGCAGGCTTACCTGTGCAAATACAACAGAAGCCTGGTTAAAAAACAAAAAACCCAAAACTGACAAGGTATGTAAAGGGAAAAATCCTTGGAAGGTTTTTTTTCCCCCCTTTCAAAATTACCGGGAATTTCTTATCTGAGGAACTTATCTAATGGGAGAAAGGTACTTGGTAGGGATGTTTTTGCGCTTATGAGCCCATGTTATTAAAGCAAAATTTCTTGAAATCGCTTGTAGTGCTATCACACTGAGACCCTGATTACAACCATAATGTAGCCAATTGGCAACAGGCAGGCAAAAAACAGGTCCCGCCCTCTGCTCCTGTAAGCCAATCACCGTACTGGCTGCAGAATTAAAACCAACAGCAGGCCAATTGTAGTTACAGCCTGAGGTCTCTGAGGCCCTGCTGGAGCCTTGCTGGGATTTTCACAGTTGGGGACATCTTTATGCTTTCTCAGTGGTTTTGTGATTACCGTTGCACAGTCTAGAAAGCTTTCACTTCGGCCCCTCTGAGGACCACTGGGGGCTAGCATCCAGGAATGGGGGGGGGGGTAGGGGACTTTTATTTCTATGGCTACCTTTGGCTGTTTTACTGTAAAACCTACTACTGACTGAACGGTCTTCTGCACCCCATTTGGAAGGCCCAGACACTAGACTAGGCAGCCGCTCGCCTTTCCTTCCTTTGCTCAGAGACTTATCTGCCGGAACAATGCTCCCCACGTTTTCTAGTTCCATGATGATCTTCCGCTCCAGAGATAAAAAAGATCACACACGTTGACCGCATATACACAGGGAAAAGGGTGGCCGGGTATTCATGACACTGTGAACAAAGTTTAGCACCTGGTGGAGTAGTTACGAAGCTAAGGAAGTCACACTTTCTACTCCAAGGCGAAGAGCCAAGCAGCTGGCCAGCCAGGAGCTCTGCTACAGGCCTTCCTGATTTATTGACCAGGTATAAATAATGCAGATTTACTAGCTCACAGGGAGTTCTCCCCTCTGCTGAGGCCTGACCCGCCCTGCAAGCTAGACGGGCAGGTGTAGGCGTGGGGACACACACCGCCTGGAGGGTCACTGGAACAATCGCTGTGGGAGCTACTGTTGCCCGAGAGCCCACGTCTTTTCGTCACCGTCCTGGTTAACAAGACGCTCCCTCTTTAACCTGACATTCAAGGTGCTTCAAGATCCAGTGCCAACGCACGTCCGTAACTCTTCTTCCAGGAAGCGGCTCAGCCCTGCCAGCCCGCCTGCCATTTTCCACATGCTTTTCCCTCTTTGGTGAACGCCATTGCCTTGCTGTTCATGTGCCCAGAACAGTCCCTCTCATTCGTGTTCAGAGATGACACTGGGGAGCCTTCCTCCTTCCTCCCTGCTTCCGTCCCCCAAGACAGGTGAGTGGCACCCTTCTCCCCCCGCCCCCCCAGGCTTCTGAGATAATCCAGCCTCCCCACTGGTCCAGCAGGTGATTCGTTCCACTGAATGAGAACACGCTGGCTCATACCTCCATCTTCTCCAGTGGATGGGTGGAACTCAGACCTGGGGCCACGCATCGGGAGGCAGTGTAGGGCGTGGCCAAGAGCAGGGGTTCCCTAAGTGTTTGATCAGTTGTTTTCATCATCAATCCAGCCACACCCCCACTGCCCCCCCCCCACACCCAAAATGGTTGTTTTCTTCACGTTGGGTGGGGCAAAAAGGGAAGTGTGGAAGGGTGTGGCAGGAGGAAGTCGGGTTACCAGGTCTGAAAATATTATGAAATATCCTCAGTTTATGTCAATATGTTTGTTGGGGTAGTTATGTTTTACCAGAAGGAATAACAGATAAGAAAGTAGCTGATGGTAAAGACATAAGACTTCTCGGCAGCGTGAGGACGCTTCCCTTTATCAAAAGAAAGGAAGATTTCCGTGCCGGTGTTACCCTTGAAAGGCTTCCTAGTTGTAGTTTCTGAGTTTTCATGTCAGATTAGGGAAGTGAAAGGCCATGCTCTGAGCCACAGTTTATAGCGTCTGCTTTGCTCTCTTAAACTTCAGTCCTCCTCATATGGGACTGAGCGTGGGACTGGGAGAGGCCTGGAATTCAGTGTCAAGTTTGACTCCAACTTAGTGAGTACTAGGACAAGTCACTGAACGCCCACTTCCTGCCAATAAAATGGGGGGAGTTATCACCTCACCAATGATGGGTGCCCTGGAGAGCCGTGAGCACCAGAAATAGGGGAAATCTGGGACCCCCAGTAGGAACAGCGGGAAGATGTGCTGCCCGAGTTTCTCTCAGCGAGAGACAGACTAGTCTGCACGGATGGTGACCGAGCATCGGGGGAAAGGAGAGGGAAGTGCTTGCTGCTAAACACTGATTCAGGGCAACTGTCTTCCAGAATCAGGCTGCTGCTGAAACCATCCTGAGAGTCTTAAACAATCTTGCCAACTCCCCCCCCCCCCCACCCCCGACTTGCTGGGTCTGGGGCAGGGCCTGAGCAGTTTTGGAACCTCTGACTCTCGTGAGGGCCCAACATGAAGACAAGAGATGGAAAACTGAAAGGGCACGGATGCCCCACCTCGGTGGTACCGCCGGTGTTGAGATTTAACACCGAATCACAAACCAGTTCACTCTCAGGCCTGCCCAAGAGAAGAATGCAGCCATTGCAGACACTGAAGGTCAAGGTCACTGTTACTCCAGCAATAAACATGCAGAGTGGCTCTCGTGCTGTCACGGAGGGCCTGGTGTTGGACACAAACAGTGCCCCGCAGACTTAAATGACAGATTCCAAAACGAAAGTCTCCTGTTGAACACTTGAAAAAGTACCCCTTCTCTACTCCCTTAACTGCAAAAAGTAGGCAAGAGGGTGATTACGTTCCCATTAGCGACAAGCCAGGGATCACGCTGCCGACGAAACCCGAGGACCGGAACCGTCTGCGCCCAGCCCTCGCCGCTGCAGTCAATGGGTGCAAAGTCAAAACTCAACGGATTTGCCGTTGCTGATCTGAGAGCCCTGCCCGCGAGGCCCGGCAGATGCTCCGTCCGCTACGGCGAGCACGCCTTGTTTGTTCTGAAGATGCCGCGCTACAAATACAACCCCATCATGCTTCTAGGTTGGGACTTGCCAGAGCACACACCACAGACGCACCGGGAAAAAGAGGAAAACGCAGAGACCTTTGTGGGTTTAACACTAGAGGTGAATAAAAGGAAGTAACTGGTGGGTAGTTTACAGAAAACACGAGTGCAAAGGAGTAACCGAAGTGACACCACAGAGAAGCCAGAAGACAAATCTAGGTGTGGGATACTCTATACAACGGTTTCTATGCCAAGTCGACGGTAGGAAGAAAATGGGAAGGGTCTGTGTTAGGTGATAGCAAGCCTAAGAGAGACACCGAATGACCACTTATGATGCCTGGACCTCATGTGGATCCCGATGTCAACATACCAACCATACAAAGCATTTTTGAGACAACTGGGAAACTTGGATCAGGGAACAGATTAATAACAAAGGCATGTTCGTTTCATTAGACATGATAATACTGGGCATTGTGGTTATGGGAGAAGATGTCCCTATTCTTTTTTTTTAATTTTTTTTTACATTTTTATTTATTTTTGAGAGACAGAGAGAGACAGAGCATGAATGGGGGAGGAGCAGAGAGAGGGAGACACAGAATCGGACGCAGGCTCCGGGCTCTGAGCTGTCAGCACAGAGCCCAACATGGGGCTTGAACTCACGGACCATGAGATCATGACTTGAGCTCAAGTCGGACGCTTAACCAACCGAGCCACCAAGGCACCCCAAGATGTCCCTATTCTTTAAGGGATGCATATTGAAATATATACAGGCAGACTCATATCTGGGCTATACATCATCAAAGGAAAAAACCAAATGAAGCAAATGTGGCAAAATCTTGCTAATTATTAAATCTAGGTGATATGGGGCTCGCTGTAAATTCTCTTCACTTCTGTGTATGTCTGAGATTCTGCCATAATAAAGATTCAAGGATGCAGGCAAGTCTTAGGACCAGAAGGTTCTGGAACATCAATACATTAACATAAATGGGGAGGGGTAAAGGTGGCGGCACAGTGCCTTTGCAAGAAAAATAAAAATAGTGTGAGCTCTGTCTGTGGAGATGGCTCCTGACTCTCTGTGGGGGAAAAATACCTTTCATCTTTTTTTTTTTTAGTTTATTTATTTATTTTGAGAGAGAGACAGACAGACAGACAGAGCGTGACCAGGGGAGGGGCAGAGAGAGAGGGAGATGCGGAATCCCAAGCAATCTCTGCTATCAGCACTGAGCCTGACACGGGACTCGAACCCATGAACCGTGAGATCATGACCTGAGTTGAGATCAAGAGTCAGACGCGTAACTGACTGAGCCCCCCAGGCGCCCCGAGTACCTTTCATCTTGATGGAGAACTCCCCCAGCAGATTCTCCAGCTCTGCTTCAATGGCACACATGTTCTGTGGAGAGTACAAAAGAGTGGCATCAGACCTAGGCTCTTCTCCCACAACAGCTCAAGGCGCACGACGTTCTCTCGGCTGCAAACAAGTAACTAGTGCTTGAATTCCAGGAGACTCCTGGAGTCTCCAGCACTGCCGGAGAAGCCTTCTTGACAAAATGCTGCACAGGAAATTCAGAGCCTAGAACAAGTTCAATTATTTCCATGCGCAACAACGAGGACTGGGATGCTAGAGAAGCGGGAAAGCGGTCTTCTCCTAAATGGAGAAGATCAAGGCTGTTGCGTTGCTGACTCCGGGACCTACTGCAACAGAAGCCTTGCTGGGTTGCCTTCAGATGGTGCATCAGTTATGTCATCAAATTGTGCCATGGACAGACGAATCCAGAACCCGACATGCTGGAAGAACTGACCCGGATTCTACGGAAGGTCAATGTTGGGGGGCGGGGTGGGGGGAAGAAGTTCTCGACAAAAGAGGCTAAAGAGACATAACAACCAGATGCGACCTGTTGACTTTCACTGCATCCTGATTTGAAGGACAACAAACTAAGACAGAAAAGACATTACTAGACCAAAGAGGGGACGTCTGGAAATGCACAGGCTCTTTGATAACTCTGTTGAGTGGATTAATTTTCTTACTTGTGACAATGCTGTGTGTTTGTGCAAGGGATACACAGATTACACGGGTTGCCATTATGGGATCGGCGCTGAAATACTTACTGTAAAGTGTCATAATGTCTACTAGTGACTGTCAAATGACTCAACAAGAAAAAAAAAGAAAAGAAAAAGAAAAAATTGGGCCTATGTGAGAGAAGGAAAGCAAATGGGGCAAACTGTTACCAACTGGTCAACCTCCGTAAAGGTAGATGGTGTTTATTACGCTAGTCTTGACTGTTCTGTCAATTGGAAATTTTTCTTAATAAAAACGGGGGGGGGGGGGGCGGCAAAAATAGCACTGTGCTCTATGAGTGACGCGGGGCTCCTGAGGTGCCCGGAAGTGATTCCTGGGTGTGACGAGAGTCCTCTGCTGACTCTGGAGTTGAGGGGACACTGAAGGCAGAAGAAGGGACACTATCTCAGTGTGTGGTTAGACTCATCATTGCCCTCACCCTGCCTCCTCAGTATCTGATGACCCAAACAGAGCCACTGGAGATCAGAAAAGGAAAAGCACCCTGGCGGGGGGGGGGGTCTCCCCACGGGGCCCCTCTGCAGGTCGACCAGCTTAAGCCCCGGAGACCACCTCGGCTGCAGGAAGCATCGGTGCCCATGCCCGCCCCCTCCCCCAGGCGGGGCACCTGCAGGCTTCCCCCTCAGCAGTCAGCCTCCATGATGGGAGTGAGGGTGGGGTGGGGTGGGGCCAGCCCAGGGTGCTGACAGGGATGGCTCCCTTTACATTTTGTTTGCTGAGAACTTCAGGACTGATCTGTAAGGCTACTGCTTCTCCTACTTGTTCCTTTGTTCTGCCCCAAAAGATCACTCTTCTGAACTGGTGCCTGAATGGGACGCAAAGAGAATGGCATTGTCTTTCCCCTTGTAAGCTCTCAGTGCCTGAAACAGCTTCGCAAACCTGGGGGAAACTTCCCGAAGTCTGAGCTCTGTGCTGCTCGAAAGCTTTGAAAGCAAACCCTCGGTATTATAAACCTCTTTTCTTAGAGCATCGTGTGTTTCTGTGAAAGAACACGTTACACTCTCCGAAAAGGCCAGTGATATTATCATGCAAGCCAGGATTGGCACCAGTGTCTTCAAAAAAACCTTGGGGCCAGCTAGTTTAGTGGCTGAGGACCTCTGTGGACAGGATTTGCTTCCATCTCGCCCGTGCAGCGACCGATGAACATGGCTGCACCTGCGGAAGCATCCAGAGCCTTCTTGCCCTAAACATTCTTTGCTAGCAAATCCTGGCTTTGCAGTTCTGGGAAGACACAAACCCACCTGATGTCAAGTGAGGTAGGGCCCTGCAGAAATCCGACACTTTCTTCTCTAAGGCAGAAGTCCCCCTTGCTGAAATTGTAATCTATATCTTTGAATTTGCGAGCAGACTGTGATGCCATGTTTTGGCACTTGACCAAGGGCAGGTGTTTCCAAAACGGCTAGCAAATGTTCCAGGACAGGAAGCTCCTGCCGGTCCGTTATCTGCTCGTGGACTCTGAACGACCTCTATAACTGCTCTTTTTATTTCATGAATATGGAGAAAGGTGGTCTCATGAACCAGGGCTGGGCTACTTCTAAGCCAGAGATCCTCAACCCCTGGGTTCACCAACTTGGGCGAGGAAAAGAAAACGTCTGCTGTTTCCCAACCTCTAATTGAAACTTATCCCATGTTGAAGTGTCACAAATGTAGAAAGGAAGCCCCAGCAGTATGACCAGTACCTGTGACTCTGACACGGACAGAAATCACAGGCATGTTCCTGGTCACATCATTTGTTCTAGGTACCTTGAAAAATCACTTATACTTTTTGCTGCTTTAAAATCTTATAACTTCAAACAAGTAGAGGCACTGCTAGATCTTATAACTTAACGTTGATGTGCTAATAAAGCGGCAGAACTAAAGCATAGCATGATAATCAAAATATTTTGCTTTTTAAGGTATTTTGACAACTGGACGGCTAATATTGAAATATCTGTTTCAGGATAATTGGTTTCTTTTGAATTCCTGGATTCTTTGTATTTTATTTCATGCATTTAAAAAGCGTTGTTCTGAAAGGGGAACATAGGTAAAGAAGCCCATTTCAGACCACGGAAAGGGACTAACGGTTCCGACCAGAGGCGCAGCTTGAATGACCACACAAAGTGACCCGTGAGGTCCCTCCCGCCGCAGGGCTGTGACAGACGCTCCGCTCTGGGAACTGTCCAGCAGACCCTCATGGGGCTGATGACTTCATTCATGGAATTCGATCGGTGAGCAGACTCACGGGCTAGTGAGACAAGCTGCTTTAATAATTCAGCTTTCATCAAAGACACTTGGTATCAGGTGACCCCAGGAGGACTGAAGATCTCCCTGTGTCATATGTTTGGGCCTCAGAGACAGAAGCCAGGAGAGCACACTTCTGCTCAGGGTTCTTTATCTTGCCTCCTTTAAGATAGAAGGGAACTTCCTTACAATAAAATAATCCTGGGCAGGAGGCTTAGCGATACCCGACATCCAGGGAAGCCATCTTACCCCCCGGGTCTGTTCGACTTCCAGGAATAAAGCCAGATTCGACCACACGCTAGAAAATTTGGAAGCGCACTTAAACGTCAAAAACCAGGGCATCGCGGCTGACTCGCGCATTCACGGAAATTTCCGACAAGCGTTTGCAGCCTACGTGTGCAAAGAGTACAAGGCAGCACGAGCACACAAGAGCGAATGGCTTCGTAGAATCTAGTCTTAGGGTTTTACAAGCTTGTGAGCGAGCATGTTCCAAGGCACTAGGAAACAGGTTTCTGACAGGCGATGTTGGGGGACTGAGAAAAGCCAATAAAGGCTGCGGGGTCTAACGAAGACTCTGAACAAAAATACAACCGACCAAACTACCCAGCAGTCGTCTTAAATAATTCCACGGACAGCCTCAAACCAACAGGAGAGAGGCCAACAGTAAAACACCTCCCTGAAGACTAGCATGGGGCCGGAGGCTGCCGCTCCCCTTGTTGCTGGCGGTGACCAGCGATTCCGACAATCCCGGGGTGGGGGGCCTGGGGGGGACTTAAGCTGCTGAGCAGACCTGCGCGTACCTCCGTGTACTCCCTGTAGCTGCGACTGATCTCGGACAGACTCTCCCGGGCAGCTCTGCTGGCCGGGGAGGCTGCGAAGGCTTGCTTCATTTTGCTGGCACCGTCTTGGAGGCGTCTTTGGATACAGTAAGCTTCGTAGAGTTCGTCCACCTGTCAGAATCACAAGAGGGCACACAAGGGATGTAAACATTTCATCTCACTTGGAAGAAGTTACATAGGCCATGGCTACGTGCTTAAGGTATTTACGTTTCCGACCTCAACAAGGGACTCTTGGCAGAAGCGTCATCCTTTCAGACAGAGACCAATCGTTTTTGTTTTAGCCACTGGGATCCATTTTCCATTTTGAAGCAGATTTTAATCTGAGCTGTCTTTTCAAGTGGCACAAAATGGAAATGAGCTGAACACTGGTGGCTGCGTGAGATGCGTACTAGATAACGAAGGCAGGGGTCTTCTTCATAAGCAAAAAAACGCTGGAAGTGTTGATACGAGGCTATTATCACTTTATTTTAAGAGGACTGTCACAAGGTGATATCCACACATGTAAATTTATCAATTAAAAAAAAAGAAATTGAGGGGTGCCTGGGTGGCTCAGTCGCTTAAGCGTCCGACTTCGGCTCAGGTCATGATCTCGCGGTCCGTGGGTTCGAGCCCCGCGTCGCGCTCTGTGCTGACAGCTCAGAGCCTGGAGCCTGCTTCCGATTCTGCGTCTCCCTCTCTCTCTGACCCTCCCCCACTCATGCTCTATCTCTCTCTGTCTCTCAAAAATAAATGAACATTAAAAAACATTTTAAAAAATTGAGCCAAGATTTTACAAAAATCATTTTCAATAAAGAGCCTCACAATAGACGTGAACATTTTCCTCCTACACCTCTACACCTATGCCTCTAGATGATAATAAACCTTCCGCAAATGACTATCAACCATACTCATTCTACAAGCCTGATAATCACTTAATGCCTCTAAGGCAGTGATGTTCAATCAACCCAAGGCTGTTTTGACACCCAGGGGACTTTTGGCAAAAGCTGGGGCCGTTTTGTTTCCCGTGGCACAGGGAGAGGTGCCGCTGCTATCTGGTAGGTATAGAGGCCACGGATACTCAACATCCTGAGCAGGAGAGGGCAGCCCCCACAGCACAGGCCATCTCCAAATGTGCCTACACCGAGAGAACCTCGTTATTCCCGGTCACGTGTAGGTGCACAGGCTTGGACCGTCCTCCATTATCCACACGCTACCCAGTTAACTACAGCAGCTTGCAGGCAGATTAAAAGGACACTAGCACCAGGCGTGAGCAGAAGCAAAGGAAATCCATGAGACCAGGAAGCCTGCCTCGGGCTACTTGTTTTCCTTTCCGTACGCACTTCATTGCCTCCAAAAGCTACAGAGCCAGAAGACGGTCGAGGTAAATGTCATGGGTTTTGGAGCTGAAGATTCCTCTTTGGTTCTGAAGGCGAGTTTTGGGGCGCTCGCTAAAAAGCATCAGTAGGACCCGCCAGTGGTGTGGTTTTCCCCAGTTGCGGTCTCTACATTAGACGTCATCACACTCAGCTTAGAAGATGAACGTTAAGAGATTGCAAATTATTCTCTGGTTACAGGATTCTCTGTCGCTCTTCAACAGTTCACTGCGCTCTGCTGAGAGCAATTGCCAGACTCCGGGAAGCAGCCTTTCATCTTTGGGGCCGATGGATTCGTGCCTGATTAAGGGGGAGACCTAAGACTCAGGGGTGGTGATGTGCCGATAAAATCGTTGGGCTGATGACCGGCACAGAAGGTGGTTCCCATACTTAAACGTTAAACTCAGCCTTACTTGGTGAGCTCATTACCATGCTGATGGCCAGGCCCCACTCTGAGATGCTGATTCAGGAGGTTAGGGCTGGGCTGGGCATCTGAAGTTTTAAATAAACGCTGCAGATCGTTCTGACGCGGGAGGTCCCCACGAAACTCTCAGAAGCGCAAGAGCTGATACCTCTTCCAGCGCAGGTCAGGCGGTTGTACCCAGGTAATCCCCTGGAAGCCTGTGCCTTCAACCTTTCCCCCCTGTGGCCGGGTTTGCCAAGAACTCCGAGTCTGTAATCCCGTCTACAAGGAAGCTGCTGGCGGGGTGCTGGTTTAGCCCTGATGATGTAGTCTACTACTTTGCATTTAAAGATAGGTTAATTCTTCGTTTTCATTTCAATATCAACCTATCCTAGCCAAATGAAGTTCACCTTTAGGATAAAGGGTTACCAAGTACTCACCTGAGCGGAAACGGGCCCGTCTGTAGGCAAGCATCTGTCTCGACTCTACGTCAGCAGTGGCTCTCAGCAAATAAACGGACTGACTCACTCGGTTGACTATAATTTGTGAGGCATGCTGTATATAGGTGTTGCAAACAGACCGCTACCAACCTTTAACAGCCGCCGGGATTGTTGTGTTTAACAACAATGGATACAAGATGGATAAATTCACTCCTACCTAATGCAGGGTTGTGCCTTCTTGCTGGGTTTCAATCTGCCAACACTTGCCGGCCACACGGATACCTTCTGATGGATGTCATTGTTTTATTTATTAACAGAAATTGGAGCGGTTTCAGATTTGCGGAGGGAAAAGGGATTTGTCAGAGTGGGAACACACAAAGGCAGTTATAGATACATGTGCTTACGTGCGCATAAATCATCACAGAATTTTAAAATGAAGGAACTCTTGGGGTCATTTAGACTGAACACGTGCACCTCCCAGCCCCGTTTCACAGAGTGGAACACTCAGGTCCACGTAGGTGATAGAGGCCAGAGAGTACACGCCTGGAATCCAGGGCTTCTGACTCCTAGCACAGAGATCGGCTGAAGTGTCCAGTCTCCGTACTTGGAAGAGAGGCTGCCGCACGGGGATGCAGACAGGAATAGCCACTGGTGTGACTTAGCGGCTCCCAAAGGGAAATATTTCCAGGCTGTCCCGGTAACTCTCTTAAGTGTTCAGAACAAGGGGTGACAAAGTCCCACCCCACACAAGGCTGGCTGGACCATCAGTGAACTATCTGTAGGGTTCAGGGCTGGGTGTCAGGGAGCCTGGCAAAATGGCCCCCATCTATGCGGGCGACAAAGATGAGGAGGTCATGCGAGGAAGGGCAGAAGGAACTGAGCGCTCGACAGGGTTAGAGAGGTACATGGAAGCGTCCGTAAGTACCTATATGGCCTTCACGAAGAAGTTTCCGGGGTACCGAGTTGTATGCGTGCCCAGAGGTCAAGTTACGCAAGCGTGAAGTTTCTCCTAGGTCCGTTTGGTTCAGTCTTTACCAAGACTACGTGGAGACTAAAAGCCCAGCAGGAGGCATTGTGGGTGCCTCACGGGAAGCACTTAATGTCTGTTGAACTGAGTAGGGTCAGTACAATGCCGGACTGTCAGGCTCCTAAGTCTTGTTTGTCTCCATTTTTACTGCCTGTTGGAAGACTTAACTGCTAGGAGTCAATTAGGTAAGAAATTGTCCACGGACTAGATGCCACGCTTAGGCCCAAGGCGTAGTGATTAGTGACTGAGAACGGAAACACAGAAGCAAGACAACAGGAACTTCCATTACCTTACTGATGTGAAACTCCAGGCGTCTCATGTATCTTTCGATCGTTTTAATTTGCTGGAAATAAAAAAAGAAGTTTGAAAAAAAATGCAGCCATTTACAGTTTAACCCATCTAGACTGGCAGGAATATCTTCTCCCCGCTCTCCTACTCAGAAGTACCAGAAAATGCGAACCATCCCCCCTTTCTTCCAATCTTGGCTATTTCAGAGACTCTCTATGAACGATTCAGGAAGTATTTTCTGAAACATGGAATAAATATTCCGACAGATGAACTCGAGCTGGTTATTGGAATCGTTGTGTGGAACATCGAGGGAAGCCAATCAAATGGAACTCACTGGGTCTCTGGCAGGACGGTATCATGCTGGACTAGACCTCAATCCCTCCATTCTATCACCTCTAAGATGAACTCACCCCCCTGCCTTTTAGTGTCTCTGAAACAGGGGTGCATTTTACAATCCCTACTGCGGGTGCACACTCACAGATAATCACAGTGGTTCTATGTGTCATCCCTTCGTTTGAGTTATAAATACTGTTATTACACGCATTCAATTTAATTACCCTTTAAAATGTCTTCAAAAAAAACCATCATACCATGATTCAGCATTAAAACTTTCTCTGCATCTACAGAAAGGCATGGGAAGGGGACAGCAGCATATTGAAAGACAAAAACAAAATCTACAATGAAAAGAAAGCTCGAAGGGCTTTGTCCTGAGGCATACCATACAAATTTTAAGTGAAAATAAAAAAAATGGTGCCGGGATTCAACTGGAATCACTTTTTTCCCTCTTAGGTGCATATAAAATACCAGTGTATTTTCCAATCAAGGACGTCTTTGGCTTGATGAAACAGTATAGTCCATATTTAGAAGGGGCACAGGTAAGGTGCTTAAATACCTGGGAAGTCCTGAAACTCATCAGCACACCGAGAACCCTCCAACCAGGTGGCACTTTTATGGAAGTGACCTTAAAGACGGCATTGGAGCTACATGATGGTAGCTCCCCCTCATTAGAGAAAAGCATGACTTTTCCTAGGCTTAGAAAAATCCTCAGTTCTCTGAGGTCTTGTTATGCCTAAGAGGACATCACTGACCTCTATTCAAAGATTCAGTGCTTATTTTCCAGCAACTCTCGGCACAGAATGATAACTTACCTTGTCTAGGTCATACAGGACACCCTAAAATTAAAAAAAAAAAGAGTGTTGGGATTAAAACTTATTCTCCTCAAAATTGTTACTGATATGAACAGAGGGGTTTAGTCTGCATTTCTGCATTGCCAGTGAAATGATGATCAAACCTGCCAAGTTCTACTGGGTTATTTCAAATAGCGGTAAGAGTACTTTTAAGAGCCAGTATTTATTTATACTCCGTGTCTCCAGAATTCCACCCCAATCTCTCTACATGCTGGGAGCTTTAAGGGTTTCACTTGCTTTTAGCTCTCCTCTCTTACATATTGAGGAACACATAAATTCATGTTAACTTTTAATTTTTTTAATGTTTATTTTTTTGATAGAGACAGAGCATGAGCAGGGGAGGGGCAGAGAGAGCAAGAGAGAGCGAGAGAGAGTGAGAGAGAGGGAGACACAGAATTTGAAACAGGCTCCAGGCTCTGAGCTGTCAGCACAGAGCCTGACCGGGGCTCAAACCCATGAACTGTGAGACCATGACCTGAGCCGAAGTCGGATGCTTAACCGACTGAGCCACCCAAGTGCCCCCATGTTAACTTTTAAAAAAAGAAGGGGTGCCTGGGTGGCTCAGTCGGTTGGGCGTCCGACTTCAGCTCAGGTCACGATCTCGCGGTCCGTGAGTTTGAGCCCTGCGTCGGGCTCTGGGCTGATGGCTCAAAGCCTGGAGCCTGCTTCTGATTCTGTGTCTCCCTCTCTCTCTGCCCCTCCCCCGTTCATGGTCTGTCTCTCTCTGTCTCAAAAATAAATAAAATACGTTAAAAATAAAAAAAATTAAAAAAATAAAAAAAAATTTAAAAAAAATTAAAAAAAATTAAAAAAAATAAAGAAAAAAAGTTAACATAAAATGCGGCAGTGATATATGTGTTAAAAGAATACTTGCCTTCCTGTTTAAACAGATAAAACTGGTGTTTAAGAAGTGTTCTGGAGGGCGGTGATATGCTTTTCACAAAATGTTTTTTTAAGCAAGTTCATTTCCTGTGTGCTCATAATATCACAGCATAATCAGTACACCATTCCCACAGCCCCTTCGGGAGGGGTTTTATGGGACACTAGGTCCTGGCAGAAGCCCCTCCATCCATTCACTATTGTTCTCCAAGGAGACACATTTGTTGCCATTGGGGATGGCCAAGGGCATAGAAGCCCATTCCATGAGGAGCCACTCCCCACAGAGATGGGGCAGTTCATACTCTAACATCACCAGGGTATAAAATCCTTAGCTTCGACAAAGCTTTTAACCTCTAAGCCTTCAAGAAAGGACACCACTACACTTTTTCGCAAATCTCCTAAAACAGAAGAAGAGAGCGGCTGTTAACGCACAGCTGGACCCTCTAGTATATGGAGACTTTTCCTGGGCTTTCCGAAGCCTCGAAACATTCTGGTGTAAGACCATTTAGAACGGAACTAAATTGTTTTTTAAAGTTTATTTCATTTATTTTGAGAGAGAGAGACAGAGAGAGACAGCGCGAGCAGGGGAGGGGCAGAGAGAGAGGGAGAGAGAGAGAATCCCAAGCAGGCTCCGCACTGTCAGAGTGGAGCCTGATGCGGGGCTCGAACTCACGAACCCAAGATCGTGACCTGAGCCAAAACCAAAAGTCAGATCTTAACCCACTGAGCCACCCAGGTGCCTCTGAACAAAATCATTTAAAATAGTGTATATAGGAGTGCCTGGGTGGCTCAGTTGGTTAAAGCATCCAACTTTGGCTCAGGTCACGATCTCACGGTTTGTGAGTTTGAGGTCAGCTTCGGGCCGTGTGCTGACAGCTCGGAGCCTGGAGCCCGCTTCGGATTCTGTGTCTCCCTCTCTCTCTGACCCTCCCCCGCTCACGCTCTGTCTCTTTCTTTCTCTCTCAAAAATAAATAAACATTAAAAATAAAATAAAATAGTGTATAGATTAGAGGCCTCTCTGCAAGCAGACAAGTCTTTACAGATTCATTGGACTAGAGGACATCTACAAACATCTTGAGCAGGAGGACGTGTAACTCAAGTGGATCGGGGCCCCTCCAGCTTCTCATAACAGGCACCGCTGGAGCCTCCTCCTTTCCCTCGTTGACGTCACTGAACTGTACTATTTTCTTAGTGGTTCTGGGTTCCAAACTCTGCACTAACAATATGCTAGGACAACCCCAATTTTGCATTTTCCTTATATTACTGGGAGGAGGGGCAGGGGGGTTGTGGCTGTTGTTTAGTATCTTTTCTCTTTTTTTAAAATATCTTTTAAATGTTTATTTATTTTGGAGAGAGAGTATGAGCAGGCGAGGGCAGAGAGAGAGGGAGAGAGAATCCCAAGCAGGTGCTGAGCTGTTAGCACCGAGTCCCCCGTGGGGCTCGAACTCACGACAGTGAGATCATGACCTGAGCTGAAGTCGGATGCTTAACCGGCTGAGCCACCCACGTGCCCCAGTATTTTTTCTTGATTATAAAGTCTACCTGCATAAACATGTTTGGAAAATACTGAAAAGTATCAAGAATAAAGCATTAAGAAGAAATATAACCTCCTTCACAATATGTATCAGGAAGTGGATAGTAAGTACTTTGCCCCTTGGATCTGATTTTCTTTTTTTTAAAGATATTTCTATTTTTATTTTTTATAATGTTTTATTTATATATTTTGAGGGAGAGAAAGAGCAAGGGAGGGGCAGAGAAGGAGGGAGAGAGAGGAATTCCAAGCAGGCTCTGCACTGTCAGCACAGAGCTCAATGTGGGGCTCAAACCCACAAACTGAGATCGTGATCTGAGCCGAGACCAAGAGTCGGACACTCAAGCAACTGAGCCACCCAGGCGCCCCATGACCTGCTTTTCTTAAAGGTTCTTCCTTGTCCTCGTACCCTTCTCCATCTCCCCATTTCCATCCAGGACAAAGAGAAAAGGACACTTAGCCATAAAAAGGAATACTGTGTTAACATCCTACTGCTTGAACGACACCTACCAGGCGAGAGTTCCTTCTCATATCTTTTAACTGAGCTGTCAACTTGTCCAACTCCGTCTGGTGAACCTCCAGATACTCGCTGCAAAAAACAACAGGAAACACCACTGTGAACTCTGTGCCTGGCAAGTGACATCTGGTGCCGGTGCTGACCCTGTCCTCCTGAAGGGGATTAAGAATCTGGTTCCTGCTCTGCAGAGGGCAAAGTCGGTGGGAGAGAGGCTGTGTGTTTCCCAATCTCTCAACTTTTGGAAAGCTCCAGCAGTTGCTTCTGGTACTCTCCAGATGGTTAAAGAGGAGAACCCTGTGAGGCTGAAAGTCCAAAAAGAAAAACCAATGGGGAGAGAAGGGGCAAAACACCTATGGAGTCTGTCCTGGGTCCAGGTTCCCAGAATTCTATCTAGTTAAATACAACACTGACTCTATACGGCACCCTGCACTCTAGGGAAATTTTATTCTGGGAAAATAATAATAATAATAATAATAATTATTATTATTATTATTATTATTATTATATATATATAATATATACAACACAATATGACATAATACAACAACTTGGGAAGGTTTCAGAACTCTTCCTCAGCAATCACTAAAATGGAGAAGTCTGTCCACCATTGTTTAATTAAGTGGACTCCAATTCGAGGCCGAGTTAAACACATCACTAGTTCAGATCTCCTTCAATGTCATGGATATGATGTGGAAACCCCAAATATTTCACATGTTTGGGACTCATTTAAGGCTTCTTCGGTTGCGGTGCAAGAATGAAATATCACTACAGAAATAGACATTTTAAAATGATCTCCTAAGACTTTGCTGTGTGCCCCCACCTCCCCACCTCCCCCGGGACTTTAGAAAGGAGAAACGTTCTAGGGTATTGTTGGTTCAATGTTCTTACTCAAGTCCATTTTTCAAGGCTCTGACGACCTCTTCTACCCTCTTAGGCTGAGGCTCTTTGGGAGGGTTATTGTTTTTGTGTCCTAAATTGTGCATTTTCTTCAGTTTGGCCTGAGGCTTCTTGAGAGCGGAGGGATTTTCGATAAAGGAGTTACATCTACGCAGAGAAAAAAGAAATTGTGAGTCTCGGTGTCCAAAAGGACTTGAGCAAAGACATGCCTTTTTCATCATCTTGTGTTTGTATTAGTGTCTTTCGGGGAAGGTATCGCTCCCTTATATATGCACAACCTGAGCCATCCTGTGTTTAGTTTATCAGCAGATGTACTATCAGATTTATTGCCCTGAACTGGACAGGCTACCTGGCTAGCCCGTCAGGTACCGTGCTCTGCGTGGAAACATGCCACACCACTGACACCTAATGGAAAGCCAAGGACAAACACTTCCGAGGAAGTGAGGAAGCAGAAGGATATAATCCAATGGAAAAACACGTGCGCTACGTAACCTTGGGCATGAGAGTCTACTAAATTTGTCTAGGATGTGAATGAACAGTTTTGGTTTTTAAATGTTTGTTGAGAGAGAGAGAGAGAGAGAGTAAGTGTGCAAGAGGGGCAGAGAGAGAGAGAGACAGAGAATCCCAAGCAGGTTCCATGCTGTCAGTGCAGAGCCCAGATCAAAGCTCGATCCCATGAACCATGAGATCATGACCTGAGCCAAGATCAAGAGTCGGATGCTCAACAGCCTGAGCCCCCCGGGTGCTCCTGAACAGTTTTTAGATAAAGGTAAAAGCACGACATGTGGCTAACTCCAGACAGCAGTAAAGAAAAGTCCAGGGGCGCGTGGGCATCTGACTTCAGCTCAGGTCATGATCTCACAGTTCATGGGTTTGAGCCCTGCAGCGGGCTCTGTGCTGACAGCTCGGAGCCTGGAGCCTGCTTCGGATTCTGTGTCTCCCTCTCTCTCTCTCTGTCCTTTCCCGGCTTGCACTCTGTCTCTCTCTCTCTCTCTCAAAAATAAATAAACATTGGGGCGCCTGGGTGGCGCAGTCGGTTAAGCGTCCGACTTCAGCCAGGTCACGATCTCGTGGTCCGTGAGTTCGAGCCCCGCGTCGGGCTCTGGGCTGATGGCTCGGAGCCTGGAGCCTGTTTCCGATTCTGTGTCTCCCTCTCTCTCTGCCCCTCCCCCGTTCATGCTCTGTCTCTCTCTGTCCCAAAAAATAAATAAACGTTGAAAAAAAAATTAAAAAAAAATAAATAAATAAACATTAAAAAAATTAAAAAAAAAAAAAAAAAGTCCATGTAGCTGGGCCAATAGCTTGTTTTCAGCTTGATTTTGAGGGAGCAAATTATCTTTAGGTAGAACATAAAACTTAACGTCACATTAGTGGCAGGGAGTGCGGTGGGAAGGTGGACACCTGATAGCTTAGACCCAAACTACTGATCCGATTAGGAGACCAAGAGGCCAGAACCTCACTGACCCCACCGTCAACGGGAAAGCTGTGACCTCCGAGTGTGGCAGGTGCCTGCCCTGTGCCCCTCCCAGGTTACTTGTCCTTTTCCTCTGCCGCAACCGTGCGCACCAAAGGGGATGTGACAGGTCAGAGCACAAGGGCCCGAGGGCCTGTAAGACCTCTGCTGTGTCAGAAAAACCGACGACAGACCTACTCCATGTTACCTATTTCGTTACCCGTGTGTTCCCCCAAGTCCTGGCGTAGATGAAGGGAGATTCCAGAGAAAGCGGAAGACTAACTTCCCGAGCCCGTATCCGAATGACATCTGCTTCCCAGAGTTGATGTGCAGATGCTGTCTTTACCGGCTGCGTAACTTTGTACCCAACGCAGCCTCCCAAATCTGGATGCCGTGGGGAATGTGCTGCATGGGGCGTGGGGTGGGAGGGTGGGGAAAGCTATGCACAGATACCGCTGGCTTGTCCAAGATTCTCAGCCATCTGCTTTGCAGCAGGAATTTGAAATGACAGAAAAGAAAACCACGGTGCTTAATTTTTGGTGCATTACGTCTGTTTCATGAAAGAGATTCAAAGGGCACGTGTGTGTGTGTGTTTTGACAAGGCTGCGTGCTCACAGAGCCTCTCCGGGGCGTGAGCTCACGTCCTTCTCGCGCCGCGTCCCGGAAGAGACCCACACACCACTTGCCTGGATCGCCTCTCCTGAAGGCCGCTGAACCCCGCAAAGGACTGGCTTCTGATGATCCCATTGGGTCCCCCAGGTGAGAAGGACTGGGACCCTACCAACATGATTTCTGGGAGTCTGGCTGGTAGTCCTGTAAGACAGTGGAAAGATTATGGCAAATTACAGGCAGGTCCAGGCAGAAGAAACACTAAGCTTGTCAACAATGACAAAGGTGAGGTGAGGTGAGTCACGAGACCATTAGATGCTTGTAAGTCTTGTTTCCTAGGGCTCGTTCCTTTCCAGCCAAAGGATTCAGCTCGCGGGTGAAGAAGAAAAAGATACCCACCTACTGAGACAGAAATAAATGAAAATTGCACGCAATTATCAGTCATTTTAGGTTTCTTTTCTGGGATTTTTTTTTTTTTTTTTTTTAGACAGGCTCAGATACACGAAAACTTCAGAACGTTTACCTCCATTCAACAGCAGAAACACACAAACAGGCCAAGTCAACGTTTCGGCCAGGCCCCGCATCCCATTCAAAACACAGTCAGGTCTCAGGGTAGGAGTCTCCATTTAGAAGTCAGATGGCTGAAAACACGAGGTTTCTTTAGAGATGAATTTACTTAAGCTCTCCTTTCTACCCTTAAGCATATTTTGAAAGATACGATCTCGCCACTGTTGCGGCCTTGCGAAATAAGACGGGTAAAGAGAGCATTCACAAAAGTGGGGATAATGTAGGTTATTAAATGAGAATGCAGGAGGAGTGGGAGGAAAGGGAGGGGGAAATACAGCAGAAAGCACGCCCCCTATTTCAGTCTCTTGCTTGGCTTTTGTCGAGACTCACCACGCCAATGACTAAGAGGCATTGTCAAAACACAACTCTGGCGGACACAAGCCTGAGGTTAGTTCCCCCAAAGGACTGGCCTGAGCTGTTAGGTAATTCTACCCACCTAGGTCAGGCAGAGTGGAAGCAGATACCATTGTCTTAGCAGGGAACCTCACTCTGGAGAGGAACAGGCTCCAGGAGAATGGGGAGGCAGCCTCTGGGAGGACTGAGGGCTTCCAGAGTGAGCCGACACCGGCCTGGCCTGTTTGAACAGCACCAGTAACTGTCCTTTAAAGACCCAGCAAGCAGGCAAGAAAAGCTAAAAGGCACAGCAGCGGAACTTTCCAGATGGGATGGAAGAGTCACTTCGCCAGGGTGTACTCGGACCGGCCCCTCCCCATGCCTTGGCTGGTTTCTAAATCCCCTCATTCGGTCCCTACCCCCTCCCTCCCTCTCTAGAAGAAAGCAGCTCTGGGGTGTACAGGGATTCGTGCAGAGCCCGGGTGTTGACTCACCCGGCAACAGGCCTTGCAACAGGCACCAGGCTTGCTGGATGGGACCACAGCCCCACCAGTTCCATGCCGGCTATGGGGGGGGGGGGGGGGGGTTAAGTTTTGCTGGCGTTCTTTAGCATTTTAAAAGTGACGATGGAGAGGCGCCTGGGTGGCGTAGTTGCTTGAGCATCCGACTTCGGCTCAGGTCATGATCTCACGGTTCATGGGTTCGAGCCCCGCGTCGGGCTCGGTGCCGGCAGCTCGGGGCCTGGAGCCCGCTTCGGACTCTGTGTCTCCCTCTCTCTCTGCCCCTCCCCTTCCGGTGCTCTCTCTTTCTCTCTCTCTCAAAAATAAACATTAAAAAAATAAAAGAAGTGATGATGTGTGTGTGCGCGCGTGTGTGTGCAGTGAAGGTAATACCTCATGCATCGATGGCAGGGAGAAATGCAAGACTCAACGAGGTCCTTCTAGGGGCTCTCTGCTGCTTACTAAGGGGTCGTCCGCGTCTCAGGCTCATACGGCACGCCTGTGTCATCTTTGTGTCTACATCAAACCTGTCCTGAGTATCAAGAAGACACTATCGTCGCGGCGCCTGGGTGGCTCGGTCGGTTAAGTGTCCGACTCCGGCTCAGGTCCGGATCTCAAGGTTCGCGAGATGGAACCCCGGTCAGGCTCACTGCTGTCGGTGCAGAGCCCGCTTCGGGGGCTCTACCCCTCTCTCTCCGCCCCTCCCCTGCTCGCTCTCTCAAAAAATAAATGAATACTTAAAAGAAAAGGAAGAAGACACTTTAGTTTGCGTTATTTCTATACTCGACAGTTTTATAATCACCTTAAGGTCTAAATTTGGGGAATTTTATTAGCACTGTATCTCACTTTATAAATTATTGCTCAGTAGATCTGTTGTTGCAATTACGGGATTCTTCGATCACGGGGGAAGAAGTAAAGCATTTGAAATATTTTAATGGCATGATCATTTTTTTAAGCCACAAAGATTTGTTTTCTCTTATCCATTCGATCGGTAGTTTCCACTAAGGGCATCTGGATCCTATGGCCAGGCGTTCAATTTAATTAATGCGGAAGGCCACGTGGGTACTGGGGTTTTGCAAAGGTCCTCAACTGATTCTTAGCTCAGCAAAGACAAGAAAAAAAAATGATGCCAAGTTGGCTGAAATTTTAAAACTTCAGTTAGAATCATCTTCTCAACTCCAACTTTTAACGTATACTGTTCGGTCTTAAATAGGCTTCTCTTTGCAAAGTTTAAATGTCTGGTTAAATGAATTAAACCCATGAACCGGACGGTAGAATAATTCACCTTTTCCCTCCGTTCAGCAACAGGTAAGGGTCTTGAGAATAAGACACACGCCTGTCCAGGATTCTAGGACTGTAAAGTGCTTTGGGATGGGTAAAACCCTCGGAAGCTACATGTTGAATGGACGATCAGTAGGAACGTGCTTGCTGGTCTGAGGAATGATCATTATCAGGCAAGAATTTGGCCGAGAGCTGGTTTAGGCCGAGATCTCTATCCTGCGGGTCAGCTGTCCCGAAGGCTGACAAGCCGCCCAAGGGGAGTCGTAGAGCACAAGTGCACAGCCCCCCACACAAAGTCCGGCTGTTGGAGAAAGGGGTAGGTTGGGACCGGGGAGACAGAGGAGGAGGCATTTGGGCCACGTGACCACCCCGTCCCGCAACTCAGAAGGAGGCAAGTTCTTTGCCACCAGCCTTCCGGCTGCCTCAGCTTCTCCGCACTGGCACATTTACCTGAAAGGCTCTGTTGCCTCCTTTTTGATGACCCCACTCCCGCCTCTGTGCTCTCAAAGTCTGCAGGCTCCTCCCTGGCTCCCTAAGAAGTCCCAAGGATGCAGTCTTCCCAGCTTCCAGCAAAACCACCCCCTAAACTGCACCGGTCCCTTTCAGGGCTCTAAGGACTTAAAACCGGTCATCCCCACCTGAGTCATTTACATTTTCCTTTTACATGCTCTTTTGGCCTGAACGCTTGAACTTAAAAAAAGAAAAAAAGGCCACAGTAGAACTGGAGTATCGATGCTGGGATGCTGGTAGGGATAGGGGGTTAAAGCTGGGTTCATCCTCCAAAGTTCGGAGGACAATTTGGAAGATCTGTTTAAAAAGTCAAACATTTGGGGCGCCTGGGTGGCCCAGTCAGTTGAGCGTCTGGCTCTTGATTTCGGGTCGGTCATGGTCTCAGGGTCGTGGGATCGAGCCCCACATTGGGCTCCGTGCTGAGCACGAATCCTGCTTAAGATTCTCTCCCACCCTCTGCCCCTCCCCTCTGCTCACCCTCACATGCGTGCACTCTCTCTCTCTCCCTCAAATAAATAAATACATAAATAAAATAAAAGGTTAAACATTGGTATCCTTTAACATGTCCTGTCTACTCTTCAGTATGTCCTGTAGAGAAAGACTCAAGTTCACAAAGGGGCATTTACAGGGATGTTGATGACAGGCAGTGGAACAGGGGAAAAACGGAAACAAATGCCAGTTTTTACAGCAACAGTCGATAACACATCACGGCAAAACCCTGGGATAGAATACTACGTGGCAGTTAGAAAACAATAGGCCCGGGGGGCATCCGGGTGGCTCAGTCGGTTGAGCATCTGACCTCAGCTCAGGTCATGATCTCACGGTTCATGGGTTTGAGCCCCACGTCTGGTTCTCTGCCGTCAGCTCGGAGCCTGCTTCACATCCTCTGTCTGTCCCTCCCCTGCTCGTGCTCTGTCTCTCTCTCTCTCCCTCAAAAACAAATACACATAAAAAAAAGGACAAAAAAGGAACATATATGATACGTGCTGGGCAACATATATACTTATACTGTTGTGTAGAAGTCTTGCAAAGGAGAAATCTGACTTCTGAGAAGTGATGTGTCAGGTTTCACAAATTCTCATTACACCAGAACAGTTCAGGTTCCCCCGGTGACATCCTTACGAGTCCTGAGCTTTGTGCCAACGTCTTTATTTCATCTGCAAAACTTGTGTGCGGTGGGGGGGGGGGGGGGTACCCAGCACGTGAGGCCAACGCTCTTCAGATACCATGTCTAGTAAGCAAGAAACTCCTCGGAAAACAACCAACTCTTCTTTGGGTGCTGCTACTTAGAACTGCTGGGGCTCCGAAAAACGTTTGGACTCGTCGCCCAGTCTTCTGAAAGATGCCAACACCAGAGCTCCTCTGTACCCGACCAATCCCAGGCCAGTTTCCACTCCGAGGCAAACGGTCGAGTGCGGGTCTGGTCCTCACTCTGCTTTGTCCCAGGACACCGGCTGCTGTCCCTGCCCTTCCACCCCTCACTCCACGGGAAGCATGGGATGCCTCTGGAAAGAATCCCAAGCACCTTGCCTCGGGCGGGCCCTGCCGTTCTGAGCTGAGCCTCTTCTCTTCTCGACTCTTTGAAAAATGCAGCTTCCTTCTCTGTGGCACAGTGACGGGATCCAACCAAACACAGACCGGGGGCTTTTGCAATTAAAGCGAGTATCGGATTTTACACGTCATAACACGGGGATACAGGTACACTGGGCCTCGGTGGGCGCTGTGAGCCACCGCCCCCGGTGGAAAGTCCTGGGCTTGGTTTAGATTAGAAGGCAGCTGATCAAATCGGCAGGCAGGTCTTGGAGAAGAGCACAGAGCCTGGAGGCGGCAGGGTCTGGGGTGGGGGCGGAGGCAGATCAAAAGAAACCAGGGGATGAAGAGGTCCCCCCTCACGCCGCCGGGTCTCCTGCCCTGTTTCGACCACAATATGAGTGTAATTCAGAGGGGGAAATAGCCGGCTAGCTGGAGAACGAAGCGATAAGCTGACTCTTAAGAATACGTGAATGAGTGATATAAAAATCAACCCTGGACAGTTGCTTGCGGGGTGGGCAACACGAGCTTTTATCACACAGCAGGCCCGCGCGCAGCAGGGTCTACACTGCGGCGTGTGGTAGCTGCACCAGCAGAAGTGGTAAAAGGGGAAGAAAAACTTTGGAAAAGTTCGGTCCTGGCGATGGGTCTGTCTCCCATTGTATCTTTATTACCCCGTATTCTGCCTTATACTTTCTTGTGACTTTGATGAGCCCGAGTTGCAAGCCTCTCCTCCCAAATCTGAACCGTTCCTCTAGGGGACCCGTGAGGTCGAGTGCGCTAAGGTAAGGATCCGGAGAGCCCAGCTGCAGGCTGACCTCCTTGCAACACCTGCCCGGCCAGAGTCTCCACACCGACCGGGTCAGGGAGGGGGGCCCGAGGCATGGAGCAACCTGTAAAGTAACCGGACAAACTGTCCGGTCAGCTAGAAGGAATGTGAATCAGATTGTTAGAGCTAAATCTACCGAGATTCGTTCAAGGAAATGGGAATTATTGGGGTGCCCGGGGGGTTCAGTGGGTTGAGCTTCTGACTCTCCACTTCAGCTTGGGTCATGATCTCATGGTTTGTGAGTTCGAGCCCCGCTGACAGTGTGGAGCCTGCTTGGGATTCTCTCTCTCTTCTCTCTGCCCCCTCCCCCCCCCCCAAAGAAATAAACTTAAGAAAAAACACAATGATTCTGAACATAATGCATGCTAATTTTTGCAACCTGCTTATTTTTATCAGGTTCTTTTTACAGGGCTCTGTCGAAAGGGTTATAAATCAGCTTTCTTCATAAACTATCTTCAAAAAGGGTACTTAAGGGGCATCTGGGTGGCTCAGACAGTTAAGCGTCTGACATTGGCTTAGTCATGATCTTGTGGTTCGTGAGTTCGAGCCCCACGTCGGGCTCTGTGCTGACAGCTCAGAGCCTGGATCCTGCTTTGGATTCTGTGTCTCCCTCTCTCTCTGCCCTTCCCCTGCTCACACTTTGTCTCTCTCTGTCTCAAAAATAAATAAACATTAAAAAAATAAATAACAATAAAAAGGGTACTTAAGTCTGCCCCGTATTCCATATGTTCCTTTGGATAATCAGTGGAAATAGAACCAGTCTGTGTGATATATGCTTTTTATTTCTGATTTTAAGATGTGGCCAAAGGCAAAGCAAACCCCTCTGATGGTGACCCCAGGGTTCTCTTGGGGAAATGGGGGACTAATTAGCATTAGTCCACGCTTGGCTTGTAGGACCCAAACATCATGAAATTAAAACATGACAAAATGGCTGGACATCATCGCCCTAACCCTTGAAGAGAAAGCTAGTTTTTTTTTTAAATGTGTATTTATTCTTGAGAGGCAGAGAGTACACAAGTGTGCAAGGGGCAGAGAGAGAGAGAGAGAGAGAGAGAGAGAGAGAGAGAGAGAGAGACAGAGGATCCAAAGTGAGCTCTGTGCTGACAGCAGGGAGCCCAATGTGGGGGCTCGAACTCAACAATGAGATCGTGACCTGAACCGAAGTGGGACGCTTAAACCAACCGACTGAGCCACCCAGGCGCCCCTGAAGAGAAGGGTTTTTATGGCATTTTCCTCTTTTTATGTAACCAAATCTAATTAAGAACACATACAGGTAAATCCGGAAGACTCCCACTGCTGATAGAAAATATAAGACATCTGTGATTTCTGAGTGACCATGGTAAGGATATTTCGGCTCTCACTGAAGCATTTCTCACGAGGGGAGAGTGTCTACTTAAAAGCCAACTGTGGCCACAGTTTCAAAGCTATGTCCTCTCCGAAGTTAGGCGAGACCAATCCTCTGGGACAGGATGATGACCATAGCAGGTCTGGAGGCAGGTTGCCGGGTGATGTGCCGGCAAAAGTAACAAATGCTAGAATCAATTCAAGTGTTTGCCTGGTGCCAGGACGGCAGCAGCCACAGGGGCAGGAGAGACCTCTGGGGGGCCTTGGGAGCGCGCCAACACTGTGCTGTGGTCACGGTCGGACAACCGCACACATCTCCTAAGGCCCACGCTGTACACTCGGGTGAGCAAATGCTACGGTATGTGAGTTCTACGTCAATAAAGCTCTTAAAAAAATCACTGTCAAGTTTTAGAAAAAGTCCCCACTCCTTCTGCAAGAGGAAGTGCCAGGGAATCAGGACTTGAAAGGGAAAAGCGGAATCGACGAACAACCGGCTGAGAGTTGACGATTTTGTGATCCGATCCCGAGGCCATGTAAGATGCCGCACGCAGCTCCCCCGCCCCTGCACTTTCTGAGTCACTTCTGCAAGGCTGATTGGTGTTCCTTTCCTCTGCTTCTTAACATTGCCATCCTGTTTATGCTCCCCCCACCATCTTGGTCAAGAGCAGAAGTATAATTCAGTTGTCTGAAAGAGGCATGTGGGCCAGATGTAAATAGCCTGCTATGCTAAATGATGATTTAAGATGAATCCTAAAAATAGGCGTCTGCTTATTATATGGTTGCAAGGTGCCTATTACAGAAGTTGACTAATCTTTAAAAAAAAAGTAGATATATTTAAGTCATTGGCTATTTTTTTTTATGCAGTGCTTTAAAATAAATCAAGTCAATGCTAATATTTACTTCTTAGTTGTCAACATTAACCGAATAATAAATGCACGCATGACACAGGACACTAAGACAAGTGACCCGGATGGATTAAAAATAATCTAGCGAACAACGCGCCATGGACTCACTCGTCAGCAAGAGATGGCAGAACCAACATGGCGACTTGGGCAAGTGCCGAACCTGCTGGGTCTCCATTCTGGTGTCTGTGGAACGAGAGTGGTATTTCCTTCCCATAGTAACAGTTGAGCATTATAAGGTTCAACTGAGATCAATGCATCATTCAATCTTACCATTACAAGGCTACTTGGACATTTTTTTCTAAGTTCTACTTTTTCAAAGTTTTTATTTAAGTAATCTCTACACCCAACAGGGCTCAAAACTCATGACCCCAAGATCAAGAGTCACATGCTCTTCCAACAGCCAGCCAGGTGCCCTCTGGGAGATCTTCTAACCTGACTTCTCATCATCCCCGCAGATGGCAGGACATCAGCCTAAAAACATACATAAGATAAAGGAGGGCTTTCTACAAGACCAGTACGCTAACCCCTGAGGTATGGGGTCTTGGTAGCAGAGTGCTTCTAAAAGGTGAAATGCTACAGAAACACAGAGATTGCGATAATAAAGACTTAGGTTAAATTAACTTGGGAGAAAAAGAAAGAAATTCATCTTCAGAATCGCTGTGAACCAATATTGATGGTTTTCTTTCCATGGTTCCTAAGACTCCATCCATCGGCGCATAATTAAGTATATGTGATACGCTCAACACTGGCAGGATTCTGCATGTGGTCCAATATCCAAAGAGAACCGGACCAGGTCTCTGATTTAAACAGCTTCAGTAATTTAATTGGAGAAGAGAATATGACTGTACATAAGCAGATGGGAGACAATCTGTGATGTAAGAAACACCAAGGGCAGCACCTGCTTCTCAGGGCTCCAGAAAAGTGCCGAGCAGAGATGCCAGGGGTCTGGGCTCGGTTTGCGTGGTTCAGCTTACAGCCATTTGAACCGCTGCAAGTTACTTCTCTGAATCCCTGTCTCCTCATTTATATAAAGGATAAACACTTGGAGGATCTTTGTGAGGGGCAAATGAGAGAGCATATATAATGCCTGGGATGTAGCAGGTGCTAAACAAGACTAGCTTTTGATAATAACGTCAAACATAGAGCATCATGGGTGGGAACTCACGGATGCAGGAACCCACTTGTATTATAACTGTTCTCCTGAATATCTCGTCTCTTCAACCAAGCTACAAACTTCTCCCAATAGAGAAGATCAATGAGACAGGGGCCACCAGGAAGTTTCATAAAGAAGATAAAACCGGCTACTTCGAGAATGGGAGTGAGCCAGATAGGCAAAAGTGAGCAAAGCTGGAAAATCACATTTTTCTGAAGATAGCAAGTTTTAGATCATTAAAAGCCACACTACTTTAAATACTGATAAGGACTAAACACATGAGTGCTTTCGAAGCCTAGTTCAAAAGTCAACTAAAAACAACACACATGTGATTCTGAAATAATTTAAAGCTGGGGCGCCTGGTGGCTCAGTCGGCTAAGCGTCCGACTTCAGCTCAGGTCATGATCTCACAGTTTGTGAGTTTGAGCCCCGCATTGGGCTCTGTGCTGACAGCTCAGAGCCTGGAGCCTGCTTCAAATTCTATGTCTCCCTCTCTCTCTGCTCCTCCCCTGCTCACACTCGGTCTCTCTCTCCTTCAAAAATAAATAAAAACATTTAAAAAAAATTTAAAAAATGAAATAATTTAAAGCTTACAGAAGAGTTGTAAGAAAAGCACAGAAAGCTCTCCTATATCCTTTACCCAGATTCACTGTTTAAAAAAAAATTTGTTAATGTTTTTTATTTATTTTTGAGACAGAGAGAGACAGAGCACGAGCAGGGGAGGGGCAGAGAGAGAGGGAGACACAGAATCCGAAGCAGCCTCCAGGCTCTGAACTGTCAGCACAGAGCCTGATGTGGGGCTTGAACCCACAAACCGTGAGATCACGACCTGAGCTGAAGTCGGACGCTTAACCAACTGAGCCATCCAGGCGCGCCCAGATTCACTATTTTTTGACGTCTGCCACATTTTATGTCCTCCTCCCCCTATGCACACACACACACACATTATTTCCTAAATCATTTTGGGGAAATTTGCATATACATATTTATGCATATATTTGCTCCACCCCATTGAGCAATCGGCCAGTATGATGCAAATTGTCTTTGAAATAGGTCAATGTGTATTTCCTGAGAACACGGACATTCACTGACAGAACAACAGTGTAGTGATCAATATCAGGAAATTAAACATGTACACAATACTATTATCTAATGTGCAGATCTCATTCAAATTCCACCAACTGTCCCCATAATGTACTGCCTAGCACCCCTACCCTCATGCCAGGAGCCGGTCCAGGACCATGCCCTGTCTCTCTTGTCATGTGTCTTTAGCCTCCTTTAATCTGGGAGGGTTCCTTGCTTGACCTTTGTCTTTCATGACATTGGCATTTTCAGAGAGTACAGACCAGCTGTGTCCCAGAATGTTCCTTCGTTTGGGTTTGTCCGACATTTTCTCATAATTAGGTTCAGGCTCTGCATTTCGGGCAGTGACATCACATAAGTGGTACTGTTGTCCTTCCTAAGGCATTGCATCAGACAGCACAAGGACTCTCTTGGTCCCGTTACTGGTGATGTTAACATTGATCACTCGGTTGAGGTGTTGTTGGGCAGTTTCTCCCCTGGAAAGTTACTATTTTTGCCTTTGCAATTGATAAGTGGTTGGTAAGGAGGTACTTGGAGGCTATGCCAATATCTTGTTACTCTGACCCAGGAGTTTTAGCATCCATTGATGGCTCTTGCCCAAATCAATTATTACTATGATGGTGGCAAAATGGTCCTCTTTGAACTTAATAACTTTTTTTTCCTACTGTAAGAAAGAGCTTTCCTTAATCTTTTTATTTGTTTCTTTGCTTCTTCCATGATTGTCAGGATAGTCAGGAGGGACTCATGGATTCTTATTTAAGGGACTTAATCCATTAATTCCTTAAAATTTTTTTTAATGTTTATTTTTGACAGAGAGAGAGAGAGAGAGAGAGAGAGAGAGAGAGAGAGAGCGCCAGTATCAGTGGGGGAGGGGCAGGGACAGAGGGAGACACAGAATCCAAAGCAGGCTCCAGGCTCCGAGCTGTCAGCACAGAGCCCGACGCGGGGCTTGAACTCAAGAACCTCGAGATCAGGACCTGAGCCGAAGTCGGCCGCTTAACCGGCTGAGCCCCCCCGGGCGCCCACATTGAACCCATTCCTTTCATTGACACCAAAGCCAACTGTCCTTCACAGCATTTTCTGAGCAGTTCACCGAGAGGCTCTTGCCTCTGCACCAAAACTCTGCATCACTGGCGGGAACTCTCAGACTCGACCCAACTTGTATGATGACTATTTTCTCGAACATCTCATCTCTTCAACCGAGCTACAAACTTCCGAGGGGAGGCTCCGTCTATCTGCACCAGCTTTGTTGACTCTTGGCACAGGGTAGGCGAGGAAAGCAGCCAGGTTTCACCCAAGTCCACTGGTCCTCTCTACGCTCTAATTTTTCTCAATACAATGAAGACAGTAATAGCTAAGTCACTTAGGCTGTTGCAGGGAGGAAGTGAGATAATGTATGTAAAAGGCTGGTGTGGACTAATGGTCTACCTGTCAACCAGAGCCTGCGCTTTGAAGATGCCTCTGACTTTTACCAATCAAGTGGAATGTATTATTTATAAAGCCATACGCGTTTTACAAGGGAAGAGACCTATAGGAATGAAGTAATTTGACACGACTGCTTCCTTCTTTTTCTCTCTTTTATCACCCCTCAAAGCAATCACAGCAGAGCATGGGAAAGCTATTTTAAGGGTCTGGCTGACTCATCTGAAGAGTAGAGAAAAAATGTTAATCGCATGTCTATTCACCGGGACAGTTGCAGTAGCTCTCAGGTGACTGACACCGGTTCCGCCCGAGGAAAACGAAAACTCTGTTTCTTCCTCTATTCTGGCAGATGAAATAAAATGCAGGGGGTGGCAGCTGGCCTTATGATAATTGGAGGAGAAATGACTCAGGACGTAAGACTAGCTTAAATCTCAAGAGGGGTTGGGTGGATTTTAACTAATGTCCTCATAACTCATCGTAAAATGCGAAGTCTAGAATAGTCCTAGACCTTCCTTTGGTGCACACGACATGGCAGAACAGGACCAACGGTGTCCTGATTGGAAGGAAGGAGCATTTTGTATTTCAGTGAAGGTTGAAGCTATTAGCAATCACAGTACAGTTATACATATATTTAAAACCCATGCACATCAAAAGGGAACAATCTCTTGGGAAAGCCGTCCCCAGAGACAGCTCGGCTGATCCTGCTGAGAGAAACATACACCCACCGCAAACCCTCACTTTCTGATCGCCAGATTCAAAAACAACGCTCGCACATAGAAGGAAACGGTCCCGTGCCTAGCAGCACAATCACCTCCTCCAGGCTTTCTCCCGTGTGGCCTGTGTATCCCAAGAGCTTGGCAACTCATTTCCAGCTAATGGTGAGTGTTGTTTCTTTACTTCGAAAACGCATCAAAGTGATACTGACATCTTCTGATGCTATTTGACTCTCCTAAAATTACCATTTTTGTAAGCTCATATTTTTTATTGGTTCACTAGAACCGAGCTACGTCTTTGGAAATCCTAAACAGAGAAAACAACAACGACATTAAGTTCTAGGAGAGGGTCCCAGTAGTGTGCTGGGAAGCATAGTTTTGCACAATGTGCTTGTTCTCTTGCCCAGCGCGTGTGGAGAACACTGGTCTTTACGAACGAGCATGAGACGCAGAAGAAGGAATAGTGCCTTATAATCAAGCTACGTGATACGTTGCATCCCAGAAAAAGGATAAATTATCTTTTTTTTCTTTTTGAGCAATCTCAACACCCAACGTGGGGCTCGAACTTACAACCCTGAGTTCAAGAGTCGCACGCTCCGCCAACTGAGCCAGCCAGGGGCCCCGAAGGGCCGCATTACCTTAAAGCTTTTCAGAGACATAATCAAACTAATAAGACAATGTTTCATCTGGTCAAGTCATCTTTTTTTTTTTTTTTTTTTTTTTTTTTGGCCATCCACACAAGTAAACTGAATTGACTGACGGTTAAGTGACGGCAAATACAGCTAAAACCACGGACTCCATTATGGTCCTATCACATGATCACGGCCTTCATCCGAGCCAGGAGGTTACAGCGAAGCCCTCGCAATGCTAAGGGAACACAATGGACTTAAAGTAAGGCAGTTCTTTCAAACTCAGTCACATTCGTCATTTTATTCCTGTTGTTATGACAACACTTTTAAAAGCAGCACTTCAAATGCTTCGCATTCAGGCATCTCATTATAGACGTGAAAAACACCTGAGGGTACGCAGCGCTGCTCCTGGGGGCTTTAAGAGGCATGGAGAGATGCGGTTAGAACACCTGGACTCCTTCTCAGCGTTGGCCCCCGGGGTCCCTAACTTGGCTTTTTTCTACCATAACAAGTAATGCGGGCTCATCCAGAGACGGGAAGCATAAAGAATTTATGTGGGCAGATACGCATTATTATTTACAGTCTCTGTTCGTCGTTGCAGCCACAAACAAGACATTCTTTCGCGACCTTGCATATTTCAGGCTCTTGGCGTCACGCAGCTGTTCCAAGTCTAAATGATGATGAGTTCTGATCAACCTACAGTTGCTTGCTGTTAGCTCTTGGAGCGGTTCGTTTATGCAACTGTAAGTTTCCAGAAGGACTTCTCATAGTATGGATTTGCTATGAAAATTAACAATTGATCAAGGGACACTGGTATTGGAGTGAACCTGTTACACGCATCAGTGACCTGCTGGGTTCACACTACAGTCTGGGGAAAGCATAGACGCGTTTGTTAGACTTTGTAATTTTTTTTTTTTTTTTTTAAGCAGCCTACAAATAGAAAAATGTTTTGGCTAAGGAAATGAGCTAGCTGGATACTGACATTTTCCAGTCATTATGTTTTAATAGGGAGAAACTGATCTGTCATGTTGAATTCTCCCTGCCCTGACGTACAGTTCTCTGATCATTTCACCTTGGTCTCCCTGAATCAGTGGTGTTTTTCATGAAGGCACGTGAATTATTACTAAGCAAAGTACAGAGGAAGTAAACGACACCAATGGATCCGTTTTGGAAGAACTCAGTGTCAAAAAGTTACTCTGGGATTCTAGCAGAAAAAGGCTGGTATGAACGAGCTATCTTCTGCCAGCAGCTTCAAAGTGGAGGGGCTTTTCAGAGGCCCGGACACATGTTCTCTGCATGGTAATTTTGGCAAATTAAACAGCTATAATAAGGATAGTCGTTTCATTACTGGTCCTCACTGCTGCATACCAAGAAGGTGGCCATGTGGATAACATCTGCTGAGTTATTTTTGGTTGCCAAAAAAAAAAAAAAATGATTTGTAATCAGAATGCAAAGCAGTTAGGTATAGCTAGATTATCAACAAAGCAGAAGAATTACATTCCTTTTTATGATACACCAAGAGTGGTCTACACTTTCTTACTATCCCTTGCTTTGTCCAAAGGATCTGAAGCTGTAAAAACGGCAATAAAGCAGAAAGCCCATCTAATCCTTAGCTTAAAGTACAATTTCGTGCAAAGAAAGAACAAATGTTTATGGCTTCTTTCTCCCAAGGGACGACCCACACCGAAGAACTGGATCTTTCAACACATGGTAAGTTTCTAACACCAAGGACAAAAGAATACATGAAGGTTTATTTGTACACGTGTGAAGTGCCATATGACTTGGATTCTGAGCCCAAAAGGCACCACCAGGATGCTTCCCCTCTCGGGTAGCCCACATAACGCGTGCAACCACACTGGGCTCTCTTAGTAAGGTAACTTCCACTCTTGGCTGTCAATGATCCCTTTTGCCCATTCATTGTCCTGAGTCAGTTTACCTAGAGGGGGTCAGATCCATTTTTTTTTTAAGTTTATTTATTTATTTTGAGAGAGAGAGAGTGTGTGTGCAAGTAGGGGAGGGGCAGAGAGAAAGAGAGAGATAATCCCAAGCAGGCTCCACACTGTTAGCACAGAGCCCGACACGGGGCTTGATCTCATGAACCATGAGATCACGACCTGAGCCAAAATCAAGAGTCAGATGCCTGACCGACTGAGCCACCCAGGTGCCCCCAGATCCACTTTTACAGCAGGAAAAGGAGGGGTAGGAAGACTTTTCCCAACATCACCCGTCTCCCCTAATGCATCTCTCCACCGTCTCACTCTCACCAGCCTAAAACCCTGTTCTCTGCTAGACCTTCCCTATGATGGCTCACACATTTCCCTCCATTCTCTGGGTCACACCAGAACTGCGTGAAGAACTACTTTTATTTTTCTGGACTCAGGTCTCACTCTGAAATGCTTGGCCTTCCTTTGGCCCTTTAAATTTTTTTCTATGGTTCACTGGTGAGAAAGTGGTTGTCATTCATTTTCTTGGGTCCTTACCCACTGTCTCCCTCCGCCCCACCCGTCAGCTTGGGCAAGGTTATAAACAGAGTGAGAGCTGATGATTCTTCGGACAGACTGGGAGAGATTAAACAGGGAACAGATTTCCCTGGGACCACTTCACAGGACCTCAGACTCCTTACCGATCAAATCATTTCTTCAAGGGAAAAAAGAGAGGGGGAAGGACAGCAAGAGACTCAAGAGACATACCAACCAGATGCAATGTGTGGATCCTATTTTGACCATGATGACAAACCAACTGGGAAAAGGTCATTTTTGAGACACTCGGCACATTTTAATAGGAAGTAGATGTTAATAAGAAATATTGCTAATTATTTTGGTGTGAAATGGAATTAGGATTATGTGAGGAAATGTCCATACTTTTGAGATGCACACCAAAGGGTGGAGGAGTGAAATGACCTCAGGTCTAGATTTGCTTTAAAATGCTTCAACCACAATAACAAAAGGGAGAGAGGAAGTAGGTGTGGAAAATTCCTTTTTTAAATTTAATTTTATTTTAGAGAGGCAGAAAGAGAGATGGCGCACGAGCAGAGGAGAGGGACAGAGGGAGAGAGAGAGAATCTTAGGCAGGCTCCACACTGAGCCATGGGGCTGGATCCCATGGGGCTGGACCTTGGGATTACGACCTGATCTGAAATCAAGAATGGGACGCTCAGCAGACTGAGCCACCCAGGTGCCCCAGTAGCAGATGTGGAAAATTCTTAATAATTGTTGCAACTGGTGATGGGTATTCAGGAATTTGTTATACCATTTGCTCTATTAAGTCTATTTATTGAATATTTTAATAATTTGTTGGGTGTCTACTAGCCCAGTGCTGAAAAAAATGAGTCAATCCCAAGTAGCATGTGGGTATCAGGGCTCTCATCTCGCATAAAGCAGGCAAAGATGACTTCAGAGACAGTGATTCTTAACCTTTGCCCCCTTCCTGGAGCACTCTAGGACACAGTGCGTGAAAGAACGATGAGCGCAAGGTGGCTGCAGCGTGGGATAACCCCTGTGTTCTTCAGATCCGGGTGCAGATCAAGGTGAGGTCATTGAGAAGGGAGATGTGTCTGTTTTCTCTAGAAAGAAAAGGAGATTTTGTTTGGCCTGTTAATTTCATGGGTCTACTGTATTCTACTTCAAAGCAAACCAGAAGTCTATAATTTGACCACAATGAAGGTGAAATCAACTGGCTTCAGGTTCCAAACCCACCTAATTTTCCACTCCACTCAGGCCAACCTCTGGGTAGACACGAGAACTCCAAACTGGGACCACGTCTCTCAGGCAAGGAACAGGCTTGCAGAAAGGGGAGTTGTGTGGTCAGGGAGCCCCAGATTTTGCCTCTGTCCTCTGGCTCACGGGGAGAAGCTTGTGGGAGCACTCCGGGGCTTTTCCCTTAGAGCAGGCGGCAGAATGGGCAGAAACGAATGCGTGCTTCAAGCAAACCGGAGCATGGGACTGGGTAAGAAGAGCCACGCCAAAACAAAAACATGAAATAATCTCCGTGCGGGGAAGGCAGGCCGTCAAGCCAATCGACAGGGAGTTTCTCCAGCATGTGGAGCCTCTTTCCAAAGAACTGAGTGGCAGGTGCTAAACTGAGAAGACCTTAGAAAAAGTGACCCTTTGGAAATAAAAACAGAACGGTCCCTCTTCTGGTGGCTCCGCAGCTGTGTGTGTCTCCAGTATCGCCAAAGGGCCTCGGAGGGGAGATGGACGATTACATTTTACGTTTGCAGATTCCTCTTTTCCAAATGCTCTGACACCTCCTCCGTATCCTGATAGCGACCCTATCAGGCATGACAGTTATCATGATCCCAGTCGTCCAGGTAAGGAAACCAACCTGTACGCAACTGTTCCATTCTGGAACTAGAATCTGACTTTCTCCCTCCCAGATGTGTCTTGTGTCTACCCATCTCCATTTTCCTTCAGCGGAGAAGGCAGAATTCCTCCTCTAGTTTTCTTTGGCTGTTTCTCTTTTTTTAAATGTTTATTTATTTTGAGGGAGAGGGAGAGGGAGAGAGAGAACAAGTGTGCTTGTGCAGGGGAGGGGCAGAAAGAGAGCGAGAGAGAATATATCAAGCAGGATCCACACTGTCAACACAGAGCCTGATGCAGGGCTCGATCCCACAAACCGCGAGATTAGGACCCGAGCTGAAATCAAGAGTCAGATGCTTAATCAACTGAGCCACCCAGGCGCCCTCTTTGCGTGCTTCTTAATGTGACTTTCCATCGCCCTGGAGCGGAGGGTCATCAGTGTTCAGAAGGTCCCACAGTACTAATCAAGTACTCAGATGGCTGAGGAAGAATGGCTAATACTTGTCTATGACCCCCTTGCCTTGTATTTTCTTATTCTATAGCCAACCATTCCTACAATGAGGTGCTCATTATGGGTTGACAACACAGTACAATGATACTGACAGCATGTTAGACTCAACAAAAATAAATGAGCAATCTTTGCTACTCAAGGGAGATGCCCTCCCTGGATCTTATACTCTTGTGGTTAAGTCCAGGAAATCACGACCACTCTTAGGAACTCAGTCATTGTGTTTATTTGAAAACATCTGCTACGCTGAAATAAATATTTAACCTCCCTCCCAGCTCCTGTAACTTCCTATCAACATAACTATCAATAACCTCTAGAAAAAGCCTAATATACTGTAACATCTAATCTAGAAGTTCCCAAACTTGGCTGCAATTAGAGTCACCTGGAGAACTTTTATTTTCTTCTTCTTCTTTTTTTTTTTTTTTTTACCTGGAAAGCTTTTTAAAACTGTTATTCTCTCCAGAGATTTCGATTTAGTTTATCTGGGGTGGGGCCTGGGAATAGTTATCTTAAAAAAAAAAAAAATCTTCCCAGGGTTTAAATTTTCTCTGCACACAGTATGCAGCAATCACTGATCACATCTCCTTTCCATTCTTTTTTTAAAAAGATTTTTTTAATGTTTATTTTATTTTTGAGAGAGAGAGACAGAGGGGGGGGGAGGGAGGGAGGGAGGGAGAGAGAGAGAGAGAGAGAGAGATGGCATGAGCCGGGGAGGGGCAAAGAGAGAGGGAGACACAGAATCTGAAGCAGGCTCCGAGCTATCAGCACAGAGCCCGACGCGAGGCTCGAACTCATGAACTATGAGATTGTGACCTGAGCCGAAGTCAGATGCTTAACCGACTGAGCCACCCAGGCGTCCCTTTCCATTCTTTTAATATCCAAAAAAGTAAGTCATGCATGGGTCTCCAGTCATCTAATTCCAATTCTACTACACAAAATATTTGAAAAAGGCACTGTAAGTCTTCACTGGAAAAACAGCACAATTGTATCTTTATTTAATGGCAAAAAAAAAAAAAAAAAGAAAGAAAGAAAAAAGAAGAAAGAAAGGGAGAATGGTTCTGTGAATCGTAGGACTTAGAAAAACTTTGCCATTGTCGTGAAGACTTAAAAGTAAAGCCTTCTACCTCTGGGCTGTTGGGACTAAAGGACTCAGCCGGCCTGGGTTTGTGACCAGCAGCACCGCTTTGTGAGTACAGCTTTGACAGGTTGCTTGACCTCAGTGACCTCATCTGTAAAAAGGGGATGAAGAAAGGACAGAGCTCATAGGTTGCTGTGAATATTAAAGAGGTTTATGAATGTCAAATGCTTAGAACAGTGAATAAGCATTTGCTATTTTTATCGTTACAGTGATGAGAATGTATTATCAAGTCATTTTTAGTTTAATAAGGTCTAGGTTGAGACTCCCTCGTGCACCTCCCAGAGGAGAAGAGCTTCTCAGGAGTTGATTTCATGAGTTTCCTAATTTACCTAGGCACTCGTTTGTAAGTCCTGTGCATTCTCTAGTCTCTTGAAAGTTGAATTAGTAAACTGAGCTAGTGAGAGACTATGGAATATATGCAGAGGGGGACAAAAAATTGATTTTCCTATTTAAAACATGTAGTTGGTGAGGGTGGGGGGTGATGAGCGCCTGGCTGGCTCAGTTGACAAAGCATGGGACTCCTGATCTCGGGGTTGTAAGTTTGCGCCCTACGTTGGGGAGGGAGACTACTTAAAAATAAAATCTTTTAAAAAATACATTTGGTATTAAATATGGTGCAGGACCCTCGGATATTTTACCCCTGAGCAGGCAGTTTTAAAAGTTAAATTTCCGTGGTATGATTTGCTGGCGTTTTAGTCAACACCGTCCAGACAATCAGCCACTCTGAACATTTTCTTTTTTGAAGGATGTCATCCGCACTGTATGTTTCTCAAACCTCTTCGCAGACTTTGGAATCGAAAGTACAGAGAACACTGAGTGTGGGTGTTGAGTACAATTGAAGGGGATGAGCACAATTCAGAATGTGAACTAAGTGACGTCTTGCAAAAATGACACAAATTCACATACGAATGCATTTTGATCCCATGGAGGGATAGAATTTTCCTGTGCACCAAAAACACATCATTCGGCAGGATGGCTCTATTGTTTTTGTTAGCAATGCGGGCGTTCCAGCCCACGAGCAGACACCCTCCAACTGTTCAGCCTGGGGTATTTGGGGTGAAGAGGAGAGAGGACAACAGTGTGGTCAGGTGGCTAGACCCAGCCAGTCACCATATCCCAGCCCGCTGCCACCGTCCAGAGCTGGATTCCGGATTACGCTGTGTGCCATAATTAATATTCGCAGCAAGAGAGCACGGTATTAAATTTACAGTTATGTTTCCGTTAGTACTTCTGGAGTCAAGGAAAACAGTTTACACGAGAGCATTTGTCCCAGCAAAGCAGCAGACACGTAAATGCTGTGGTTGCAAGTATTCTGCATTTCCAGAGAGTGGACTCAAGCAATTTCATGCCATCGAAGTTCAAGCTTGACAGAGGGTCTCAAGTCTTACAGGATCTTAGGGAAGGCCATAGCCGTTGTCTTTGTGAGGGGTAGAGAGAAGCGGCAAGTAAGAACAAGGAAGTGGCAGGATCCAGAAGCTTGAACACACACACGGGCACACAAAGACACATCAAGTTGTGTGGTATGTGGTTCCAGAACCAGTCTATAGTCACACAACTGGTGTGCATCTCCTCCTTGGGACAATGACCTCTGTTTGGTTTCCTCTTCTGTAAAATGGGGATCATTACACCTATCTCTTAAAGTCCTTGTGAGCATTAAGGGACGTCAGACCTGTAAAGCAAAATGCCAGGCACGATGTGTGTACTCAGGTGAAACTGACGGCCATCACGATCATCACCATCATTGCCATCCTCATCAAAGTCAAGAATAAAGACACCAGCTGCCTTACCTAAACAATGAAAGTTTTATGTTCTCATGCTCTGATTTATTTTGAGAATCAGGTTGGTCTTGCTAGAGCCCCAAATCTCAAGTGGGAAATTCCGATACAGTAACAAGATTATTACGGACTTGCGACTCGGTTGTCCCCCGTGAGGGGTGCAGGGCCAAGCGGTGAGTCGTGCTCAACCGCCCCTGAAGACAAGATCTGATTAGGGCACGTGACTTTGCCCTAGAAAAGCAGGGTCACTGTTTTCCAAACAATACCAACTGAAGGCCAAGTATACATGTTCTTTTTCTCTTCATGAAGCGTCCTTAGGTTGCTCCTTGGCATCTTTAGTGGAACGCAGTGGAGGAATGAGAAAACAGTAGAGAAAACACACGAGGTGTCGCCTTTTGAATTTCACCGCAAGGCGTTGGTTCGTTGGTTTACCTAGCTCAGTTTAACCTCCTCTACCTATATCGGTTCCCACAAGGGAGTCCGCCCTCTGGGGAACCGCTGTGTTTTGTATGTCCGTTGTTCTGATAGCAGTAACTTCAGTGATCATCTACCACGGACCGCCTTTTGCCTGGAGTCAAGGAATTCGGAGCAAAGCCTGCGGCTCAGTTGGACGTGAACATTCACTTACAATACTGACGTTTGGCTCCGCCTTTTGGTACTTCTTCAGTTTTTAAGCTGCACGTTATTGTAGCCTGTCTCAAATTTTTGCAAAAGTCATAGAGTATAATTTTTCAAGCAGACGTTTACCAAGTCCTGTTCTTCTCTGAACGATTCTATACGAGTTTAAGCCGTCTATTGCTCGACAAAAGTCATGAGGATATTTCCATCCATGTCTACTCAATGCCTCACAATTTGTCCAGATGCTTTGTTTTAGTTTTTGGAAGCCACCGGATCCCAGGGGTTCAGAGGCAGTGTGGAAGCTAGTGATCCTGGCTATAAATCCCCCATCAGTGCTGACAAAGGAAATCATCATCATTCCCCCTGAATTATTCCCATAAAAGAAATTATACTCAGGGCCCGTCAAGATAACTTCCGTTGCACTGATTTGAAAAATGGGCGCTTCTGGAAAAGATGAACTGGGAGTTAAGTCAGTAAATTAAAGCTATTGTCCTGGGAATCATTCAAATCCAGTCAGTCCAAATCTGAGGACTCCATTTGGGATGCAAATCGAAGGGAAAAAAAAATATCCCCCGTTTAACAAAGCAACGCAAGTTGGCATATCACACACTGTGGTTACTGCTTTAAATCTTTTCTCCTAGAGAGAGAGAGAGAGAGAGAGAGAGAGAGAGAGAGAGAGAGAGAGAGGGGCAAATCGTGTAAGGATTAAGCAGACCTGACACGATTCATTTCTCTTTGACTGCAGGTAATTACCCCATATAATTCTCGTCCGCATAAATTAAAACTGCATGAATTAACAATAATGCTGTTTTCCTACATTCAGTAACTAAGACAAAAGTGATCGGGGACGCTTTACCCGTGGGTATGGATTAGACAATAGTCTTTATGAAAGGGGACGGATGATTCCTTTTTTCTCTGCTTTTTCTCTTTCCCTCCCCCTCAGAGCGGTTCAGATCTCTGAGGCATCGCGAGGGTCGGTCTCGCGCCCTGAGAAAGGAGGCTCGTCACTGACAACGGTGTAATCTACCAAGATGTACTGATCACTCAGAATGGTGTCTGTTTCATTTCTCCAGCAGAGCATCTATGCAGACTCACCGCTTACCTCGCTGGAATCGTGAACGCCACGGCTGCCTAATGTGAAACAGCTTCTCGGCGAATACAGCCGAATGGCGAGGAGTCTCATCAGTGCCTGGATGTCAGCTGAGAACCTTGGCCTGCAAACCGCCTGGACAGACTCTGAGTTACTGAGTTGCTGCTCTAAGCGATCGGGTAACCGGAGTGCAGTTCAGCCGGCTTCCCGAGGGTGCTGCTAACCGGCGGTTAATTTCTGTGGGAACTCTGAACTTGGGGGTCTTTGTGTATTTACATCCACAGCCACAGCCCAGACTCGGAAGCCAGACGCCCAGGTTGAAAACAGTGCTCTGCTCATACTAGTCTTGCTGGGCCTTATTTCTCTCATCTATACACCGGAGATGATAAGGGGAATGACCTCAGTTTATTATGAGGACTCAGGGAATTAATCCATGTGCCGGGCACACTGAAAATGCTACTAGGTGGTAGCTATTCTTATTAAGATGACTCTTATATAAAATGTTTTTCTTTAGATTGTTTCACAACCTAAGGGGGGCTTTCTGTCAACACGCAATATCACATACATGTACACGCATCTGTAAGTCAAGATTTGCATTTATTTAAAAAAATCGTGGGGCACCTGGGTGGCTCAATTGGTTGAGCGGCCAACTTCAGCTTAGGTCATGATCTCACGGTTCTCATGTTTGAGCCCCGCGTCGGGCTCTCTGCTGTCTTCTGATCCTCTGTCCTCCTCTCTCTCTGCCTCTCCCCTGCTTGTGTGTGCTCTTTCTCTCTCTCTCTCTCTCAAAAATAACAAACATTAAAAAAAAATTGCCATGACTTCAGACACTCCTGTGCCCAGGAAGGCCTGGCCTCTGTACCACATTCAGGATCACGTGATTTACCTACAGGGAGATGATGGAGGGAAGGTCCTTTTTGCCACGTGTAGAATCTATGTGCACAAGGTCTACCTGGGTCTATTTCCCCCCCCATTGGATTGTAAAGGATGAAACTAGTTCCTTAAGTGAAAAACTACACATTTTCAGTACCTCTAGGTCAATAACCATATATTCGCACATATGGAAGCATCTTGAGTTGATGCAGACCCTTCATCTCTTGCTTTGGCTATTTTCTTCCATCAAGGGAAAGAGCCATTTTGCAGTGATCAGAGCCAAAAAAAAAAAAAAAAAAAAAATTGCATCTGGAAAATATCTTATTGTGAAGAAACACACACTGAGGATCTTTTGAAAAAAGAAAACAAACAAAATAACAAACCCTTGAAAAAGGAACAGCACATGTCATTTCTATCCTATTTTAGGCCAAAGACCATTATGACAAAATTCAAAGGTCAAACTTTTTTCGAAATGTCATGGGAGCCTGAAACGAGAGCAGTTCCTGACCTTTCTGATGTCATTACAGGGGGCAGGTTTCCACTTGCAAAATAAAGTATCAAACTGAGAGCACTGGCCAGGTAACGAGAGACAATAATCAGACTTCGGGCTCCCAGTGAATTTGGTTTCAAATAGGCCACCTTTCGGTGACTGAAGGCGGCGGGCAGGCAGAACAAATCACCTCTCCCTCTCTCCAGCTTAACACCGATTTTGCTACAGAGGCTAGTTGAGCGGACATCCTGGGGCGGACAGACCCCCATGAGGGCGTGGGAACACTCAGTGCTGACCCAGCCCCGTCTGCACACGCACACTGTCATCTTGGACAAGCTGTTTCATCCTGAAGTTTTGTGTCCCAGTGTGGGGGGCCAGGAGCATTACTGGGAGTCCCGCTACATCACAGGGGGCTGGGGTTTAAGAGGGACACGATGATGAAAGCTGCTGAAAATTGCAAACATCCACAGAACATATGACGGTACCACTCAGATGAACGTATTACCATATTCTAGCATCAAGGGGGTCTTGAACTTGGACTTCAGGAACGGTAAACTTTAGGTATCAGGGAAGGAGGCGTGTGCAGAAAAGAAGTGGTAGGAAGCAAGAAAAAGAGAAAAAGAGAAGGCAGCCTGTGAGGAGCAGGGCCTCCAGCGTGGCGGACCGTACCTTGGGGACCAGGTCCCCAGGGCCCGCCGGCTACTGTTCCAGGTCTTGTCCACCTCCTCAGAGGTCGTTCCCCAATTTGAGGACGCTCCCCCCAGCACCTCTACTGGCCACATCGAGGCAGCTCTGCTTTAAAAAGAACTTATTTGGGGGCGCCTAGGTGGCTCAGTCGACTGAGCGTCTGACTTCGGCTCAGGTCATGATCTCGTGGTTCGTGGGTTCGAGCCCCGCGTCGGGCTCTGTGCTGACAGCTCGGAACCTGGCACCTGCTTCAGATTCTGTGCCTCCCTCTCTCCCTGCCCCTCCCCCACTCGCGCTCTGTCTCCCTCTGTCTCCCTCTGTCTCAAACATAAACAAACATCAGAAAAAAAATTTAAAAAGAACTTATTTGGATTCTTGCTCATTTACCTGCTGGCTTCGGCAGTTTGAAAACCCTCAGGGCTACCAGTCCCGTGCAAACAAACCAAAACGTTTGGCTAAAATGTGTATTCATTTTAAGAATGAGTTTCTTAGGCTGATCTCCTACAGGAGAAGGCGGCTTTAGATTTAGATATGCTTCTACCGACAACTCTCGTGTTATCTCCTCCGATTGAAGAAATGTGACAGGAATAACACGAGACGGTGTTCATTTTCTGCATCTGACTGTTTGGACCAACGTAGGAAGGGCGTGTTGGGTGGAGATACTGTTGAAGACCCTTTGGAACGTATAATGTGCCCTACAGAATGACCGTATACGGTTAAGAGTTAAGCTACAGAACATCGATATTTACCCCTAACACTGAGACACTTACGCACAATCTCTCCTTAATGCCACCCTGCCAACGATACATGACAAATCAGATAGTAACTTCTAGTATGGCGAACGGGCAACTATTCTGGTGCCTTTTCCTCCCCTCCCCCTCATGCTTTAATGGCTTAATAACATTTGTCAAGCTTCCTAAAAATCTCAGGCATCCACTTCTGTTCTGCCTCATGCCACAGTCCCTCAGAGCAGGACGGTAAGGAGTGCTGTGCCCCCGCCCCCCCCCCCCGGGCTTCCCGTGACTTCCCACAGCAGCTGCACTGAATATACATGACTGGCACTCGACATCACTCCAGCCTTTGAGTCAGATGCCTCCCGACTGAAGCTGGGAAGCACAAAGGCGCATTTCCCAGAACCCCCTGCAACTCGGCTCCCACACGTGATGCAAGGGGGCTTCCCCCGGGTGCACTTGCACGAGATTTGTAGGCAGTAGTGATGGGGACGCTGCAGGTATGTTTCCTGTGGCTGATGTAACAAATCACTACACATTTAGTGGCTTAAGACGACACACATTTATTCTTTTATAGTTTCAGAGGTCAGAAGTCTGACATGGGTCCTGCTGGCTAAGATCAAGGTTTCAGCACACGGTGTGCCCTTCGGGAGGCGCCAGGGGATTATCCATTTCCTTGCGTCTTCTGGCTTCTAGAGACCACCTACACTCCTTCTCCGTGGCCCCCGGCTTCATCTCTCTTATCGCCATGTTGAATCTCATCGCCACGTTGAATCTCATCGCCATGTTGAATCTCATCGCCACGTTGAATCTCATCGCCATGTTGAATCTCATCGCCATGTTGAATCTCTCTCATCCTGCCTCCACAGTCATGTGGCCACAGCTCCTCTTTTAGAGACCCATGTAATGGGACTGGGCCCACCTGGAGAATCCAGGGTAATCTCAAGGTGCTGGACTCAATTTACAGCTGCAAAGTGCCTTTTGCCACGTGAAGTAACACATTCACAGGTTCTGGGGAGCAGGATGTGGATATCTTCGGGGCGGGGAGCTTATTTGGCCGACTGTGCTGTACTTCTTCTCCTCTATGGTAACTACTGGTGACCACCCTCCTGGACCGTCTGGCTTTGCCGTGCTGCCTTCCCAACTGGCTGTTTCCTGGGCCGTGGCTGTGGCAGCCTCATTCGGGAGCTGGTGGCTTCTCAAGTGGGCGGGCAGCTTCTTGATGACGGATCAGGCAGGGGCTCCATTAGCGACCCAACGTTACCAGGTGGCTCGGCGTGTGACCCGGCAGCTCCGTAAGCCATGTTATTTTATATCCTTTCTGCCGAGTGGATCCTGTTGTCTGCAACTGAACCCAGACGCGTGGTCTCAGTGCTAGAACCTTGTGTGCGTCGCCCTCTCTCTTTCCTGAGCTCTGCTTATTTCTGAGGATGAAGCATCACCAAGACAACACGAAATCGGCTTAGCACCTGGGAAGGTAGGAATCATCCCAAAGTGGCTTCAAATGCTACCAGTAACCTTCTAAACAAAAGGTAAGGCATTGCCGCTCAAGGGTTAGCAGCTGGCAGTTGGCCTGGAGCCTTCGTGTACAGGAGTTAACCTTGAACCTCCGCATACAGCAGGGCACCTACTGTGTGTCACGTTAATCAGAAGGTAACCGGCGCAGTTAAGGCCAAGGCCACGTCACTCCAGGCCTTCGTATGTAGCAAAAAGTGGGGAACTCACAAGCTCCACTGGGAATAACCTCTTAGGAGTTGCACTAGCTCCACGAAACTGTCACTTCGAATTTATCCCTCCAGTTCGGAGAAGGGAAAAAGCATGTGCCCCTGGTGTTCGTCTGTGCTGTTGTGTTTATAAGGTGCCCTCCCCACCCCGCAGCAGGCTCCTGCCCTTGCCTCCCTTCCGAAACTCCTCCTAGAGGACAAGGACAGAAGGAAAGAAGCTCGAGGAGAATGGGGTCATTGTTCCTTCAGTTCCTTCCTGGACAATTTGCTTGAGAAGGAAGAGATCACCTCCAGGCTAGAGGTGAAGGCCAATGGCATTCAATTCAAAAGAGAAACGGCAGAAAGGAGAAGGAGTGACACCACACTGGCTTTCTGCGCGCAGGCTGCTTTTTGGAATGCTCAGCGCCGGCTTTGTTTCAGCATTTCTCGGCCTTATTAATAGCCCTGTTTCATAATTATTCCCATCTGACCTTCTCTGCCAGGCATGCCTCCGCACCGTCCCGAGCTTTCTTACTACCTTCAGTGTGGATCTTCAATCTGGGTCACGGGCAGTTGGTTAGTATTTGATGCCTGCCATTTGCTCCCCACGCATGCAAAGCCCCGAGGGCACAGGAACAAGGGAAACAGAGCCCCTGGGTCCTCAGGGAGCTCACAGTCTTTCCTTTTCCATCCCATTTGTCTGTATGCCTACACCAGGCTCGGGAACGAAATCTCCACCCGCTGCTCCCATCACAGCCTTCTTCTCCTCCCCTGACCTCATAGCCCTTATTTCTAGGATGACCGTGTAACTTATTGTCCAAACTGGAACACTTCTGAGCGAAAGAGGGTGCTATTAATAATTATGCTGCTGCGTCACAAGATGCGGACAGGGCAAACCAAGACGTGTGGACGGCACACTGCTCAACACGACTGGGTTCTTCCTACTTCTCTTCCAGACTGTGCACCCCCTGGAACCCACCTACAATCAATATCTTACACTTTTATACTGAATGCAAACTCTAGCTTCGGCCAGAGCCCAGAACAGTTGCTCAGTAAACAGGTGCTTAAATCGAAAAAAATTTAGCACTCCCCTACATTACGACGTAACACTGCGGACTTGGACTTCAAATCCACTCAGGAAATGAACATGACTGTTAATCACTCTATTATATTTTAGAATGCTGAACAGTGTGAAAAATATTCCTTTGTCTAAGACTCCCCCCTCCTTGCTCTAGCAGAGAGCGTGTTTTGATCTCGCGGAACACAACACAGACACGTTGCCCCTCATCTGCTTTCACTGTTAAAAAAAAAGCTAATTTCCTTTTTGATTAGTGTAACGAACGTGTGAAAATATTCAGTGTCACATAAACAATGCACAATAAAATAAATTGCCGTGGCTTCTTTTCCTGATGGTGTCCAGCGTTTCCAATGAGGGAGGGCAACCCAGCGTCGGGCCATGCGTCAAATGACCTTTTCTAGGGAGCCTGCGAAACTCTGGGGAAAACATCTATGATTTTTAGGGAACATTTCCAACAGAAGTGATGAGTGTACCGTGACCAAAGAAAACAGCAACAACAACAACTCCTGGCCATTCACGCCATTAACCCAGAGAGGAACCTGGTGGCCTCGGAGAGGAGATCCAGAGAGGGAAGCGGGCGTGCGGGTGTTTCCATATGAATTCACCGAAGATAAACGTGTCGAGCGATTCCGCTTAGCGGGAACTCGAAGGCTTCCGTGTACACAGTGGTGAGGTTTTCATTTTCAGGGGGAGAAAGCTGTCTCAAGAAACGATCAGGATATGATTTCACAAGCGGGGAGAAATGAATAAGCCAGAGGCGGGTTCCCTCCAGGGGACAGGGAAAGGCACACCATCGTTTTCCTTTCTGAACAGATCTTTCCAATAATCACACTGTGGGGTGTTTACGTGACAACTGCTTTAGGACACCATTCTGCACCCAGATTTGCCTTTGGGGAGCCAATTATGTGTGGCTGGTCTCTCCGTACCTCCTCTCCCCACCCCCACCCCCGATTCCCTTGTTTCATTGTCTGTTTTCAGCTGGTATTCTTTTCTGGTTGAATGGCCACAAACACAAGCTGTCCATCTCCTCCAGCTCCTGGAGTTCGGCTTGGCAGATGAAAATAACCTTGGTAAAGAAGCCGTTCAGAAGCACGAGGCCCTGCACAGGCCACCAGTGCAGAGGAAGCCCAAATGGAAAGTCAAATCTGTTGCCCCAAGGAGCACCCATCGTGTTAAATCACACGGACTTTCACTTCTACACCGCTTCCTCCCAAGAAAAGAAACTGGTTTTAGACTTCTTACTTCTTTCCAGAATGAAAACAAAACAGCTTTTTTATTCCCCCCGCCCCCCCTCCAACCCGCTGAATGCAGTGAACAGTAAAAGACAACACTGGTTTGCAAACCCTTCGGCCCAAGGGACCATTGTTTGCTTCCTGCAACCACTTACTATAAATCGTGCGGGCGGTTCCGCTCACTGTGCAGAACTGCCTTTGTCTGTGTTCTAGTCTCTTGACACTGAGGGATGAGCCAATAATCCGTGAATTAAACCAAAATATAACAGAGAGGTGACTTGGGTGCATTTGGAAGTCGGCGAGTGGTTGGTATCACAGCTGGGCAGGGGTTTTGCCATAGTAGGGATGTTTCCACTTAGTGACCTCAGATTCAGGGCAAGACGCCGGCAGTCACGGGCGGGACCCCAAGCCAACGGACTTCAATGCTAAAGAGTGGGATTTTTATGTGAGTTTAGCTACCCCCATGTATAGATATAAATACATAGCTCCCTCCAGGCCCCCTTGGCTTCTCTAGGTCACTTGTGAAAGGGGATAGGTCCCTTTTCTGCTGGAAATAATTTTACTTCGCGGCCCACAAAAGGAAGGAGAGCCATTTCTGGAATCTGTGTCTGGGTACTCAGAGTGCCATGCGAGTCCTCAGTGCATGCTTTCGGTTTTTCCCTGCCCGAGCTCAGTATTTCTTTATATTTATCCTAACGGTAAAATATTCAGAGCAAAATGTCATGTTGGAGTGTCAGAGACAGAAGCAATACTGATTGGGGGTCTTTTTGGAAAAGCCACGTACACAGCTTGTGTTTACTAAACACATTCTCCAACGTTCAGGTTTTCAGATGTTCGGACAGACACGTGTTTTACCTCCTGGGGGAAGAGCCCTAGCTTGGCAGGATCTGAAGTGAAGGGCAGGCCAGGCACCGGAGGCTTGACCCTGAGGGCTGGGCTGGGAGGTAGTGGTGAAGAGGGGGGAGGCCCTTTTCCCTAGCTGCTGTTACCCTGGCTGGACCCACCCCTGCAATTTGCTCCTACAGAAGGGGAATGGTTACTGGCTGCTTCCTAAGTAACCACTGGAGAATCGCCTGGCCATGCTGGTTCGTAGAGTTCACAGTGACGCCACCTGCTTGTGACAGCCGCTGAAACAGATAGATGGAAACAATGGGGGAAGCCGGTGGTTGGTAGCCGGGGAGCTCAAGAGTCTGGTCCAACAAGACTAGAGGAGCAAGAGGAAGCAGGCAGATAAGCCAATACTGGGGTGGGGGTGGAAAGGAGAGGAGGAACATTCTCAGAGCCAGAGAAACCTGACAGAAAACAAAAAGGAAGAAATGACCGTGTGTCAATCAGGTGACACGGGGGCAAATGCTGGCAGAAGCAGCCCGGCCCCAGCCCCGCAGAGAGGGCCAAGTGCAGTGTCTTTGGGAATGGGGGCAAGGGTCAGTCGCAGTCCTAGAACTTGAACCAAGGACAGGGATCTGAGCGTGTAAGAGGTGGCGGCAGGAGGAAAGGCAGCCCGACGTGATTTCTCACACTGTCCTGACGGTCCCCCGCCCCCAATCAAAAGCTTCAACGTTTCCGCTCGGTCATTCGAGCAACACGTGGGTACCTCTGGGACAAGAGCCTTCGAGGCCGCCAGTGCCTTCTCTGAGACCCTCCCCCCCGCCTCCCTCGCCCGGCTCTCTGGGTTTTCCACCTGCTCTCCGCCCCCCGGGGAGCTGCCCCTTCGCACTGGGGACTCGCAGCGCGCGCTTCTGGCCTCGTAACATCTGGGTGGCTTCCGCCTGCGCAATTTCAGGCAGCGCCCGCTCCCTTACACGTGAGCTCTTCTCTCTCTGCTCCCTACCCCCCTGGGGAGGGGACAGGAGGCTACAGTGTCGCCGGTAACAGAGTCGCACTTGCTCTTCTCCTGACCCCTCCCAGGCCACGGGCACTTGCAGGGCGCTCCCGGTCCTCAGGTGCACCGCCCTTCCCCCCATCTTTGCAGACACAGGTCGGCCGCCGCGCTCGCCTCTTCTCCCGTTTGTCACCTCGCCCACCCGCGCCCTCCCCACCCGGGCAAGGGGATTTCAGACACGCGGGGAGGAGGCTGGGTCATAGCCGGGCTCAACCCCGGCAGCCTCGGGACAAGTTCAGGCGCTGGACACCGAGATCCCAGCCCCGAGCGGGACTCAGAGCGCCGGAAGTCGCTGGGTGACAGCGGGCCGCGGGACCCGCCCGAGGGCGTCCGCGCCCGCACCCCCGGAAGCCTCTCCCCCGCCCCCCCGCTCGTCCGGCCGTGCGCCCCCCCCCCCACCCCGCTCCAGGAACGCCCCGGGACCCGGGGCACTGCCGCGGGCTCCTCACCGTCCCCGCGGCCAGTCCTCCGCTCCCCCCGGGCGCCCCTCGGCTCCGCCCGCAGGGGTGCGCGTGCCCCTGTTCGCTCGGCAACTTCGCGCCCCTCCCCTGCGGGCAGCCGACACGCGGACCCTCCCGGGCGCACGGACCTCAGCCGGGCTGCAGGCAGACCCAGCAGCCGGAAAGAACCCGCGAGAGGTGCACATACCTAAAGACGGAGGCTCCTTGTCATGACCGGGGGACCCGGGGCTCTCGGGCGTGTGTAAGGGCCTCCGGCCGACGCGACGCCCCGAGCCGCGCTCGCCCCGCGGGGGTGCGGGGACAAAGGGCCGCGGGGAGCAGCGGGGACCCTGCGCGCAGACCCCAGCCGCCCTCCCGCGTCCGCTCCCGGCAGCTGCGGCGAGGGGTGCGCGACGCTGGCGGAGCCGAGCGCGCGGGCGGAGGGGAGGGGGGGGCGGGGAGCCGGCGCAGGGGAGGCGCGGCCGCGGGCCCGGCGGCGTCGGCGGAGCGGGGAGGGGGCCGGGGGAGACAGCTGCTCGACAGTCGCTCGGGCCGGCTCCGCCAGGCTGCGCTTTGCTACCCGCCTGCGGCCGATGGCGGGCGCTCGGGGGAGCCAGCCGGCTGCAGAGTGCACGGGGGCGAGAGGGCAGGGGAGGCCGAGGCGAGCGAAGACCCCTCCAGCTCACCTTTGGGGATTTGGGAGAGAGGCTGTGCCTGGAAAACGCGCGGGGGGGGGGGGGCGGCAGCGGCGGTGGGTGTGTGTGTGTGTGTGTGTGTGCGCGCGCGCGTGTGTGTGGTGGGGGGTGGGGGTGGGGTGAAGTTGGTTGCTCAAGGTGAGAGTTGTGTTGGAAAGCCCCCCAGGGGAGGTCGGCCTTGGGTGGGCACTGCCCTAGGCTTGTTTTCGTAGACAGATCCTGTAATGGTGGGGAGAAACGGTTTTTATTTTGTTTTGCTGGATTTGACCTTTGGGAAACACACTCCCATTTTGGAGTGGGAACTCTAGGAGACTGGGAGTCTCTAAGGCCCCAGAGATGAGGTCTCTGCCACCTGCTTAAACAGGGAACGTCTGCTGTGCTTCAGTTTCCTCTTCCGTAAAGCCACCACCGTCCTGTACAAACTGTGGCTTTAGGATACGTGAAATAGAACAGCACCGCCAGCCCCAGCTTGGGATTTGGTAACTTTGTGAGGGAGCTAGTGAGACTGGATGAGCTTTGTGGCGCCTGGGTGGCTCAGTTGGTCAAGCTTCCCACTTCGGCTCAGGTCATGATCTCTGGGTCTGTGGGTTCGAGCCCCGCCTGGGGCTCTGGGCTGACCGCTCAGAGCCTGGAGCCTGCTTCGGATTCTGTGTCTCTCTCTCTCCCCCTGCATGTTCTTGCTCAGTCTGTCGCTCAAAAACAAAGAAACATTAAAAAATTAAAAAAAAAAAAAAGGAATCCATGCGCTTAGACAATGAGCAAGAGGGAACATTCCAGAAGACTGTGTCAACACCAGAACACCTATATCCAGTTGTGGTAAGGAGACTGCATATTCGCAGGCCCGGAATAGGAACAGCCAAAAACACAGCCCGATCAGCTAATCACAACCCACCGAAGGATACGATAGAAGCAGAGGGTGCCGGATGCCTAGAAAGGCCACCAGGGGCAAGCACTGGTCGCCGCGTCTCTGCTTTAGACCGGGAAGGGCAGTGAGTGCCGTGACGTCTGAGCCTTTGGTTTTTCAAGACACCACCTCTCTTTGCCCTTCTTTTGACTTAACAAAATACTTTCTGACAGCACTCAGTCTTCCCACACGGGCGCCCCTTCAGAGGAGAAAACGTGTGCACCACATGACGGGAACGTTCCAGTCTGCATGGCCAGCTAGTCTTTGTATGTTTTCAATAGTGGTATTCTTTTCTTTTTAAATTTTTTATTAAAAATCTTTTAAAAAAATGTTTATTTAATTTTGAGACAATGCGAGAGACAGAGCGCGAGCAGGGGAGGGGCACACAGAGGGAGACACGGACTCCGAAGCAGGCTCCAGGCTCCGAGCTGTCAGCACAGAGCCCGATGCGGGGCTCGAACTCACGAACCGTGAGATCATGACCTGAGCTGAAGTCAGACACTCAACTGACTGAGCCACTCGGGCGCCCCCCCCCCCTTTTTTTTTAAGTTTATTTATTTATCTTCAGAGAAGGAGAGGCAGGGCGGGGCACAGAGAGAAGGAGAGAGAATCCCAAGGAGATTGTATGCTGTCAGCACAGAGCCCGACACAGGGCTTGAACTCATGAACCGTTAGATCGCGACCTGAGCTGAAACCCAAAGTTGGATACTTATCTGGCTGAGCCCCCCGGGCGCCCCTTAATATTGGTCTTCTGGTCAATAGGAAAGTCCTTCGTGAAGTTGGTTGACTTGAGCCAGTCCTTACTATGCTGAACACTCCAGTTCATTGACGGGCTTCTTCTATCCTTGGCTTCGGAATGGGTACTTCACAGTATCATTTATTCCTGACTATAATTCTGCAGTAGGCATTATTACTCTCACTTCATGGATGGGAAAACCAAGATTCAAGAGCATTAATGTGACTTGTCCAGGGTGGTGTTTTAAACAGCGATGTTTGTGACAATTTGTTATACGGCAGCAGATGACCAACACAGAAAGAGCAGTCTATTAAAATATGAATATGTTGTGGTCACTCTCCTGCTTAAAACCCTGTATTCCCCATTTCGTAGGGTAAATCCCAACTGCATACAAATGCTCCCAAGTCCTTGCAGCCTGGGGTCCCCCCCCCCCTTACTAAGCTCCAGCCACAAGGACTTTCTTTCAGTTCGGTAAACAAGCCCGAGCCACTGCTCAGAGAGGTCTTCCTTGCCCGCCCACGTCTCTAAGTATATCCTTCCCTCCACTTATTCTTTTTTCAAAATCCTCTTTTTTTTTTAGCACTAATTATAAATTGTAATGGTCTGATTTGCCTTTTTGCTCGTTTCTTGTCTCTCTTTCCCCGGCCTGTGAGATCATATGGACGGAGAGCATTTCTGTCTTAGGTGCCGTATCCCCAGCACAGGGCAAGAGCTCGGTACCTTCCTCCCATTCTGGAGCACTCCTTCTTCTTGGTGGGTCCTTCTATTTCCCTTGTGAACCCCGCCCTCCCCGGCAGCCTCTATCCATCTTTGTAATCTTTGCCCCTGTCCCCATATGGGAAACTCATCAAGATTCAGTTTAAACAGTCCACTCTGTTTCTGCTTTTCCCGGGTCCCTTGTCCCCCTTTCCTGCTGTCCTCACCACAGAACTGTCACAACACCTTAGATCTTAGCATCCCTGGACATGCAGTGCCCCTTGTACCTTCGGTTGTAGCTATTTGTGTAGTGTCTGATGCTTCCAGACATTTCTGCATTTACCTCACTCTGGACAAGAACACCTGGAGAGGAGCACAGAGGTGCAGTAGGAATTTGGGGAGAAAGGGGTAAAGAGCTATTGCACGTTAGCCTCGGTGCTGATAGGGCTATGCGGTGGGGGGCGAATACCCACCCTTGGGGATGGTAGACTTCTCATCTCCCCCCCATACTCGTCCGCTCCTGCTGCCGTAACAAAATCCCACGGACCGGGGGGCTTAAAGGACAGACATTTATTTCCCCACAGCGCTGGGGGCTGGAAGTCCAAGATCAAGGTTCTGGCTGATGTGGTTTCTGGGGAGGACTCCCTTCCCCACTTGCCGAAGGCCATCTTCTCCCTCCGTCTCTCCTCAGTGCGTGTGCAGAGACAGCAGTGAGCTGTCTGGTGTCTCCTGCACGAGGACACTCGTCCTCGTGCATCGGGCTCCACCCTCACGACCTTATTTCCCTTCAACTACTTCCTTACTCCAAATACAGCCAGACTGGGAGCGAGGGCTTCAACATGGGAATCTGGGGGAACACAAATGTCCAGTCCACGACACCCCCTTCCCAACTCCCTGCCTTCCTGATGAGGCACGGGGCGGTTGTAGACGTCATACAAATTTTATGGGGGTGGGGGGGAGCGGGCGGAGGATGAAAAGAAGGATCGGCATTGTCTCACTCGAGCCGACAACAATTCCTTTTTCTATTACTGTCCCCATTTGAAAGATAAGAACGCTGATGCTCTGACAGGTTGAGAAAGTAACATGGTGGCGGTCACAAAGGTGGGGCTGCTACTCACAGTCAGAGGTGATACACACTTGGCGCTCTGCGTGCTCTAGGACATTCTACTCCCCACCCCGGTTTCCCCCTTTGGGTTTGGGTATGTTGCTGGGGCTTGGGTGTGCGGGTGGGGGCAGGGCTGGGCACATTCAGAGCTAGAGGCCAGGGGACTGGGAGAGGCACGGAGGGACTGGGCAGCACAGGTCTACACAAGCAGGACACAATCCTTAGCGGAGTATCTAGTGCGAATCCCAGAGCCCAAGGGCACATAACCAGATCGAGTCCGCACCAGGACCAAGGTCTCCCGGTGCGTAGTCCAGCCACCTTCACACTCCCTCTCCAATCACTGCCCCTGCTGTGGTCACTCCAGGGTTCATTCCTGGGTGGTTATTTCCCCTGTCTCCCCACTCTCTCTGTTAGAACACCACCTCCTTCTTCCTGGGATCCCTATGATAGCCTAACCAGGATGCTTCTATCTCAAGACGTCACTGATGCAAGCGTTCAGAGACTCCTTGGTTGAGCCCTTGTAAGTTCGTCCAGGGACACAGCGACTCCCAGAGCTGGTCCGGCACTGGGGTGGGGATATTAGAGAAAACTCTGCTAGTTGTGGGACTTTACATCACTCTTTCCTGCCAGTGGAGAGACATGGTTCTCCTAGGGGAGAAAGAGTTTGACACAGACACCCCCCTCCCCTCCACTGATGTCAGTCCTAACTGAAAACACCCCAAGGTACCAGAGAGAGCTGTTGTTTCAACTAAGGGCAGGAGACACGGAGGGGGACACGAAGGTAACCCCATCTCGTGGAGCGGGGCATGAGGACACTGTAAATAACTGGGGTGGGTGTTATGAGAGAGGAAGGAGTACGGATGCTATGGGAACAGCGATTATTTCTGGTTCCATAAAACAGGGCGTTTGAACTTCAGCAGTACTGACAGGGGTCTCTTTCAATCACTGAATTTTATCCCGCTTTTCCCTCATGGGCATTGGTCCAAGCCAGGCTTGGGTTGGGGAATGGCATTGGCCCGGCCAGCCTGGGGGTTCTTTCTGCCATCAGTCCATCCTCGTAAACACACAGTTCCTTAGGGAAAGCAGAGGAGCATCTAAAAGGCAACCAACTTATTTTCCGGACTTAACGATTCAGATATTTAATACAGAACTTGGAGCACACCCAGAGACCCGCTGGGGCCACGAAGCGACACTGATGGAAGGCGTCGGAGATTCCGTGACGTCTAGTGACCCCTCTCCATTTACACTCCTCTATATTCCTTCTGCCCATGATGCTAGTGCATTCTGGCTTCTCCTCTTGGTCCAGGGGGTAGCCAGATACACGTGAGATCTAAACTCTCTTCATAAATGTGGTGCTTAGTATCCATGTGGACAGCAGATCTAACATCCTGATTTCGGAATTCCTTCTCTACTCTTCTGACCTTCCTCCATAGGCATCCGACCACCCAAGTGCATGGCCAGATCATGGCTTGGAAGGCTGCCAGCCCTAAGATTCTTGAACCCCTTCCTTATACTGTAACTCTCTTACCCCCTGCCTTGCTCACATCTGCTGAATTCTTCATTTGCTGCTCTGATCAATCTTTCTGTATTCCTTTTTGTTTTTCATTTGCTAACTTAGGAAGTGCATGAGAAGCACTGTGGGGAGGAGTTTAAAGTGCAGATTTTCGAGTTACCCTCTCTCCCGTGCCAATTTAGTCATTAAAAAAATTTTTTTTAACGTTTATTTATTTTTGAGAGACTGAGAGAAAGAGCAGGCGTGGGGGAGGGGCAGAGAGAGAGAGAGAGAGAGAGAGAGAGAGAGACAGACAGAATTTGAAGCAGGCTCTAAGCTCTGTGGGGCTCAAACTCATGAGCCGTGAGATCACGCACGACCTGAGCCAAAGTCAGATATTTAACCGACTGAACCACCCAGGAGCCCCTCCAATTTAGTCATTTTAACAGGCGCACGGACAACTCTGGTGCCGTTGTCTCAGAAGGCACTGTTCTGGATAAGACCCAAGCAGGTGCCCGGTGCACTTGGCACTATAGTGTGGTTCTGGAAGCTTCTTCAATACGCCCCACCACCCTTAGGGCACTGCTGGCCCTGAGTTTGGCTCTTCCAGCTATGCTCTGTGTCCAAGGAACAGCCCTGTAGAGAGTCTCGGACTTGGTGACACTTAGGTTCTATTTTGGTTCTGCCAACAGAAAGCTCAGGGCAGATCTTGACCTTTGAAATCTCAGTGTCCTCACCTGTCGAATGAAGGGTTTGCCAAGTGTCCTTTCGGCTCTGACATTTGACATTTTCTGCTGCCACAGTTTTTGCTCGAATTTCCCACTGCCTGGAAATTCTCTGCTGAGAATCACCCATCGCTTTTTCTCTGACCTTTGATGTTTGTCTCTAGAAATCCTGCCTCCCCTACGAAGCTCCGTTCACACACCGCCTCCTTCGTGGAGCCTTCCCTGGCCCGCCATGCTGTCCCTGCATTCTCCTGGAAGTACGGTGGCCCGTGAGCACAGACCCAGTCACATAATTTCTTTCCGTTACAGATCTTTGGTCCGCTTCTCCTCATTAGTGCCTATGTCCCTTGATGTCGGGAACCGTGCTGCTTTCAGTAGTGGAAGCTTTGTATTAACGGGTGTAGAGGACAGTCAGTAAACACCGACTGCGGAATGACAGCATAGCATGGGCCCTGCTGGCTTTCGTCACCGTTTCCCCCGGAAAAGAGCATAATATGCCCGCATCGATTGATGCCAGAACTATACCTACAGAAGCACGCTTCAGCTCGACAGATGACAGCCGGGTCCTGCTGACTGCTTTCTGAACTGCGGAGAGCAAGACCCCATTTTCCTTTGCCCGTGTCTGGTACTGATGATAAGGTTCTCAAGGGAGCAGACGTCTCAGGCTGTGGTTTCCTCACCATTGTCACACGTATCTGCTTGCACAATGGGAAACGTGTTTGGCCAACGTCCTTAGCGTTTGAGTGCGTCCCAGGAATGAATGTCTCAGGGGTGCTGAAATCAGGCCTATGCACTTGGGCATCTGATCGCGACCCTCCACCCACCTCCACCCCTGCCTCTAGCTTCCACACCAGGTGACCTGGAAGGCGATGTGGGTAGGAGGTAGTGAGCAGAATGTTTCCCGGCAAGAAACAAAATGTGCCCTAAATGTAGCCAACAATCCCCTTCTATCCAGAAATTTGAGATTAGATGCTCAGACATTATGTTACAGCGGGACGTAATTCTCTGCTGTAATATCATTTGGATTAAAAATTTTTTAAAAATATCTATTTCATTTTTGAGAGGGACACAGAGACAGAGCATGAGTGGGAGAGGGGTGGAGAGAGAGACAGAGATCCAGGCTGTCAGCACACAGCAGGATGTGGGGCTCGAACCCATGAACGGAGTTCATGAACGGAGCCAAAGTCAGACGCTTAACTGACTGAGCCACCCAGACGCCCCCGTTATAATACCATTTGGACCAGCAGTTACCAATTTTTTGGTCTCAGGACCTATTACACAATAACATAATCTAGACTAGTCATTTTATACTTTACATAATATGTATGTATATGTGAGCTATATACATATATGTATATGTATGTATACACACACACACACACACGTGTGTGTGTGTGTGCACATAACATAATCTAGGCCAAATCCCTTTACGTTTAACAAAATTATTGAGAGTGGTGCCTGGCTGGCTCAGTAGGTAAAGCATCTGACTCTTGATCTCTCAGGGACATGAGTTCAAGCCCCACGTTGGGTGTGGAGCCTACTTAAAAAAAAATTACGGAGGACCTTAGGGAGCTTATGAAAGAGTGTTGGGAAACATTAGGGGTCCTCAGACCGCATATTGAGAAGCTCTGATCTACCCTGACCAACATTTTGGCAGAATGTTAACTTTGCAAATTCCTAGAGCCACAAATACTTTAACACTGAAGGTAAACAGTATACATTTAATTCACTAAATGTTATTGCACAAAGATGTTAAACTATAAAATAATTTTAAAATGGCTGCAGAAGTGATTGGAAACCATCAGCACTTATGTGTAGACATAATGCTAGGCGTTTGATATGGGAGCTTTCTTGAGGGTTCTAAATGGACTCACTTTATAGTAAATCTGCCCCCTTTTCCTCATTAGCAGGGGAGCAATAAAAGAAGAGGTTTGTCCTTAAGGTTCTCCAAGGTGATTTATTTATTTACCTATTGTAAATAGGTAAATACCTATCCCAAGCAGGCTCTGCATTGACAGAGACGGGGCTGGAACCCACAAACCATGAGATGATGACCTAAGCCCAAAACAGGAGTCAGCCACTTAACCAACCACCCAGGCACCCCTCAAATTCTTCCTTCTGCAGATCACTCGTTTAGTTGTTTTCATGTCCCTTTCCATTTTAGGCCACTGTTGCACAAGACCCTGTTCAATCCCTTTCCTTCTTACCGCCCCAGTTATGCAAAACACCTTCCCAGACGTCAGTCCCTCCCTGATTTGAAGAGCGAGACTGTTGACGTCAGGAGGGGACTTCAGGAGGCAGCACAGGCCGGGAAGCCACGTTATTGAACGCTCTGTAAAGCCTCACCATTATCACGGACATTACCTGGGAGTCCAGTTCGGTCTGAACCAGGTCCCTGTGAGCTGAAGCGAGCGGTCACCACTCCTGGAGCGCTGGTAGAGCGAGCTGCAGCGTGTGGGACAGCGGGGGACGCAGGAGAAAACCCCGAGGACCAGGCAGGTGCTCTAGACCCCGCTCGTGGGTTCCCAGCTGCCGGGCGGGAAGGCCTGTGTTCCTTCCTCCAGGCCTGGAAACCATTCGCCACCCTTGCTAGCTTCCGGGTCCACGCCTCTGTCCTTCCTACGTCACCGTTTCACAGACTACACCCCCCACCCCAACGCACATTTTACCCAAAATCAGGATCATCCCCCACCCCCCACCCGGTTTCATCTTGCAGAGGTGAGAGTGGAAATCCGACTCCCCAGGCACAGCTGGCTCAACCCATAGAACCTTCTTTGGCAGCAGGAACCCGGCCTGGCCCCGTGTCCCCGCTTCCCTTCTTTGCTCACACTCAATCCACGGCTCCAGCGGCTGTGGATGGGGGCTGTGACGCCAGGACAGAGCGCTGTCCCCCTCCATAATTAGCCAGGCAGCAAGGCTGCTGCAATGTCCCTCCGTTGACAGTGCTCTTGAACCGAATAAATTATTCACGCCACCAAAGTGTAATTGGCTGCCACGTTCAAAATAGGTCATTCACACTCAGGCTGCTGGAGGCGAAGATTTCGCGGCGATGGCAGCAAATCCGAGCGCTTAGGTTTAAGCAAATCTCCAGAGAAAGTGGCTTCTCCAAGCAACCCCCCCCCCCCCGTTACATATCTTTCATCAAATCCTGGTGACGTTCATTAGCGGCAGCGCGAAGAGGCTGAAACAGCTATCTGCAGGCAGGCTGGGGTGCCCGGGGTGCGGGGTGGGGGTGGAAGGCTTTGTTCAGCCTCTTCCTGCGCCGACACTTTCTCCGTGAGCCTCAAGGGGCTCCTTGGGGAAAAGCAATGTGAACACGGGCTCGTGTTTGTTCTTTGCGCCCAAGACGGTGGCCAAGTGAGAAGGAGGACGTAACCGCTGGGCACCAGCAGGTTTTAGAAGCGTGAATGTACGTGCACAGGCCTGTCTGAGGAGTGCCTCTCAGCCCCGGGTGGGAATTCAAGGTCAACAGCTGTGGCTGCGTGCCCCTGCGTTTCAGGTCCGAATTCACAGACATTTGGGCCTCTTCGCTGCTCAGAATACACTTGCCCTCTTGTTGGCATAGATGTGTCATTCTGCTCAAGTGCCTGCTGGAGTCCAAATATTTGACCGGGTATTTGAGTGTTTGGAGAGTTGCTCATGTGTTGATGTGTTCCTTTCATGGTTTTTGAGGATACCACAGAATATCTTACAGGAGGAAGAACATTTCCCCCCAGGATTAGAACAAAGAGAAGCGGCTGAACATGTAGCTTGGGGGATTTGACTTCAAATAAAAGCGATTGCGCTGGTTGCTAGCTCTTGACTGAGAAATGGATGTGTCACTGAGAAAAGCTGATAAATCTCCTTGGGGAAGGGAAAGAAGAGAGGAGTTTAGCAGTGGGATTGACCCCTCGTCTGCCTTCTGTTAGGAAGATAGACTGGAAATCTCTTCAGGTCTCCTCCGGCAGAGATTCTATGCATGTGTAGCCTCGGAGCAAGACGGAGAGAAATGCAAGCATTTCACTTGGTAAGCGTAGCACCCAATGTCAGGGGCCACGTTTGGACGCGCCTCCACGACTGTCAGCTTCGCAAGGGCATCAAGCTCTCGCCTTCAAAGACGCACCTGCAAGAAGTCTGCCCTGATCACCCAGCCCTTCCCCTCTGATCTGCCTTTTAATCTCCCTTTCGTGTTTGTAAACACCTCGTATTGCGTTCTTGAACTCCTGGTTTTATGGAACAGCCTGTATAGGGTCCTCTTAAGCTAGAGATGTGTCTGTGAGTAACTGTCAGTTATGCATATGCCGCTCTATCGTCAACGGTGCCACAGATGTTTCCTGAGTGCCCACTATCCTGGGGCCTTGGAGTGGGACTTCGTCAAGTCAGCCACTATCTATATACCATGAACGTCACTGTCCCGAACTGGGCTCCCGAACCCCGGCCATGGCCTGCTCTTCCGCACCTCCAAGCCCCCTCCTCCGGCAGCCTTCCTCCTCTGAGTAAAGACCCCGGTGATCCTTCCAGATGCTTGGGCCAAAGCCTTGGAGTTATCCTCGGCAACTCCCCCCGCCCCGCCCCTCACCTCCAGAATTAGTGTCAGGCCTGGGAAGGGCCCTGTCAGCTCTCTTCTGGAATATCTCAAGTCTCCCAAGTGGCCTCCCTGCCTTTGCCCTCCAAGCCCTCACCTTTATTTTCAAGACAAGAGTCAGAATGATCCTTTTGAAACGCAAATCAGATTATGGCACTTTGCTCAACACCCTCTAAAGCCTTCCATCCCCACCCTTACAAGGGCCTGGAGGACTTTACAAGGGCCGGAACCCCCCCCCTCCACCCCCCACCGGCCACCCCTGGATCTCATCTTCCGCTGCTCTCTGCTCCTGCACATTGTGCTGCAGCCACGCCGCCCCCCGGCTCCTCCTAGAACACTCTGCCCCAGAAGTGCGAGACAGACCTACAGTTCATGAAGCCTCTGGGTCTTTGTCAGCAAAGGCCTCCCTGACCACCATGTTCTATCCTTCTCAGCCGGCACTCAATTTTTCTTCATAACGCTTCTCTCCTCTGACACATCCTATCTTTACTTGCTTGTCTAGCGTCTGGCCGCCTTTCACTACAATACAACTTCATGAGGGCTGGGCTTTGTTATATTTCACTGCTGGCCCGGGAGCCGACGAGAACTGAACCTAGCACATGGGAGACATTCAATACATTTTCTCTAAACAGCCAAAAAAGTAAATCTTATATGCCTCTATGGTTCATAACATCCTGAGGGGGGCTGCCTCTTCTGATGATTGCGACTCCTTTCAAGAGCTTCCTCAGGAAGTGCTCATCTCAAAATATATTTACGCAGAGATTCTAAAAACTGATTCCCAACCAGGCAGAAATTGGTGGAAAGAATTCCCATACCTGACTCTTACACATTTGTTTCGAAGAACACAGTCTTTCTAGGATTGTATCAGGTACGCCCAGCCGTGGTCAGAATCCGCTCCCCAGAACCACTTCTGTCTCTCATGGCACTTCCGTCCCTACGTTAAATTTATGTGATTCAAGAAAAGGCAACCATTCTGCAGACTTTCAGGAACCACCTGGTACTTCGCTGTCTTGTTTGTTTGTTTTAGTGTAGCTATTCCTAACTCTTTTTTAAAACAACGTGGAGATACATACATGTGGTAAAATACACAGAAGACTAACCATCTTAATAATGAAGGGTACAGCTCAGTAATATGGAATACGTTCGCACTTTCTGCCACCCTTCTCCAGAGCTCTCTTCATCCTGCAAAACTGAAACTCTACCCTTAAACAACCCCCGATCCCCCCTTCCCTGCCCTTGGCTACCACCCTTGCATTTTCTGTTTCCAGAAATTTGACTATTTTAGATCATATAAGTGGACTCATACAGTGTTTGGTGGGGTGTTATTTTATTTTTGTAACTGGCTTCTTTCACCTAGCTAATGACCTCAGGGTCATCTATGTTACAGCCTATTTCAGAATCTCCTCCTTTTTTATGACTGAATAATATTCCAGTGCATATAGACCACATTTTGTTTGCCCATTCAGCCGTCAATGGACATTTGGGTGGCTTGCACCTTTTGACTATCGTGAATAATGCTGCTATGAACTTGAGTGTGCAAATATCTCTTCACGACCCTGCTTTTCAACTCTTTTGGAGGTGTACCCAGAAGTGGAATTTCTGGATCATCTGATAATTGTCATTTTTTGAGGAGCCGCCATACTGTGTTCCATAGCGGCTGCACCATTTTACGTTCTCACCAACAGCGGACAATGGCTCCTTGACTGCTTTTAACAACAAGATGTTTTCCCTTCCAGCAAGTTAGAACTACTCAACGCTGCCCAGTAGAGCTAAATATTCCTGCTGCTTCTCATGCTTAGCAACCAGGAGCCGAGTGGTCCCACTAAATGTGCATAAGTGTGTGGGGTGGTGCTTTTCCCTCACTCCTTCATGCCCGTTTTGAAAAGGCTTCCTTGTCCTCCAATTAACATGCAGCCTAAGTGGACACACACTGGTCTGCATTACAGACAAAAGGCCGTGGACAAGAGCCAGCACTGTTTTGGGATGATCAAAGCTCTGCTAATCCCATGTAATCTTCTCATGCCAAGGTAATGTATTTCCACTCGTGATTTCTTTGAGTGATTCCGCCCATGATGAACTGGGAGACTTGGGGTGATGTGGGGGGAAGAGCTGAGAATAGGACTGGAGTCATGCTCACACATCAGTCGTTCCTTACCAGGAGTTCCCAAGGGTTCCAGACCTTGGACACATGTGAACCCAAAGAGTCAAATGGGGAGAAAAGTCCCTTGAAGTGATGCAGAGGTATATAGGTGGAAAGGACCCGGGGTGCCTGGGTGGCTCAGTCCGTGAAGCATCTATCTGACTTTTGCTCAGGTCATGATCTCATGGTTGGTGAGTTTGAGCCCCGTGTAGGGCTCTGTGCTGACGGTTCAGAGCCCAGAGCCTGCTTCAGATTTTGTGTCTCCCTCTCTCTGCCCCTCCCCCACTCGCACTCTGTCCCTCTCTCAAAAGTAAATAAACATTAAAAAAAATAAGTGGAAAGGACCCTGGACACCCCCTGTGTGCTACTTTCTTTCACCTCATTCAACAATGGGCTGGGAGAACATGTCCCTAGTCCCACTGTGTCTCCTGCTTGAGTGGTATTGCCTTCTCTGGCCTCCCCAACCAGGGCACCCTGTCTGTGACTTTGCCTTGGACCACAGATTTTTCATCATCCTTCCAGTTGGTGTTACAGAGCAGTGTCATATGCTGACATATATTCTCTTAAAAGGAATATTTAAAGCAATAAAAGGGGAATAGAGCTCCTCTTAAATGGGGGTTTAAAAATGCTAAGACCTTCCCAGTACATGTGAAAAGGGGAAGAGCTGGTGGGAGACACAGTTAAGAAATCAATGACCTCAAGAGGCAACATGATTTGGAATTTTGGTAACATTGGCTTTTTCTATGAAGAGCCATACAGCAAATATTTTAGGCTTTGTGAGTCAAGAGGTAAAAACAAGGAAATTATGTAGATACCTCCACCACATAATGAGAGAAAACAAAATTATCACATATTTTTATCGACAAAATTTAAAATGTAATAATTGAGTACTTTTTTTTGTTTTGCAATACTGGTCTGCTTAGGAGAAGAATGGAATTCTTCTTTGGGTTAACATTTCACCTAATTGGAGTTCAGTGTTTAGTGTTCCCCATCATCAACTCAATTGCAAATGTTCTTCTGTAAAAACCATTCTTTTCTTGGAGGCTGTGCGCAGAAACAGGCAGCGGGCTGGGAGTAGCCTGCAGGCTGTAGTTTGGTTGACTTGACTTCTGAGTAGGTCAAGATGGGGTGGAGAGCCACTGACTCACTGAGTGCGGTTCTCAGCGTTGCCTAGTAGGTTGTAAAGGCATAAGCACCTGTCTTTCTGAAGTATCATGAGTGTTAGGAAGATGCATGGGGCTTTGTCCTCTCCTCTTTGCTGTAGCCTGTGTTGTAAATAACAGAATGTGTTTCCTTTCTCATGCAGATGACGATGCTCTTGACCCACCATCATCTGTCTCTCCAGGAGTGGGGAGGATTTGAGTTGACCCATCACTAGTCTACCCTGCCACAGCAGGTACAGTTTCTGCCCTCAAGGATCAGTTATGTGCACTGGTCATAACTTTCAGTGAGTGGTGCTCAATCAATATTTGTTGATGAGTTCACAGCAGGTTGATCGTATTAATTGTTCTCTAACCCATGTAGAATGATTATTGAGCAACCGAGCTAACATTTGTTCTCCTGTGCATGTGTGTGCACATTCACATATTTATAAAAAAAACATACACAAAGAGATCACCACAGTTTCTTCCAGGAGGTTTTATCATTGAAAATATTTTAGGGGCGCCTAGGTGGCTCAGTCAGTTAAGTGTCTGACGCTTGGTTTCGGCTCTGGTCACGATCTCTTGGTTTTGTAGTTTCGAGCCCCACATCGGGCTCTGTGCTGACAACATAGAGCCTGCTTAGGATTCTCTATCTCTGTCCCTCCCCTTCTTGGGTGTATACACACACACACATACACACACACACTCTCTCTCTCTCAAAAAAAAAAAAAAAAGAAAGAAACTATTTTAAAAAGCAATGGAAATAAGAACCAAACAAAACGCCACTAGAAGGGATGTTGTAGAAGCTTCATTTAATTGCTATCCTGAAATATTGTAACATGTATGTAATTCAAATTCCAATGGATGTTATCCTTAAATTAGAAATGTTTTAACAAATAAAGAGAGCCTAGCCTTTCTAAGATTACTGAGATGGGGGAGACAGTGTGCTATGTTTACTGCAAGTAAATATTTATCCGGGAAATAGAGACTGTATATTATAATAAATACTGGTAGAGACATGATTTCTGATGTCCAGAATTCCTGGCCAAGGCAAGGGGACTCTCTCCACAAGAAAACTGCCGTAGCGTATATTACTCTTTAATACTTAAAGAATTTTCAGAGGGAGACCAGACTGGCTAACAATAAACAAAATGGGTAGGAAGTCACATACTTATTCTGTGCCAAATGATGGGGTTATTCTGAGTTCTGCCTTGGTTACACGGTGGAGATCAGAAAGCAGCCAGGCTTGTTAATTCATGAGCCAGACGCACCTTTGTATTCCCAGGAAAGCATTTGAAATGCACTGTCTAAATAACTCTGCTCTCATCAGCTTGTGTCTTTGTTGATCACAGGCAGTAGGAGAAGAAGGGAATTGCATAGACCTGGGAGGCTGGGGCATCAGTTCGATAATAACTAACATTTACATAGTAAGCCCTTAATGGTTTCCGTTACCTCATACATTATCTCCTTTAACTTCACAGCAATTTTCCCTGGAGGTGACCATTACCATCATCATCATCACCAAGACCACCACCGTGGCTGCCACGGTCATCACCACCACCATCATCATCACCATCATGATGACCATCATCATCACCACCACCATCATCACCATCATGATGACCATCATCATCACCATGACCATCACTATCACCATCACCATCATCACCCCAACATCATTCTTATCACCATTATTATCATCATCCCTGTGTGGAAGAAGGTAAATGAAGCTTCCGAACCGATAGGTAACTTTCCTAAAGTCAAACTACTAGTAAATTGAAATAGATCTCTTGAGTCCAAAAATTTTGCTCTTTCTACTATGTTACCTGCCCTCAGTTTTGAAGTCTGAATAGTAACAACCAAAGATTTAAAAATAATGGTGGCTTCAAATTCTAAGCAAAGTACTTAATATAGCAATATGGCCAGAAAAGGGGTTTGGCCCCCTGCTAGAAGCTGTTTGCAGGGCAAGCATACAGTTTTACACACGGAGTTTAGATCCTTCAAAATAGCCATGTTTTCTGAAAAAGATTTTTCATCGTGCTTTTTAAGACTTAGAATTTGAACTTAAGTTTCAGTTTTTAGGGATACCAATGGAGATTAAAAGGGAGCTGAACATGTCACACTCCAAAGACATCCTTGGTACCCCTCACTATATCCACCAGAAGCTGAAGGAGAAGGTGTGTTTTTCCTAATATTTCAGTCATATAATTTATCTGAAAGTGGTTAAAAGTGCCTTCCACAAATCACGTCTGCATATTTGATTCTCGGACATACTTTTCTTCAAATACCATCTATCAGTTCATTGTGCTGTTACAGATAGGAAGAAAAATCCCACCACGGAAAATATTTTCATATTTTCTCTTTCTCAAAGTTTCCTGAATGCCAATTTATAGAGAAAAAAACTGAATTCAACTGCTCAGCCAGCTGACTCAAACTGTGATCTAAAAGTCAAGTTACTTTCTTCCTGTTTCTTAGCTCATTACATCTTAATACTGAATGGATGGTTTAGAATGAAGTCAAGAGGGAGAAGGGCCTGGCTGGTTTTCCCCTGTTTCTGTTTGAGTTGTAAAGTATACATATTTAAACTTTTAACCCCAATGATACAAAGACTAAGAAGGAAAACACTGCAATGAGAAGATGGCACCATAATCTCATCACTTTCGAGAAGATGGATCTTGTTCGTTCTTCTATTTAGAAATGTTCATTTCCTAGGGTTACAATTCCTAATACAGCAGAAGATAAAACACCCTCAAGATGTCTTCTCTGTCTGCTAGGTTATCTATTACTGAAAATCTTTACAAAGTTGACAGGGTTCTTTTTTTTTTCCCCCTCCCTCAATTGGGAAAACAGGCATCTCGTGCCTCCGAAAGTTTACATTTTTCTCACTTTTATATTTCAAGGCCCGCAATTCTTACTTTGAATCCATCACTGACCTTTAAGTGTCTTCTGCCTGAAGCGTTTGCTCAGCGAGGTAAAGCATGAAAAAGTGTAAGATGTGGAAAGTCCACGTGTGAGAGATACTGACAGAAGTTATTAATTTGCCCTCCATAGTAAAACTGGCCTTTATTCCCGCCCTTTGCTGTCCCGGCATGGGTCAAAACCTTTCTCTTAAAAATATCTAAACTTGATCAAGTAAATTGTTCTTTTTCCTGGAAGGGAAGTTCTAGACGCTGGATGAGATATGTTCTGTCTACACAGCACAAACGGGTTTTTTCAGCTTAAATAACCTGGTGTATCTGCCAACAAGGATCGAACACTTCAGATTCTCATCAGATGCCTCCTTCACTCCAGGTTGGACACATGCTGTCGAATCATCACCCTCACACTCAGTCAGGTACACCCACGTTTCAGCCTCCCCAGAAACCAGCCCCCAGTACAGCCTGGAACGTACTGAATAGGCCAACATCCCACCGGCACCTGCGCGTTTGGTTTCATTTTCTTTTCTCCATTTTCCTTGCTTGCTGAGACCGGTCACTATTTTTTTTCCCCCTTCCTCTCTAACTCTTCTCTGTCCTGGTAGCTGAGATAGTCATTGCAATTTGACTCAGCGAATACCTCTTCCTTCTGTAAAACCTCTTCTGAAATCCACTGAATCATAAACATCTTTGTTCAACATCACAGCTGCCTGCAAACAATCAATAGGCAAAATGTAGCCGTCCAAAAATAAATGAGAAGTTGAATGAGCGGACACTCGCTGAGCACAATAAAACACGTGAGGAATACTTAACTGGAGAAACCACATCTCTGGTGAACATGTTGACTTGAGTAAGTCAAGTGACTTCTATCAAGGAGGGAGGGCAACACTACCAGTTTATTTCACTGTTTTGGCCATAATAACTACACATTCCTTTGCTTCAAAGTATTTTTTTTTTTTTGGCTACACAGACAATGGGTATGCTCATAACGTTTCGCTCTCATGTCCTATAAAAGATATACGTGAGCATATCTTATACCATTCCTAAAAAGACTTGGCTGGCTGCCTCATAAAGATATTAGATAAGCATTTAAAATGCTTTATTTGTGCCATTGGGCCCCTTTGGCTTTGGCCTGATCTAAATAGGTCACTCTGAGGTCACTCGAGACCATAAATCAAGGGTGGGGGGGGGGTGGACATGTGGTTAAAACAGCCTGCATAGCTTTCGTGCGAGGTGCTATTTTCGTTTGTCCCTGAAATGACACCATCCATTTGGCACCAAAGAAAGCTTCCTAGACATCTATGGGAAGGGAATGTTTTGCAATAATCCAAGACATAGGTCACAGAGGCATGAGTTACCATGGGGAGGTCTGTGTCGGCTCCGGAGCTGGTGGTGACAACGTAGGAAAAACGACTTCCCAAGCGAAGCATTTATCCAGGACCGTGAGGAGGGGGACCTGACCCAAGCCGACTTGGCAAATCACGACAGCCAAGAGTGACCGGCTGTTTTCGACTCTGGAGACTAGGGCAACCTCTTCCTGGTCGCTTTCTAATCCCACATGAGAACCCCAGGTACGGACTCTCGGAGGAAGGTCCAACATAGCTGATTAGCGATTATATTTATACAACATAAAATGTGGCATAACCAGACAAAAAGCTCTGCCTCCTCCTGGCCGAGACGCATATCTTTACGTTCTAGCTTTATGTTCGCATTTTTATGTTTCATCTCTTAAGACTTTTTCCACAGAGGGCATGACTTCACCAGACTGAACTTTTAGGGTTTATTGCTTTTGTACGTATTGGGAATTGAATCTCTTCTTCCTTTCTTCTTTCTCTTAATCTTAGAAAGGGCACATGTGATTCAGTAAACAACATCCAAATATGCCAGATTAGAATAGACTGCGTTGTTGTCGACCTATTAAAAAGTATCTACCTTGGCTTCGTAAGCAGTAAAGACAGAGAGTCAGCATCCGCTCTGCTTACGGTTCTTGTTTTCTTTTTCTTCGATAAATCTTTTGTTTTCTTGCTCTCTCTAAAGCTGCAATGCCTTTTGAAAGGGAAAATGTGCTAATTGACTTGGCTTGGGGAAATGAGAGAGGTTTGGTTCAAAGTGAGTGGTATTGCTTCTTAAATATCTGCTGGTCTGCTTAAGAGCAACAGACAGCTAGGGGTGCCTGGGTGACTCAGTCAGTCGAGTGACTGACTTTGGCTCAGGTCGTGATCTCCGGGTTCATGAGTTTGAGCCCCGCATCGGGCTCTGTGCTGACTATGCACAGCCTGCTTCGGATCCTCTGTCCTCCTCTCTCTCTGCCCCTCCCTGCCCCTCCCCTGCTCATGCTCTCTAGAAGAAATTTTAAAAAAATGAGTGCTCTCTCTTCTGTCAGCTCATCTGCATCTGGGAGGGGTCCCCTACTTTGGGAAGGTTGAGAGGTTTCTTAGACACAGTGATCCAGGATGGGAAATTTTCTCATGCTATGCTGCCTTGTTCCAGCTCCGAAGAACATTTGGAGGTCTGGCAAAAGCTTTGCCGTTCCCTGCGGTCTTTCTAGAAGCAAGATCTTATGAGGCATGTGAGTGTCCTGGGAAAAAGGAGCCTGAGAAATATTTTGCACGCGTAACTGAGACCCCGTGGTGTGTTATTATTCTACCCATTGCACTCGACGGCAGATTATTGAGCAGGGCTGAAAACAGGGCAGTGACTTGTGGTTCTGAGGAAAATGGCAGCTACAGCTTTAACTTGGGCCAAGGAATAATTTCGGCTGCTGAACCAGCCACTGACCACCACCTGGGGAACTGTTTCCTCCCACACGCGAATTCCGTTCTGTTCCTGAAAGCTGGCCAAGGGCCTCCATTGTGCACGAGGCTTTTTCCTTTTTTCTGTTATTACTATTATCACCACCATAATTGCTAGAGTTATCATGACTATTATCCATCCAGCTAGGTTCTACTAACATACACCAGCCTAACTGTCAAGAAGGCACAGTGACAAAACAGATGAAGCCCTTTAATTTGATAAGTTTGAAATAATGACGGGAAAAGAGCATGTGATTCCACTGACTGATTTTTTCAATACCTTGGTAATCAAATCAATCATTTCCCCCCAAGAAAGAACAAAGTCTACCTGGTAGTAACCATTTTCTAAAAGGCAGGATGGTGTTGGGGTTATTCGGAAAACCAACCTGAGGCATTGTGTGTGTGTGTGTGTGTGTGTGTGTGTGTGTGTGTGTGTGTGTGAGAGAGAGAGAGAGAGAGAGAGAGAGGAGTAAATATAGAAATATTGGGGTTTCTGGAGGGTAGGTAGATTACTGCTTCTCTCTCTCGCTAACCATTTGCAACTCTCCCCTAGAACAGAACAGAATTATACACCAATGCTTCTCACTTCTGTGAACCTTAACATCTTCTTTAACCACAGAAAACAATAGCTGAAGCAAACAGGATTTCAGAAAGGCAGTTAAAAAAATATTGTGAGCATGACTCATTTTTTTTTTTTGCCCAGGTCCATAAATCTAAATGGATTTATATATACTTTTAAGCAAGTGGACCTAAATTCTAAATTTGTGTCCCTTTAGGGGGAAAGGGTTCTTTAAACATGTGTCCATTGCAAGGAAATATGGTTGCCTTAGTAACGAGCTCCTGGGCATTTTCCTTCCGTTATGTTAGAGAAAACTCATTGTACCGAAAGCTTTCTGCTTTCGTAGGCAGGCTAAATGAGCCAAAAGCTTGGGTGAAACAGAGCAAACATGAATTCTTCTAGGTAGATGTATGCCGCTGTGCAGAGAAAATTGAGCGATAGAATGCTGGAATTTTTAAAACCGAAATCTTACAGGATGTGTCATCGGCCCTCTTGTTTTAGATGAAAGGTAAGACTCAAAGAGATGAAATGATGTCCAGGACCCCACACGCCTGTGACGGCAGGGGCAGAGCTCCAGGCGAGCTCCTAGCAACCTGCCTGATGTGTTTTCACCATATCATAACCTCTGAAAAGTTGCTTATAGGCTGAAGTTCTTTTTTTAAATTTAAATCCAAGTTAGTTAACACGTACTGTAATACTGATTTCAGGAGGAGAATTTAGTGAGCCATCACTTCCATACAGCACCCAGTGCTCATCCCAACAAGTGCCCTACTCAATACCCGTCACCCTTCTAGCCCATCCCCCCACCTCCCACCAGAAACCCTCAGTTTGTTCTCTGTATGTAAGAGTCTCTTATGGTTTGTCTCCCTGTTTTTATCTTACTTTTCCTTCCCTTTCCCTATGTTCATCTGTTTTGTTTCTTAAATTCCACATGTGAGTGAAATCATATGATATTTGCCTTTCTCTGACTGATGTATTTTGCTTAGCGTAATACATTCTAGTTCCACCCACATTGTTGCAAATGGCAGGATTTCGTCCTTTTTGATGGCCAAGTAGTATTCCACTATAGATGGCTACCACATCTTCTTTATCTGTCCATCAGTTGATGGACATCTGGGCTCTCTCCCTACTTTGTATAAACTGAGTTCTATAAATAAGTCTTAGGCTGACCCAACGTGTACAAAAACTGTTCTACATCACCTTGTAGCCTCTCTATAAACCCATTTTTGTGACTACATAGTAGGAACGAGTATTTACTGAGTACTTACTATGTTGTGGGCGCTATTCCAAGCACTTCCCTGTAACTGGCTGTGAGGTTTGTACTCCACTAAAAAATTTTTTTATGTTTATTTTTTGAGAGAGAGAGACAGAGACAGACAGACAGAGTATGAGCGGGGGAGAGGCAGAGAGAGAGGGAAACACAGAATTCGAAGCAGGCTCCAGGCTCCGAGCTGTCAGCACAGAGCCTGACGTGGAGCTCAAACCCACGAACCGTTGAGATCATGACCTGAGCTGAAGTCGGACGCTTAACTGACTGAGCCACCCAGGTGCCCCTGTATTCCATTTTATCAGTGAGTAAACTGAGGCACAGAGCGATGAAGTAACCTGCTCAAAGTCACAGAGTGATTCAAGTGGCAGAAGCCAGGCGGTTTAACTAAACAGCTGGGCCCCCTGTTGACTGTCACTCCCAACAGAACTTGCTTAAATGAGTCACCCGCCAGACAAACGCTCGCATAAACTGGCCAACATGAGCCATAGCTTGGAGTACTGAATAAAAATAACACCGGACGTTGGAGTTAGAAGCATTCTTTCTCTCATCTTTGGAGATGAAGTTAGGTGAGAAATTGAGCCCAGAAAGTATAAAGCATATCACAGGTGAAGTGCAATGCAAACATTATGAACCTATTTTGAAGATGGTCTACAACCCAGTAGCTAGTACTGTGCCATTTTACCACTGAGGAAACTGAGGTTCGGTGTAGCAAGTTAAAGGACTTGTGTAAACCACAAAAGTAGTTCATGGCAAATGAGAATTTCAATCTGAATCCTGACTCCCAACCTGACTCTTCACCATGCTTGTTGAGGCTGAAGAACTCACCTTAATAACCCTGCATATTCGTGGGAGAGCTCCTACAGGTCACCAAGCCCTGCTGTACTGACATCTCAGCCCTCCCTGGGGGGGGGGGGGGGGGGGGGACACACATAAACTGTAGTGCAGCGCATTGGACTATAGATGGCGCTCATTAGCACCACAGTTACCCGCAAAAGCCTCCCTTTCCGGGAAGGAAATGTGGCCTGGGCGTTTTGGGGGCTGGGTGAAAAATGACCAGATTGTCCAGTCTAGGTTTATTTTCCTAGTTGTGAGCCTTTTTATAAGTCCTGATGGGAGTAAATATCTGAGGCCAAAGTTCAAGTGGCTCTAAATAGCTGTCATCAAAGTAAAGCAACGGACTGAGTTTGGCAAGCACCAACGAAGCTTGAGCTGGTATTCTTAAACCCGATTTCAGTTATGATGCAATTCCCATCAGGATTTTAAATATTTCTGAGGCCAGAGAAAAATAACAGAAAGATACACTGAAGCACTCAGAGTGTCCCCGAGTCCACATTACCATTTATTTCGACTATTTCAAATTCTAGAAAAGCTCTCACCTGTGGCCCATATCATTGGTAGCATTTGAACAAGACACCTGTAGGTTACTAGATTGGCTAACGAAAATCACAACCCTTACAGCCAAACCCCCACCCTACAGGTCTGCTCGTGGAAGAGCCATGAAGTAAGAGGGGAGACCCATATGGTACCAGTGGGTATTAGAAGCTAGCATCCCAGCCTGGAAGAAGAGGAAGAGGGCATCGACACCTGGGGTGCCAAATGTGTCTGAGGAAGAGAAAATGATCCAAGGGGAAAGGGAGAAGGGGGAGAGGCAGCGAGTGCAGATCAAAGCAATATGGTAGCATGGACAACCATCCCTGGTCCACTTGTCCAGCTGCTACCTTAGCAGCTCTGCTGGGTGCAAAGCACCATGACAGCTGTCCCTTAAGGTGTTAGCACAGAAGAGGGACAAGAGACATAATCTAATACTACCTTCTTCCCTAAACTAAACCTTTATTTAGTCATGACTTCCAAAAACAAGACATCTGGAGGAACCATTCAACTCCCTCATCTCCTGCTTTGCCTGGTATTCACTGGTGCCCAGATGATATCCACAACCACCAGGATGCTTTCAAAGTACCCAAGCTGGGCAAAAGTTCCAAAGCGAAGCAAAGTAGACCGGAATGGTTCCTGCCAGAAAGACGTTTACCTTCACCAAAAATGTCATCCTCTTCCTCGCCCGGGAGCTCCTCGGGGTCCAGATACTGCATCTTGGAGAGGGCGGCAGTCAGCGGGTGACGGCAGGTGTGCAGCCAGGACCGTTCCCACCACCACAGTGCGCAGGGGCAAGTTCCTCTCTGAGGGTTGCAGAAGCCCTCAGGGAAGGCAGCTTCCGCATCTGCCCTCCGAAAGCAGCTTCATTCATATGAATAGGCTCCCTGAGCCTTTCCAAGCCTGCATGCCAGGTGGGGTAATTCTCACCCCCCCCAGCCCCCCTAGAAGAAAGAACTTCTTTTGGAAGGGGGCTGCAGATCCGGTTGGGTCTGAACACAGATAGAACTTAAAGGCTGAGTGCAATGGATTCCTTCAGAGCGACAACTTTCATATTTTCTTAAGGAGGAAGGTGAGCTTTCAACTTTCGTACTTATGAATTTGAACACAATGGGTCGTGTTGAAAGAGACGGGGTTCACGTTTCTCATATCTTGGTTTTGCTTCAGTGACAATTTATCTGAAAGCAAAAGCCGCTGCGCCGCACCAAAGAGGCACCTGCAGGGACGCAGCCTCGGTTTCACTCCGAAGAAGTTGCCTTTTTCCTTTTTGCAAACCTCTTGCCTTTGGGGCTGAGAAACTCTGTTCCAGCCCAGCTCAGCACACATCTGGGCTCTTAGCGGCTCAATTCAATCTACGGTCAAGCAACAGAGAACTAGTTTGGTTCGAATGACTTTCATTTCACCCTATTTACCCAGCCTGGGTCTTCAGACTTTATCGCTAAAGAAGAAAGAAGAAAATGTGACTCAAAAGGGCAGCTCCTCCCAGAGGCAGGAGTAACCAGTGTGCTTTCACAAGAGTGTGGGGGCGGGGGCTGGCATCGCCATATGGAACCCCCCAAAGTGTGCTACGTTCTCCACGGCTATTCAAACACCAACCTGAGTGATGCTGCGATTTCATGGTGGGGGGGGGGGTTCCCAGAGCTCTCCATCGTGTTGCAAGACCTCACAGATGGTCAGAAGCCCAGAAAATGCAAACAGAGATAATGGTGAGGAGTTGGTAGCCCCCAGTGTTTACTTCCGGCAACTTTATTTCCCGAGTAGGGTTTTAAAACAAATAAATAAATAAATAAAATTTTAAAGTTTATTTATTTTGAGAGGGAGGCAGAGAGCGCGAGTGGGGGAGGGGCAGAGAGCGAGCGAGGGAGAGGATCCCAAGCAGGCCCAGCACTGTCAGTGCACAGCCCAACCCGGGGCTCGATCCCATGAACCGTGAGATCGTGACCTGAGCCGAAACCAAGAGTCAGTCGCCCAACTGACCGAACCACCCAGGCACCCCAAGAATGTATTTTTGATAGACTTTATTTTTTTAGAGCAGCTTTAGTTTCACAGCAAAATCGAGAGGCAGTAACGGTTTTCCCATATGCACCCTGCCCCCCCCACATCCACACCCTCCCCCACTGCCACCCCCCACCTCATCCCCAGCATCCACCGTCAGAGAGGCACATTTGTTACGACTGGTGCATCTACACGGACACGTCATGATCACTCAGAGTCCGGAGTTTACCTTCGGGTTCACTCCTGGTATTGTACACTCTGTGGATTTTGACAAATGTTTAACGACGTGTATCCACCATTACAGTATCATCCAAAGTAGTTTCGCTGCCCCCCAAATCCTCTGTGCTCTGCCTGTTCAGGCTTCCCTCCCACCTACCTCGTGGCAACCACTAATCTTAAAATACTGTCTCCCAAGCTCTGCCTTTTCCAGAATGTCATATAGTTGGACTTACACAGAATAGAGACTTTTCAGACTGCTGTCTTTCGCTTAGTGATATGCATTTAAATTCCTTCTATGTCTTTTCATGGCTTGGTAGGTCATTTCTTTTTCTTTTAAATTGTATTTTTTATTTTTAAAAATTTACATCCAAATTAGTTAGCATCTCGTGCAACAATGATTTCAGGAGTAGATTCCTTAATGATCCATTACCCATTTAGCCCAGCCCCCCTCCCACAACCCCTCCAGCAACCCTCGGTTTGTTCTCCATATTTATGAGTCTCGTCTGTTTTGTCCTCCTCCCTGTTTTTATATTATTTTTGTTTCCCTTCCCTTGTGTTCATCTGTTTTGTCTCTTAAAGTCCTCATATGAGTGAAGTCCTATGACTTTTGTCTTTCTTTGCCTAATTTCACTTAGCATAATACCCTCCAGTTCCATCCACGTAGTTGCAAATGGCAAGATTTCATTCTTTTTGATTGCTGAGTAATACTCCATTGTGTGTGTGTGTGTGTGTGTGTGTGTATATATATATATATATATACACATACACACACCACATCTTCTTTTTTTTTTTTTTTTTTTCAACATTTTTTTATTTATTTTTGGGACAGAGAGAGACAGAGCATGAATGGGGGAGGGGCAGAGAGAGAGGGAGACACAGAATCGGAAACAGGCTCCAGGCTCCGAGCCATCAGCCCAGAGCCTGACGCGGGGCTCGAACTCACGGACCGCGAGATCGTGACCTGGCTGAAGTCGGACGCTTAACCGACTGCGCCACCCAGGCGCCCCACACCACATCTTCTTTATCCATTCATCCATCAATGGACATTTGGGCTCTTTCCATACTTTGGCTATTGTCAGTAGTGCTGCTATAAACATGAGGGTGCATGTGTCCCTTTGAAACAGCACACCTGTATCCGTGGATAAATGCCTAGTAGTGCAATTGCTGGGTCGTAGGGTAGTTCTGTTTTTAGTTTTTTGAGGAACCTCCAGACTGTTTTCCAGAGCGGCTGCACCAGTTTGCATTCCCACCAACAATGCAGAAGAGATCCTCTTTCTCCGCATCCTCATCAACATCTGTTGTTGCCTGAGTTGTTAATGTTAGCCATTCTGAGAGGTGCGAGGTGGTCTCTTATGGTGGTTTTGATTTGTATTTCCCTGATGATGAGTGACGTTGAGCATTTTTTCATGTGTCGGTTGGCCATCTGGATGTCTTGCTAATAGGTCATTTCTTTTTAACACCGAATAACATTCCACGGTCTGTACGTACCACAGTTTCTCCACCCATTCACCCACTGAAGGACACTTCTGTTGCTTCCAGTTTGGGCAATTACAAATAAAACTGCTATGAACACCCCCGTGCAGGCATTTGCCTGGACACAAGTTTTCAACTCCACTGAGTAAAGACCCAGAAACGCAGTTGCTGGGCTGGGGGGTAAGAATATGTTAAGTTTTGCAGGGAGCCTCCAGACTGTCTTCCCAAGGGGCTCTGCCATTTTATCCTCCCACCAGCGATAAAGGAATGTCCTGTGGTTTCACATCCTCATCAGCATTTGGTATTGACAGTGGTCTAGGTTTTGGCCACGCTCGTAGATGCGTGCTGGTTTTTCACTGAGTTACTGAGTGCTTTTGAAGAGACTGCTGGTGCCCACTGCAAGCTAAGAACCTGTCTCCTCCTCTATTCACTGCCCCTTTGAAAGGACACCAGCTTCTCCCAGCAGAGAGCGTGTGAATTGGGGCTGGAAGAGTCCAGCCACGAGGAAGTGTAACCAAACTCAAGGGGTTTGCCAATTGGGGTGCATTAAATCGAACACAACCCGAGGAAACGTTGAAAGCAAAGAACTTTCTATTCCTTGTTACAAGTGAGGAGAGAGAGGGGTAGCTCTCAAAACCCTGACTCCCCCTGGGGTGAGTGGGGGGACGCTTCCTCAGTGGGGGCTGGGGCGGGAGCCGGCACGTGTGTTAAGGAACTTAGGCATATTCGATTACCTAGGTGCTAGGGCTCAGTTGTACAAGCCTAATGTGTCAACATGCTGGTGCACACTTGGCATGCTGAAAAAGTGGCAGAAAACCCCGCCCACAGAAGGAGATCTTCACGTTACAATGAGCTAAAGGTAAGTTCAGGACAACGCAGGGGGGCTTGGGCACAAGTCCTCAGCTCCAAAGGCGCTCACACTGGCTCACATGAGGGACTATCAGGTGTCTCACTGGAGGGAAATGCAGGTTCGGCCAAACACAGCGCATTCCTTCCCAGCTTTTGTCCCTGCCCCCTCCCTCCCTCCGCTGGTGGCTTCCAGCTCCCCATCCGAGTACCTCTGCGTTGCATCCCAGCTCACGGAGGGTCAGTGAGGAAGGGCTACTGACGCCCCTGCGGCCGTCTGGTTGCTGAGGGGTTCCCAGAGAGAGCACACAGCTCGGGGGCTGCTGGAACCTTCCATCACCCTCAACCAGGGCTGGGGCCGTCCCGAGGGGGAGGTTCTGGAACTATGTGAATGTTTGGGGGTGCACGATGACTGCGGGTCTTACTGGTATTTAGTGCCTTGGTACTCTTCCTGCAACGTGTGGGACGGTGGCTCCAGAGGAGGAACTTCCAGCCCCAGTGCCAAGAGTGCCCCTTCCCCACATGAGAGACACGGAGGGGAGGGGCGCCTTGTGGGGGGTGGGGCTCAGTCAATCCTCTGCCTGCCTTCCGCTCAGGTCATGATCTCATGGTTTGTGGGTTCAAGCCCCGGGTCGGGCTCTGTGCTGACAGCTCAGAGCCTGGAGCCTGCTTCGGATTCTGTGTCTCCCTCTCTCTCTGCCCCTCCCCTGCCCATGCTCTGTCTCTCAAAAATAAACATACATTAAAAAATAAAAAAAAAATAGGGGCGCCTGGGTGGCTCAGTCGGTTAAGCCTCCGACTTCAGCACGGGTCACGATCTCACGGTCCGTGAGTTCAAGCCCCGCGTCGGGCTCTGGGCTGATGGCTCAGAGCCTGGAGCCTGCTTCCGATTCTGTGTCTCCCTCTCTCTCTGCCCCTCCCCCGTTCATGCTCTGTCTCTCTCTGTCTCAAAAATAAATAAACATTAAAAAAAATTAAAAAAAGGAAAAAAAGAAAAAAAGAAAAAAAAGAAAGAAATCCCGAAGGGCAGACAGCCGGAGCTGATGCCTTCTCTGTCTCTCCTTCATTTCCCTCCTTTCTGGCCCTTCTGCCATCATCCCCCCACCCAGATTCCCACTCAAATGACTTTTCTGGTCAAGGGTGGTACTGAATTAACCTAAATTAAATGAATAAAAACCGGACCTGAATTGTAAGATGCTGCAGCCACTATGGGACACAGTATGGAGATTCTTCAAACGATTAAAAACGGAACTACCATATGACCCATCAATCCCAATTCTGGGTATATGCCCAGAAGAATCGAAAACAGGATCTTGAACGGATCCTTGCTCTGCCATGTCGGCCACAGCATTATTGACGATCGTCAAGATGTGGAAGCGAGCGAAACGCTCACTGACAGACGAATGAATAGAGGAAGTGACATATGTATATATATTCATATATATGTATCACATATCTTCGTGTATCTCACATATATGAATATTACTCAGCCTAACAAAAAAAAGAAGTCCTGTCACATGCGACCACATAGTATGAACCTCGAGGACATGATGCTACGTGAAAAAAGCCAATCACAAAAAGACAGATACTGCGTGATTCCCCAAGTAGTCAAATTCATAGAAATGGAAAGAAGGGTGGCTGCCAAGGCCCGGGGCAGGAGGAAACGGGAGGTTTGATGGGTATAGAGTTCAGTCCCGCAAAATGGAGAAGTTCCAGATCTGCTGCACAACAACGCGTTTACAGTCAACGGTGCTGTAACACACACTTCGGCTTATTCGGAGGGTGAATTTAGGGTACTTGTTTTTTTCCCACACACAGGCAAAATGGGCCCAATTGCAGGAGATCTGGGTTCAGACTAGCTGGGAGGAAGGGCGGGCTATCAGTTTTGAACGTTACTACGTTTCTTACCCATCGTCTCCACGCCCTTTACCCTTCACAGCCCTGTGAGGGGGATGCCGTTAGTTCATTTTACAGATGAAGCCGTGGGACTCTGAGAGCTTAAGTAACTTTCTGAAGAGCACGTAGCGGGTGAGGGGCAGATGTGACCAGCTCCAGAGCTCGCTCCGTTACCTCTGGTCTAAACAGCTTTGAGGATGATCTGGGTCACCACAGCCTCCCATTAGCTCTTGGGGTTACCACACTAGGGACCCCCAGTCATTCCACATCAGCATGATCTCTCTAGGCCTATTTGCTCATGTATAAATGGGGAAAATAACATCTTCTGGTGATGGGCTTAATTGTGTCCCCCGGACCCTCTGGAAATTCATATGTTGAAGCCCTAACCCCAGGACCTCAGAATGTGACCTTGTTTGGAACTAGGGTCATTGCAGATGTAATTGGTTAAGGGGAGGTCATACTTCAATAGGGTGGGGCCTTAATTCCAATATGAATCGTCCTTATAAAAAAGGGGGATTTGCACAGAAACAGGCACACAGAGAGGACACGTGAAGACGAAGGCAGGGATTTAAAAGCCAAGGAATACCAAAGATGGCCAGCAAACCACCAGAAGCTATGGAAGAGCATGGGACAGATTCCCCTCGCCCCCCTCAGAAGGAACCGGCCCTGCGGACACCTTGACCTTAGACTTCTAGCCTCTAGAACCGTGAGACAACAAATTCTGGTTATTTAAGGCACCCAGTTTGGGGTCCTTTGTAATGGCAGCCTTAACAACCTAATACACTTCCTCATTTGGCTTGTTCTGAGGATTAAATAGGATAATTCATGTAAAGGAGCTGACACAGTACGTGGCCCACCATCCACACCCAATCATAATTATCCAGCTTAGATCTCTCACGGGGCAGTTTGGAGCCATTTCTCTGGCCGAAGCCTCAGTGGGGGTAGAGAATGAATGGTCACCGTGCTCGGTATGAAATCTCAACAGCCCTTGGTAAGTTCCCCTCAGTTTTGTCTTCTCCAATTTAGATACTCTAAAAACAGCTACTAGTCTCAAAGAACAAACCACAGATGCCACCAAGAACACCTTGAAACCAAGGAGTATAGAAAACATGGTCCTTGCTCTTAGAGAGATAATGCACACACGTGTGATGTATTAGCTCAGCTGGAAAACTAATGAACTACAGGGGCAAACATCAATACGGATACATTTCAAAAACACAATGTTGACGGGTAAACCCCATAAGAACATAAATAGTATGATTCTATTTACGTAAATGCCAAAAAATGGGCAAAAGGAAAAACCACGTAACAGCTAACACTGCTCTGGTGACAGTCACAGTTCTAAGTCCATTGATTCACTGAATTCTCGCACCAACTCTGTGAAATTGGTATTATCTTCATTTTACCGTAAGACCCCAGAAGTAAAGCAACCCACCCAAGGTCATGCATCCTGTGGTGGAGCTGAGTTCTAACCCAAGACCTCGTCTCACCCTCACTCGCCATGTAACATAGTCTCTCATCTGTGTAAAACATAAGGGACGGCTGTGCCACCCACAGCTCCCCAACGGTAGACGCTCCAGACCTTCCCTTATGTGGCTCCCCTCCTCCTGTTTGCCCTCCCAACTTGGGACACATCCATTCACCTTTCAGAGCTTGATCTAAGGGCTACCACTTCCATGAAGCCTTCCCTGATATCTCCAGGTGGAAATGCTTGTCCTGATCCCTTGGTCCACCCATTTACTTATGTGCCTATGTCACCCCTGCCCTTCCCTCCTCAAGACAAAGCCTATGTCTTCATAAACTTTGTATCTCCAGTCTCCTAGGGTATTACCAGGAAGAAAGTCATTGATCGATAAGCATTTTTAAAATGAGTAATAATGATGAAGTGAAAGGCAGAAAGCTCTAATGTGAACTGAATACGAGGGCAAAAATTCTTACTTGGGAAGTCACCCTAGAATCTACAGGGGAGGAAAAAAAAAAACCCTTTCCCCTATCCTTTTAGGTCTTTAACTGGGACCTGTGAATTAAACTGACGAAAGACAGATTAGCAGGAGAAAGAGCGTACAAATTTTATTAACATTTCTATGTGCACAGGGGCTTCATGGAAAAGAAGTGAAAATCCCAGAGAAGTGGTAACACTTGGTCTATATATCATTTTAACAAGGAGCAGTAAGTTGTGGGTCAGTGACGAGACAAAGGAAAAAGGGAAGGTTTGGGCTCCTAGGGGTGGTAAGTTGGGGGAGGGTGACCAGGAAATGTGTGATCGATAAGGGTTGTTTAATAACATTTGTCATGCACACTCTTCATTGTTTCCGGCGATAAAAGTGGTCTTCAGTGATGAAGAGTCCTTCTCTCTCTTATGGAAGAGACCAGACCTTTGCAAAGAGGGATGTGTGCCCTGTATTTAGGCAGGAAGGGAGAGGGCAGAGAGTTCTCCTGTGTCTGCTGTTTCTCAACTGCCATCAGCTAAAAATAATCCTAATGCCAACGTGGCATATTTTTGGGTGGCCTATTCTGAGCCTCTTCAAATCTGTACTAGAATAGAAAGACTAAGGCTAGAGAATCTCAGTGCTCACAGCTAGGCAGTCAGGGAGGGAGAGTTTACAGGGTGTAGGTTGCGGGGAGTCATTTGACTAAATAGTAAGAGGTGAGTCTGGAACAATAACCAAAGGACCTTGCTTTCAGTGTCAGAGGCAAACAGCTCTGATCAATGCATTTGGGGTAGAGAACAAAAGTAAGCATGAGCCGGTACCAAGCAACTATTTCGTGCAAAGACTGTTTGTGACAATCTGGGTTATGTGTAACAATGGAACCTCGTCAAGGTCAAAAGTGCAGGAACTTGGCAAAGCTTTTTTTTTTTTTACGACTCTAATCAGTCGGTGCCCCCTTTGTGCTATACGAGGTGTTCGAAGTTCAAAGACATGCAAGTCCTTGTCCTTGCTTTGAGGAACTTTACTCACCTGTGGTCATCCATCCATCCTTCCCTTCACTGAGTCATTCATCCACCCATCCATTTGAAAAATAGTCACGAATGCCTACTCTCTGTCTGGCACGGTGGGAAACATTTAAGTAAATGTATAAGTGACTGTGCATGTGTTATGCTGAACATGTGGAAACCAACACAATACAGTAAAACCTTGGATTGCGAGTAACTTATTCTGCGAGTGTTCCACAAGATAAGCAAACATTTCTGATAAATTTTTAACTTGATTAACGAGCAATGTCTTGCAATACGAGTTGTACATAATGCAAGGCATCATATGATCACAACTGACCCAATGGTTCTTGAAATTTGCTTGGATATACAAGTGCTTTAGATCACAAGTGTGTTTCTGGAATGAATTACACTTGCAAACCAAGGTTGTACTGTATTATTCTTTTGTGGCATGAGAATTTGGTTTATATAATGATCAGCTATTTACTTATTAAACAATTTTTTTTAATGTTTATTTGAGACAGAGAGAGAGCACATGTGCATGCACATGAGCAGGGGAGGAAAAGGGAGAGAGGGAGAGAGGGAGAGAGAAATTCCAAGCAAGCTCCAGGCTCTGAACCGTCAGCACAGAGCTTGATGATGGGGCTCAAATTCACAAACCGCGAGATCATGACCTGAGCTGAAGTCGGACACTTAACCAACTGAGCCACCCAGGCGCCTCTATTTATTAATTTTAAACATTTTTTCAGGGCTTGCTCTTGTGAAAAAGACACTTCTACCTGTGAAGAAGCGCTTTAAGGCAGAAGCCATACTGGTGGGAAAATGTCACCATCCAACGCGAGCTTTCCTTCCAATAGAGAATCACAGTCTTTTCTCTGTACCTACTTCTGGAGAGTTTCCCAGTCTCTCTAGAACATGTTTTTGATGTTCAGATACAAAAACTGCAGAGCAGGGAAAAGAATCTGAAATAATTAGGGGTAAAATGTTCTCCTTTCAGAAACAGAAAGGAGAACAAAGTAGGAGAGAGGAATTGAAACTGTGGAAGGGCTGGAATCAAGAAAGAAAAAGGTGAAGAAAACCACAGAGCCAGAAATCATCTTATCTTTGGGTACCCCTGCCTGTAAAAATGCACATGAAATGTGTCTAACCGCACAGGGCCGTGACCAAGGAGCTGAGACTAAAGGAACACAGTTTCTAACGATACTCATGTTTTCACGTTGCCAAGAGGAGGTGCCCACCTCGTGCGATGACAGCCCAGACGCTCTGGAGCCTTCCGGCACGCACTCCCCGGTTTTGGGTGTATCTCTCGGCCGAAGGAGCACACTCGGGGTCACTTGTGGGGGGTGCTGGGGAAGCCTCCAGAACAGGCTGACCAAAGCCTGGATGGTCCTCTTTCGTAGGACTGAAGACAGTGAGGATAACTGCCCGGTGAAGGCATCTGCTCACTCCGCTCTGGAAGGAGGGAGGAGAGCCCAGCAAAAGCACTCTCTGTGGCCAGACTCACACAGACTACGGCTTGTGCGTGTATAGCCTTGGGCTTTGGGTATGATTCCCGGGAGTGGTTAGTCTGCGGCTAGTGACTTTTAAATTTTTTTTTTTTTAACGTTTATTCACTTTTGAGACAGAGAGAGACAGAGCATGAACGGGGGAGGGGCAGAGAGAGAGGGAGACACAGAATCGGAAACAGGCTCCAGGCTCTGAGCCATCAGCCCAGAGTCTGACACGGGGCTCAAACTCCCGGACCGCGAGATCGTGACCTGAGCTGAAGTCGGACGCTTAACCGACTGCGCCACACAGGCGCCCCTGCTAGTGACTTTTAAAAATGGCATGAAGGGCACTGGGTCTGGGATCTGACAGAACTGAGTTTCAATCCTGGCTTTGCTACTACTACCAGCCCTCTGACTGAAGTATTGAATCCGACTCTGTGAAATGGAACAGTAATCTGGAGTTCAGCCCTCTCTCCTCAAGCTGCCCCCAGTGAAAACACAATCCTCATCAATACTTTGTGCTAACTATACAAACACGACTGTAAGACTCGGTCCTTGGCCTGTACCCTCTGGTTCAACCAGAATATAATCCCGAGGGCTCTCCAGCATAGAAAACTTTTGACTCCACTGGATAATAACATTTACCTCCCAGGGTTGTGGTGACACGAATTGAGATGGGAATCCCTCTCTGGGGCTCTGCCACCCGCTTTAGAAGAGTAACCAGAGATCACTGTGCAGTGTGCCCTCCTCCCCCTTTCTAACCTCAGGACCACTTTCTTGGTATGGGAGCCGTGGAAAGCTGTACAAGTGGTCAGGAAAAGAAACTCTGAGAGGGCGGAGAGAACCAGTCCTTTGCGTCTGTGGGAAATTTAGGGGAGCTTTTAAGGGAGGTTGTAATACTCCCTCCCAGACTGTGACTCCAGACCCAGAAGGGCATTTCTGTCCACAGAAGGGAGGCCAGATGAGGAAGCATGACTTTCCGAACTTTGAAAGCAAGGTACACCTCTCACCATCCTAAATTTTATGACGAGAGGTTGCCCTGTGGTGCATAAATCAGCGGGTACCAAATCCAGGGAGAATATGAAATATTGGTGTTGAAAACACGAATGACACTAAATGATGGGTACTCAGCCCTTTGGCAGGTCACAGTTTTTCCAGCAATTTCCAGAAAATTGAAAGAGGATCTCGTTGAGTTGTTATGGGTAGATTAATAAGCACGACTTTTGATGGTAAGTCACTATGAGATTTTTGGTACATGATTAAGAAAGGTCTGAGAGAAAAATGTGGTGGGGTAAGGACCTTCAGAATTCAAAAAAAACCCTCTCTTCACTGAAAGCAAAAAGGAACACCAGAAAAATTGCTGATTGTCAGCTATTTCGGGACTCTGGAACATTTATTCAAGAAAAACAATGAAATTTTCATAAGAACAATGAGTTTCGTGGCATTTTAACGTGTGCTATTCCCACCTCGTCCCCAGCTCTGTGGTAGCCTTGAAAACCAAGAGTCTGCAATCACAGTGAAAACAGACTGGCAGTCATTGGAGTGGTTGGAGAATGGGGCTGGAGTTTCTTCAAGGCCCCAATCCCAGAAATGTCATGATTTGACCCGTCTTGACCCCATCGACAAAGCTGTCTTTATTTAACCTGACTCAGAGTTGCCCAGTGTGAACACCTTTCCACTAGCTAGACCTGCTTGTTGAAAACAATCAGAGGCCACTGCTAAGCAACGAAGCTGCCTGATGTGGTGGTAAGAAGAGCAGGGGGTAATCGGTAAACCAAAATCTTAAATAGGAAAAGCTGGGGGGCACCTGGGTGGCTCAGTCGGAAAAGCGTCTGACTCTTGATCTCAGCTCAGGTCATGATCTCACAGTTCGTGAGATCGAGCCCCACATCGGGCTCTGTGCTGACATCGTGGAGCCTGCTTGGGATTCTCTCTCACCCTCTCTCTCTGCTCCTCCTTTGCTCATGGTCTCTCTCTCTCAAAATAAATAAATAAACTTAAAAAAAAAAAAAGGGGAAAGCCAGGGGAAAAATGGTCTTAGGGGGCTTTGGAAAGTTCTGACATATTTCTGAGAAGCTAGAAGGCCAAACATGTTTATGGCTGTGTGCATGCCCCGGGCTGTGCACATGGTTACAGAAGACGCCTGGTTGGGCTATGAATTCTCACCACTGCCTAATCTTGAGGCTCTGTGGAAGCAGGAAGTAAAGGATAAGGCAGAGTTGTAAAGTACCTAGCTAAATGTGGAAGGTATGTCCCAGCTTATACATGGAGCCCCTTGGCAAAAACTAAGACTTAGTTCCAAGCATTTAAGATATCTCTGTCCAACATCAGCTGACCACTGTGCAACTAAGCAGAGATCTCAGGGGCTGCACGTGACAGAGATTGTAGGCTTTACAGAGCAAGTCCAGAAAAATCACTAAACAGCAACAACAAAAGCCCTAGGGAGGTGGGAGAATCTGATTTCCACACTTCCCACATGTATTATTTCAACTGTCCAGTTTTCAGCAAACAGTTTTGAGATGTGTGAAGAAGAAATTATGGCCCACACACAGAAAACAAGATAAAAAACAACCAGTCAATAAAAACTGCCCCTGAAGAAGCCTAGATGTTGGTCTTACTGGGACAAAGACTTTATCTAGTTAGAATATGTTCAAAGAATGAAAGGAAACTAAATGTAAGAACAATGTCTCAACAATGTAGAACATCAACAAGAAGGTAAAAACTACCAGAAGAAATCAAAAATACTAACTTGAAAAGATATATAAACCTCCACGTTCATTGTAGCATTATTCACAATAGCCGAGATATGGAAACAAAGTGTTCATCAGTGGATTAATAGATAAAGAAATTGTAGGAAATCTTTGTGTCTGTCTACCTATCTACCTACCTATCATGTAATATTAGTCATGAAAAAGAATGAAATATTGCCATTTGTGACAACATAGATGGACCTTGAGGGCATCATGCTAAGTGAAATAAGTCAGACTGAGAAAGATGAAAATCACATGATCTCTCTTATATGTGGAATCTAAACAAACAAACAAACAAAGATCATAGATACAGAGAACATACTGGTTACCAGAGTGGAGGGTGAGGGCTATTAGAAATGGGTTTAAGGGGCACCTGGGTGGCTCAGTCGGTTAAGCATCTGATTTCAACTAAGGTCTTGATCCCAAGTTCGTGGGCTTGAGCCCCGCATGGGGCTCTCTGCTATCAATAGAGAGCCCGCTTTGGGTCTTCTGTCCCCCCCTCTCTCTGCCCCTTCCCTGCTCACATGCACACACACACTCTCTCTCTGTAAAATAAATACTTAAAAAATAAATGGGTTTAAAAAGAAAGTCAGAAATTACAAAATAAAGAACCAAATAGAAATCCTGGAGATGAAACGTATAGTGTGACTGAAATGAAAAATTCACTGGAGATGCTCAACATCAGATTTGACCAGGTAGAAAAAATAATCAGCAAACTTGAAGGAGATCAACAGAATAACAGAAAGGAAAAAAAGTGTAAGGAAAAACGATCAGAGCCTCATAGAACTTGGGATACCACCAAGCATACCAATGTATATATAACAGGGCCCTCCAAAGAAGAGAGAAAAAGAAGCAGAAAGAATATTTGAAAAAGTACTGGCCAAAAAGTTCCCAGATGTGATGCGAAGTATTAATCTATACCTTGAAAAAACTCCGCAAACTCCACATACATAAGGTTAAAGATATCACACTTAAACACATCATCAAACTGTCAAAAGCCAAAATCAAGGGACAGTCTGAAAGCAGAAAGACACGACTCACCACATACAAGGGAGCCTCTATAAGGCCAACAGGTGAGTTTCTCATTAGAAACCACAGAGGGCAGAAAACAGATAAAATATTTAAAGTTCTGAAACAACAACAAAATATCAACCAAGAATTCTATATCTGGAAAAACTATCCTTCAAGGATGAAGGAGAAATGGATATGTTTCCAGATATACAAAAGCTAAGGAATTTCACTTATACAAGAAATATAGTATAGACCTGCCTCATAAGACCTGCTAAAGGGAATCTTTCAGGTTGAAATGAATGGACATGAGGCAGCCACTTGAAGCGTTACCATCAAGAATGTATGTATGTGTGTATATATACATGTATACGTGTATATATACACATATATACATATATATACACACATATGTATACAGACACACATATGTGTGTGTATATGTATATGTGTATACACACACACACACACATATATATAGTTATGATCAATTTGTACTAATGAATGCAATAATTCTACCCAGACAAAAATTTTAATGCTGAAAACCACTTAGTCTCGGGAAAATGATACATACATATGCATATTTTCTTCTAACAGAGAATTGTGATAGAATAACAGAACAAGACTTCCGAGTATAAAAATACATGACAAGAAAGGCAATCGTCCCTCACTTGGGCTGAAGTAAAACCTTGTGGTGTGGTGGGATTCAGCATCACCTTCTGGGATGCGTCTAGCATTTCTAATAAAATACGTCATCAATTTTCTGATAGATTTTAGAGAAATAAGAGTCCATCTGAAATACTGATTGATCCTATTTGTCTAACTTACAGTCTTAGAGTGAACCTAATGACCTTACACTAGAAATTGTTAAAAAGCAGAGTCTAATATATTAATGACCAGCTGAATATCTTTTGTTTCTTCTTTTATTTGTTTATTTTTCAACGTTTTTTATTTATTTTTGGGACAGAGAGAGACAGAGCATGAACGGGGGAGGGGCAGAGAGAGAGGGAGACACAGAATCGGAAACAGGCTCCAGGCCCTGAGCCATCTGCCCAGAGCCCGACGCGGGGCTCGAACTCACGGACCGCGAGATCGTGACCTGGCTGAAGTCGGACGCTTAACCGACTGCGCCACCCAGGCGCCCCGGATCATTTAGTTTTTTTATGTGGATGATGGAGATATACATATTTGTATTATATATTACACTCTTTGTAACTTGTAAAACTTATGATAATAATTTTAGATATGCAAGGGTACATAATTTTCCAAAATTTATGTTGGTTTTCAAAACCCTAGACTGTTAAAGACCACTGGTACGGACTCCGCATTAAATGGCGCAGGACCCCAGCAAGCCCTGTAGGCCAGGCATCAGGATCAGTGACCCTGGAAAAGCATATGGCGGCCGAGGCCCATGGTGGCTGGGCATTACAGAGGGAAGGCCCGCTAGATCCGTCCCTTTCCATGGACTAACTCTGGGTTGTGATCCCCTTTACCTCCTGACCTGCTTCTTCTTAGCCTCGAAATGTCTTCTTTGTAGAGACCGCAACAGAAACAAGGGTCTGAAATCGGGATTTGTTATGTTCCGATTTTGACCAAATGTTTTTGAAAACTCTTCCCACCGTGGCTTCTCTTTGATATATACATCTCAGTGACTTCTGATTTCAGAGAGGACAGAAAAATAATTTGGGTAAAGAGATCTTTCAATGACTACATTCCAGAAAAAAAAAAAAAAAAAAGAGGAAGGACGGAAGGAAAAAAAGAAGGGGGACATGTTACCAATCCATCTATCGTAGCCACTAATTCAGGTAACGAGCAGGTGAGCCTTGGTGCCCTGCCCTGGCCAACAGCTCCCTCCCCGGGAATCCCCACGAGTCCTGGACCAATCAAAAGAACAGCTCCTGGCTGGGTTTGCTAACACTGTTGCAGAACAAACTCAGATAAACTTGTTGGCAAGAGAAGCCAATCATTCAAGAGACGAGGACCAGGAAAGGAGAATGGGAGAGATTTCAGGTGGCAGCAGCCAAGGGAGATGACAGGCTCAAGCCTTCATAACCAACCTCTCTGCTTACAAGATGGACACCTAGAGTTTTATAGGGCGAGGTTGTGTGCGTATGTGTGTGGGGCCAGGGGTACGTGCCCGAGAGCAGGCACAGAGCACGGAGTCATGGGTGGGGGTCCGTATGTGTTCAGCGTACGATCATGGGCAGGGAAGGGGACACGTGGGGTGTGGTCTTCTAGGCATTCTGTTGCTATCAGGGCTTTTCTGGTCTGGCCCGGGCGGTTGTCCTGGTCATTGCGAAATATCTTCAGCAATGCCTCAAGAAGGTGTGATAAGAAATAAACACGATGGGTTTTAGTTGGAGTATGAGTTAAGAGTCTTGTCTCTGGTTTTAACCGGTGGGGTCTATAGTTGAGCACAAGGGCTCGCTAACAGAAGGAGACAAGAAAAGAAAGCATGGGGGGTGGGCAGAATATTTCTTTTTTGGAAGGAAAATACGTCCAGATTGCATCTGGGTTTTTTGAGGGGGGGAGGGTTGCTGTTTGTTTTGTTTTTGTTTTAAAGTTCCATGGGAGAATATGCAGAGATACTCTTGGATTTGAAATTTCAGCCTTCGCGGGGCACCTGGACGGCTGAGTCGGTTAAGCATCCAAACTTCTGCTCAGGTCACGATCTCACGGTTCATGAGTTCGAACTCCACGTCCGGCTTTGTGCTGACAGCTCGGAGCCCGGAGCCTGGTTCGGATTCTGTGTCTCCTTCTCTCTCTGCCCCTCCCCCACTCACACTCTGTCTCTGTTTCTCTCTCTCAAAAATAAATAAACATTAAAAAACACTTAAATGCAACGCCCGCGGGTGCATGTAGCCTGGAGGAGGGCTCAGCCTCCTCCTCTCTCCGGCAATTGTGCCTGGGAGCTTGTAGTTATTAGTCAGTGTGCAACTTCCAAAAACAATTTCCGCCCTCAGGTGTGAGCTCAGGTTGCCCGCGGAGAAGCTTTGTTATCACCCCTGGGTCTTGACCTGCAGGCCGGGGTTCCCCTTCGCTGTCACGCTCCGTCTGGTCCCTGTCATCTGATTTCTGTCAGCTGAGAGTGTGAAAAAACAATCTACGGTTTGTTTCACCTCCACACCCGTGTCAGGCCATCCTGCAAACATCCTCCTCAAAGCAAGACCTTTCTTTCCCTTTCCTAGAACTCAATCTGCTGTGCGAGCAGGCTGCTGGGTTCCACCCATCCTCTCAGAGACCGCAAACAGAGCTGAACCAGAGAACTGAGACTTACAAACAAGGGTGTAGGCCGGAGAGTGTGGAGGGGTCAGGGGAGGAGGGAAACAAGCCAGGAAAACAAAGCCCTGCAGCTTGAGGTGGAGGTGAGCAGAAAGCGGCCAGGCCTCCAAAAAAATAAGTGTCAAAAAACAAAACTCAGGGGCACCTAGGGCGGCTCAGTTGGTTAAAGCCTCTGACTTCGGCTCAGGTCATGATCTCGTGGCTCATGGGTTCGAGCCTCACCTCGGGCTCTGTGCTGAGAGCTGGGAGCCAGGGGCCTGCTTGGGATTCTGTGTCTCCTCTCCCTCCCCCTCCTCCCCCCCCCCCGCACTCTGTGTCTGTCTCTCAAAAACAAACAAACATTAAAAAAATTAAAAAAAAAAAACACAACAAAACTCAAACCTCATGTAACCGTCATGAGGTTGAAGGCTTTAAAAGTTGTTTCTCCTGATTTTGGAGGCTTGTTCTCTTAGCCAGAGGCACCCGAGTGTTGTAAACCCGAATCCTTACAAGTGCAGTGTTAAGGTGTAGGGGGCAAGGGAGGCGCAAGCCTGTTTCTCTGCCTTGAAGGGTCTGGGTGCTTCCGAGGACACCTCGAGGGTCACGTCTTGTGAGATGGGTGGCTCAGGCCAGCTGTCTGGGGGGCTCTCATCTCTGCCAGTGAATAAACAAGCCAATGTGGAGAACACGGGCCAGGGGTAAATGAAGGCAGAAGGCAGGTGCAACCTAAAAGGTCAACTTCCTGTCTTCTCCTATCATGGAAACCTGAGGTGGGGACGGGGCGGGGGTTTTGCTAACCACCCCGAGGGGAAAGAGAGGCCCCCAGACACCAGACGCTGGGTAGCAAGAATTCAGGGGGGCAGGATTTTTGCCTCTTCCCTCAGGGAAAGCCCTGGGGTACCCCGGCCCACCCCGCAGGAGGGGTAGCTGTGGGAGAGGTGTTGGAATGACAGGTGAATTATTTTCTTGCAAAATTTCATGAAGAGTTGTATTAGCAAAGCACACAAAAGGGGAGGCGGCCAAATGCAGTGTGTGGATCAGATGGAGGGAGGCGGGAGGGGCAGGGGCGGGTAGGCTCTGTCCTCACTCCTTAGCCTAAGTGTGGCTTCATGTAAAACCCACTCAGTCAGCTGCCGGCCACACCCGGTGGTTTGGCTGTTATTTGTAGAAGAGGAGAAATGTCCCCGGTGCTGGTGGGGAACGGGGTGCCGAGCAGAGCGCCAGGCACGCCTGGAACAGCACTTCTCTCACTGGACACTTCCTAAACAAAAAGCTTTTGCAAACGTAGTAACTGTTATGATTCTAGATATTACCCGATCATAATAATTCTGTACCAGTTCCTGTCTCACCCAGATAACTCCGCGAGGGGAGGGGGTTGGCGATACATGTCTGAAAAGCAAGATTCTTTCTCTTCTCTTCCTCCCTCCCTCCCTCCCTCCTCAGCCCCAGGAAAATCGGGGCCCTGTGTTAGCCATTGCTCACGTCTAGGATCTCCTGGTTTACTTTATGATGATAACGTTCAGCCCAGCAAGGGCACATTTCTAAGAAATTTGGGATGGATGTCACCTGGTCTTCTGAGTTCCTCCCGAGGTAAGGAAGGAAGGTCAGGGTGACCGTCCTCACTTTCTTGATTAGGGAGGAAGAGGGGGTGGGACATTTGTGATGTGGCTGAGTGGCTGCAGCAAGCCGAACGCTCCCCAAGAGCAGGCCAGTCTAGATCACCAGGCAAGTGCTCCTACGGACCACCGCAGGGCTCCGTATAAATGAAAAGAAAATGTATTCGTGTAAAAACAAAAACAAAACGCCACGGTGCAGATATCCAATGGGCACAGGGGACAGGGCTGGGCCAGGAGGGTTCGCAGCGCTGGGCCTGATTTCTCGGGTCTCTCATTCTCTGTGAGCTCGGCAGTCGCCCCGAACACGGTCCAGCCGTACAACTCGAAGCCATAGGATCTAGGCCACGTTTTCTCAGTCTTCAGTCAGCCGGTCCTACTCAACACGGAGCTCCCAGAAGGCAAAGGTCAAGTATCATCTTCGCGTGTTTGTTTCAGGCCTGATGGGAACCAGCGCTCCAGAGACATTTTCTAAATGAATGAGTGACTGAGCCCCGGCCGTGACCTCTCATCTGTTCGGGGAGTGGAGGCTGTAGGAGATTCCTATCAGCACAGAAATGGGGGAGTGGAACCCGGGAGAGCTGGGCGGTCGCCAGGTCCTGGGGTGGTAGGAGGTTGGGAACACCCACCCCTTTGCTCCACTGTGACCTTTATCCCAGCTCTGGTTCCTTGGGGGGGGGGGGGGGGGGGGGGGGGAGGAACCGTTATCACACAGGACCTCAGAGTGCTTTTCAGGTCTGGAAGGACTTGTGTCGTCTTCCAAGTAGGTGACCCCAGGCCCTGGAGCGAGAGGGACAAATAGATGTTTTCTCATGTAAAGCAATCAGCTAATTCGTGAGTTTCACAGTTGAATAGGTGTCTCTACCGTCATGTTATCTGATGACTACTGGAGGGCTTCTGATTTATTGACATAGATAAGGCTTCCTTCAAAGGATCCCCTTGAAAGCTGTTCAGTGAGGGATTCCAAAGCAAGGGGTTTATAACAATAATAAATGTTTCTCCACCACTTTGTCCCAGGTTTGTCTGCTCCTAGTTCTTTTTCCTGATTTCTCTCCTTTTCTAAATTTATTTTTATTATTTGTTAAGTTTATTTATTTATTTTTGAGATGGGGGCGGGGAAAGAGAATCCCAAGCAGGCTCCGTGCTGTCAGCACAGAGCCTGATGCAGGGCTCAAACTCAAGAATGGTGAGATCATGACCTGAGCCAAAATCAAGAGTCGGAGGCTTATCCAACTGAGCCACCCAGGTACCCCTTGCCTCCACTTTTTAATGCACTAAAAGAAAGCTATATAAGAGACCCTTAAGAGAGACATTTAAAACCGGTATAAGGGAAATTTCACAGTAGGGGATATTATGAAGATTGGGTGAGAAAAAGTTCAGACCTTGCTTCTTGGATGATTTTCACTGAGCCCTAGTCCACAGAACCCAGGCAGCTTTAGTAGTAATTTTTAGTTCCCCTTTCTTTATGCTTACTGGGATAAGATGGTATCTGGGAACGGAACTTGTGGTAAAGAAAACCTTGCTACAGAAGGACCCCACCCTTGCTTACCTTCCTCTGGAGTCAGTGGCAGTATGTAGTGAATGGTGACTGGGGGGCTTCCTGTATTCTGCAGTGGGCATTGCTACACCACTGTCTCCAGTGGAATGAACCAGAATACAAAATGTATGCCTCTTTTGAAATGTGATGAAGCAATACACAATTCAGAAACAGGGTGACCACATTTTCTGTACTATGTTGCACTCTTTTGCACAATGTGTAAGAACACAACGTGAGAAACCTACGAAAGAAGGAAATAGAACAAGTGAGGTTGTTGGCTGGGTAGGTTCTGTAAGGTAAAGGCAGAATACTAAACACTCCGCCTAGCCAACATCCTCTTGGCCATTATTCCTGTTTCCAAACCTCTACCACTCTCCTCCTCCATTATTTCCCATCATCCATCCATCCATCCATCCATCCTTCCATCCATCCTTCCATCCATTCATCCATCCTTCCATCCATTTGCCATTTATTGGGCACCTTGTCATTCTAGCTGCTGAGAATACAGATATCAGTGCCAAACCAGTAAAGGTTAAACCACCAGTGTTTGCTGACTTTCATAGTGCAAATACCCGTACCCCGGCTGATCAAGCCACCAACATCATGTCATTGAACACAAAGTGGGGAAGAGATCATCAGAAGCACTCAATTATATGGTGTTTCCAACATACAGCTAAAATGGATGCCAAGAACCTCAAGTACACAGATAATGGTTAAATTGGTCATTAGGAAGTGATGAGTTTTGAGTAGTATTAAGTTTGCTGTCAATATAATTTATTTAATTATACATTTATGTAATTTAACTTCAAATAATGGCTGTCTTAACAGTCAGCTCACGACCTTTATGAAAATTTAACAGTTGGCTCTTATGAGCAGAAATGACTTGGCTCTAGCATACCACTGGATGGAGAGAAATAACGTATGGTATCTGCTTTATGAAAATGTTTTATCTAGAAAGTGAGAACATATACGTATGAAAGTGAGTAGTAGTCCTTCAGTTGGGGAAAATGCTGGGCATAGAATTAGTGGGGACGTACCGTGAGATCCCCTGAAATAAAACCACCTTTAGGAGAGGGTAGTTACTTGGACTCTATGCCAGCAACCAAAGAACACAGAGCAAAGTTGGTTTGAGCGCAGCAGGTGGCTCTTTCCAGGTCAATAATAGTTTCTCTCTCAGTCACCGTCCTTAGACTCAAACATCCTGGGACAACTGTCATCTTTGGCAGGGTGTTGACTGCCGAAGGGAAAACTGCAACTTAGGAGCTTAACCCTGGACACACCAGCAGGGCAGGGGAGGGCTGGGGGGAACAGGGACCCCTCAGTGCACAGAGTGACACCTGTGGAACTGTGCATGTCTGGGCTTCAACATTGACCTCTCGTGGCAACGAGATGAACGGCATACATTGGATTAATGACATTTTCCAAGTTCCACGATTCCTGGAATCAATAGCAAAACGTATGCCCTTTGGCATGAGAAAACCCCTGAGATATTTAGATAGTTTGGTGGCTGGCAAGAATTTAAGGGAGGTCCTCCGACTGTGGCATATGCGGACTTGAGCAAATAGCAAAAATAAAAGAATTAAGAGTTATGGCCATTTGTATTCGGATTTGCAGAGCAGGTCACAGGGGATAGAATCTGCCGTGTATATACGTGTGTGCTTAGAGAAAAAGATGTTAGCCAAAATCTTAACAAGTGTTTATTGCCAGATGGTAATGTGTTTGCTTTTTTGCTTTTGTTTTTGATGCTGACACCTGAGATCTGAGGTAGACGATAAATGTGGAAGGAGGATTAACTTTTATAGATTTGCTTGCATGGTTTAATAATTTCAACTATTTTTTGTCAAAAAATTAACCAATAAATCATATCTTCCAATTGTAAAAAAAAGCAAGTAAGTTTAAAGAAGGAAAAAGAAAAATCCAGCTGTAATTCCAACAGCGAGAAATGCCTACTGTTAATATTTTGGTGTTTAACCTCTAGACCTTCTGCTACGCGTGATGTATTTCCTTTGCACCTTCTCATCAGCCTTGGGTTAATCTGCCTCCTGACCTATGCTTCTGAGCATGGGGTGGGGGCAGAAGGCTCATAGCTCATAATGTTAAATTAGGTTTTTCAACAAAGTAGCCCCTCAGGCAGGCTCAGGCATTTGTTTTTAACCTTTCTCAGCCACTTTTCATTCCCTAAAACTATTTCACTAACTTAAACCATCCTCTCTGCTGCTTATCTCCCACTTCAGAGAAAATACAGACCATCATATATGATTTTTTACTTCTGTAGGGGCCAAAGGCAGGCTAACCCAAGATGGGCCACCTTGACATGAACATCATTTTGAGTTAAAAGTAATCCAAACCCAGAAGATTCAGGAAAAACTCTTTATCTCCCCTCAACTGCCTGCTTGTACCAGGACAAGAGCTATTAACAAAGACTCCTCTTTGCCTAAGAAACCTCTCTACGTAACAGGGCACCTGTGTTTTCCAAACACTTCCCTTCACCTTCCTCCTAATGGTCTTTCTCCCCTTGGTATCCTCAGACCCCTACCCCTCTCTTCAGTTCATCTAAGCCTCATATTGCCTGACTGCCTTTGGAATTTCATTGTCTGTGTGGATTCCCCACATGTACATACACTATTGAATTTGACTTCTTCCTATTAATCTGTCTCATGTCAATTTGATTCTTACTCCAGCTAGAGGGACCCCACAGGGCAGAGGAAATTCATCCTCCCCAACACTTCCTTCCCTTCTACCTCTAAATCTGTACCTAACTTTTCTTCCCTCTGTTTTAAATGAAAATCTACCTTTTACCCTGACCAAGTGAATGCTGTTTCTTAAAAAAAAAAGAAAAGAAAAAAAGATGAAATCACAGTTTTTTTTTCTGTCTTCACAAGTAATCACATCCATATTGAAAAATTCAGAAATATAAGACAGTACATGAGGGAGAAAATAAAAGTCACATGCAATTGAAAAAAGACACTCAGTGCTACCATTATAAATTCCTGGTTTTTTTCCATGCATGATTGTATGTATTTGTACATTAAGTATTCTTTACACAAAGAAATTATTCTGTATATGCTATTTCATGAGTCTCCTTTTCCTCTGATAATAGATCATGAATATTTTTTGCATGACGGCAAATATTCTTCTACAATGAGACTTTAAAATAATTTTTGAAAGTTAAAAATCTGGGGCACCTGGGTAGCTCAGTCGGTTAAGCATCTGACTTTGGCTCAGGTCATGATCTCGTAGTTTGTGAGTTCGAGCCCCATGTCAGGCTCTGTGCTGACAGCTAGGATCCTGGAGCCTACACTGGATTCTGTGTCTCCCTCTCTCTCTGTTCCTCCCTGGCTTGTGTTCTGTATCTCTCTCTCTCTCAAAAATAGAGATTAAAAAAAATCACTTCTGTGGGTTTCTTATTTTAAAAGCAGTGTGCAATAATTAGAAGATTTGTACAATAATTTGTACAATAATTAGAAGATTTAATTAAAAGGAAGAAAAACCTAGATATCTGTAATCCCATCTCTGAGATATGACCAGCTAACAAATTTTATTAAAAAATTTTTTTTATTTTTTACATTTTTACATTTATTTATTTTAAATAGACAGAAAGAGACAGAGCACAAATGGGGGAGGGGCAGAGAGAGAAGGAGACAGAATCAGAAGCAGGCTCCAGGCTCCGAGCTGTCAGCACAGGGCCCAACGCCGGGCTCAAACTCACAAACCATGAGATCATGACCTGAGCTGAAGTTGGACACTTAACCGACTGAGCCACCCAGGTGCCCCACATAACTTCACTTAAATCTATCTTATAAAAATAGGTTCATAACCAGCTGACATAATTTTATATAAAAACTGCCTTATAAAAACAGGGTCACCCAGATATCATTCTATGTCATTTTTGATATACAAATATTACCTCATTTAATCCTCATAACACCTTATGTGGTTGCTATTACGAAGATAACCTCCATTTTCCAGATGAGGAGACTGAGGCCCAGAGAAGCTAAGAAACATGCCCAAAGTTGCATAACAGTGAACAGCAGAACTGGGATATGGACGAAGGCAGTCTGCCTCCAGAGGTTGGTTGCTAACACCTATAGAGCTCTCAACTTATAGAGAACATCTTTCCATGTTGATAAATACCACTCTCTGTGCCATGCTTATAATGATCTACCACACCTCAAATATTGGGGTTTGCTTTCTTGTGGTTCTTTTAAGATTTTCTTTTCCAGTTAATAGTTGCATATGGAATTATTTTTGTGCTGTGAATGGATTCTCACTTCAGCTTTTTCCATATGGTTAACCAATGATCCAAGTTTTACTTATTGAATTACCTATCCTTTCTTCACTAATTTAAAAGGGTGCCTTGTTTTTGCTTCTCTCTTTTCTTGCCTTCTTTGGAAACCTGTTTCATTTATTATCCACTATCTCCCCTGGATCTTGAAAATATGAGCTAGCTCTGAGCTAATTATACATTTTCTGGGTTAATTGATGTACTTGTTCACTTAGGAAATTTATAGGGGTTGCAACAGTGCATAAAATTTTAAAAACTCTCTCCTGGGGCTTACAGTGTGTAGCTAGATATGACACTTTTACAAAACGCTTGAATGTCACACTTATAATGTGCTGGGCACTGTTTTTAGTGACTTACAAATATTATCTCATTTAATCCTTGTAGCAAGTCTTTCAGGTAGGTACTATTTTTATCTCCATGTTTCATGTGAGAAAATGAAGCATAGAGACATTAAGTAACTTGCCCAAAGTCTCTTAGTGGATAAATGGGGAGCTGGGGAAAACTAGTAGGCAATTCCCATTTAATGCAATAGATGTTGTATATCGTGGGGGAACTACAGGGTTTTTGATGGGGCCATGAGGCTCAGGAAAGACTTTTGCCAGGAGTGGCGTCCAAATGATTCCTGAAGAATGAGAAGGAGTAGGCTGGTGAAGGGAATTGGGGGTAAGAATATTTAAGCTGGAGAGGGCAGTGGTACAAAGTCCTAGAAAAGAGAGAAAGAATGTTATTTCCTAGGAGCTGAAAGAAAGGGAGAAGTGTCACTGGGAAGGAGGGTGGGGTAGGGTGGCTGGGAGGTGAGAACCCCTAGACTTGGAAGGGTCGGTAGGAGCCCATTGTCTTGTGAGTCTCTTGAAGGAATTTTGACTGTAGTTTAAATGTTGGAGGAGACTCTGAAGGGATTTAAACAGGAGAGATATTACTCTGTCTGCCACATGGGAGATGGGTATCAAGGGGACAAGGGTGTGGGTGGGGCAAAGTGTTGGAGGGGCCGTTCCAACAATCTGGGTGAGAAATGATGTTGCCTTCAGAGCAGTAGCAAGGGGATGGTGAGAAACAAGTGGCCTCAGGTGCTCCCTTGAAGGAATTTGGTTGGATGGGTCAAAAGGAGGGGAGTCAGTGATTATAACCTGGCTCTTGCCTCAACCAGTATGTTTCCCTGTTACCAACTATGGCTGCGATGAAAATCAGGGTAATAAATAGTCTAGACTTAATATGCAGAGAAGAAAAGATAACTTGCCTATGGTCTAATCATTACATTCCCATGACGTCCCCCTTTAGCACTCACCAAACCCTCACTGAAGGAGGGCTGCAAAGTTTGTAAATACGGCGGGTGTTAAGAGTATCATTTCTGGTGGTAGGATAAGGCATGATTAAATAAAAATTTTTTTGAAGCTTTACTGAGGTATATTTCCTATACCATAATATTCACCCACTTGAAGTGTTTAGTTCAGTGGTTTTTAGTATATTCAGCGTTGTATAGTCATTACCACAATCTAATTTTAGAACATATTCAATACCTCTGAAAGAAACTCTGTACCCATTAGTAGTCACTCCCTATTCCAGGTTCCCATCCTCACCTCAGCCCAGGCAGTCATTCATCTGCTTTCTGTCTCTCGGACTTGCCTATTCTGGACATATGACATAAAGGACGTTATAATATACAGTCTTTTGTGGTTTGCTTTTCCCTTAGCATAATGTTTTCAAGGTCCACCCTTGTTAAAGCTTGCAACAGAACTTCATTCCTTTCAATGGGTGAATAACATTCCATTGTATGGATACACCACATTTTGTTTATATATTCATCAGTTAATGATCATTTGGGTTGCTTCCGCTCTTTGGCTATTAAGCATATGCGTCCATGAACACTCATGTACAAACTTTTACACGGGCACTTGTTTTCCAAAGCCACCACACCATTTTACCTTCCCATCAGTGATGTGTGAGGGTTTTAATGTTTCACATTCTTTTTAACACTTGTTACTGTCTGTCTGTTTTACTTTAGCCATCCTAGTGGGTGTGATGTGGTATCTTCGGGTAGTCTTGGTTTGCATTTCTCTAAGCACTAATGATGTTGAACAATTTTTCATGTGTTTTTTGGCCATTTGTAAATCTTCTGTGGGTAAATGTCTCTGCAAATCCTTTGCTCATTTTTTAATTGGGTTATTTATCTTTGTAAGGGTTCTTTATATATTGTGGATACAAGCCCCTCGACTATATTGATTTGCAAATATTTTCTCCCCTTCCATGGGCTGTGCTTTCTTAATGATGTCTTATGATACACAATATTTAAAATTGATAAAATTCAATTTGTTTACTTGTTATTTTTTGTTACTTATGCTTTCTAAGAAACCATTGCCTAACCTAAAGTTAGGATTTGCTCCTCTGTTTTCTGCTAGAAATTTTATAGTTTCAGGTCTTACATTTAGGCTATAATCCATTTTGAGTTAATTTTTGCATATGGTGTAAAGAAGAGTTTCAGATTCATTCTTTTGATATGGATAACCAGTTGTCCCAGAACCATCTGTTGGAAAATTTCCCCACTGAATTGTCGTAGCATGCATAAGTTAAAATTTGCTCCTTATACCTTCCTTTTCCCCAAAATTACCCCCCCCAAAAAAAAGAAAACTAAGAAAGAAACAAAGGAAGAAAAAAGAAGAAAACTAAATCCATGATCTCTTTCTTTCTTTTTTTTAATGGAAGGTGCAGTAAGTTTTGCTTGAGTTGAATTTAGCTGGGGATCTTTTCTGACACCAGATTATACCATCCCTTTTTCTTTGGCTCATTGTTGAAACAGCCAGTCTCCTCTCGAGTCCCACTGATTTAGAGTTTGTGACAGCACAACTATCTGGTGAATTTTAGCTGTATAAGTAAAGTGAAAGGCCCATAAAAATAGTTAACAATTTTCCCAAGCACTCAGATATGTGGGAGAAGTTACTCTTCCCCTGAGGCAGGAAACAAATGTAGTTTAGTTGCATGAGTTATTTGGTTATAATGCCAAATTAATTTTTTTTAATTTTAAGTAATCTCTATGCCCAAGGTGGGGCTTGAACTCATGACCTCGAGATCAAGAGTCACATGCTGTACTGACTGAGCCAGGCAGGCACCCCTATAATGCCAATTTTAAAAATGTTTTCAAGGCTTATGAAGAAACATGTGATGTTTGGTATTATACATCTGCCAAATGAGACTTTAAAAATATTCAAATCATGGGGTGCTGGGATGGCTCAGTCGGTTACGCTTTCAACTTTGGCTCAGGTCATGATCTTGTGGTCTGTGAGTTCGAGCCCCATGTCGGGCTCTGTGCTGACAGCTCGGAGCCTGAAGCCTGCTTCAGATCTTGTGTCTCTGTCTCTCTCTGCCCCTCCCCTGCTCATATTCTGTCTCTTTCTCAAAAAATAATCATAAAAAAAAACAAACAAACTTAAGTCCTTCTGATAACATTGTGGTATGGCCAAATGCCTGAGTCTTTTTTTTTTTTTTTTTTTTAAGTAGGCTCCACACCCAGCACAGAGCCCAACACAGGGTTTGAACTCACAACCTGAGATGAAGACCTGAGCTGAGATCAAGAGTCAGACGCTGAACCAACTGGGCCACCCAGGAGTCCCAACCTCCTAAGTCTAAGAGAGGCATGATGATATGAAACATACTGTTAACATTTCCACTCAGTGACATCTTTTGGAAAATAACCGAAGGAAATATTCTAAGGAAAAACTACAAAGATGTATTACTTATCATAGGCAAAGGTGGAAAACTATTTCAATGCCCGAAAAGCCAGAGGATGGATAAGCAAACTATGTTCTATGGGAAAAAGCTAAAGAGCTCAAAGAACCGTGGTTGTTAAAGGTGGTGTGCTAACACGTGTTGAAGTGAGCAAAACAGAATTTGCATATATACCTTGACCGAAAAGGGCGTAAGGGTGGATGGGTGCTGACAAAGTTGAAAATTAATTTAGCACAATATCGACACCCGTTAGATTTATTTCCACAGCACGCACGAAGGTCTCCCTAAATGGAAAATGGAAGCTGAAACCAACTTCTCTGAGAGCCGACTCACACACCTCTGTCTTTCTGCCACGTATCTTTTTCTTAATGATTTTCCTAATTCATTGAATTCTTCTTTTTAATACCTGGGGGGGGGGGGGGGGAAGCATAAGCACTTGGGAAGAAGAAATTCAGGATTTCTCAGAAATTAGCTATTGAAATGATTATTCCCGTGGAGGGGAACCGATGTCTTAACGAAGCATTTTTCTCTGAGGCTTGATGAGACACACTGAGAATGCATCTGCCCATAATGTGGGTTGAGGAAGAGCGAACTTTCGGTCTTGGGCATTGGGTGGGGTACTCATTTCCTGGGGCTGCCGTGAACAGAGGACCACAACTGGTGACTTTAAACAACAGAATCTTATTTTCTCATGGTGTTAGGGGTTGGAAGCTTAAAACTGAGGGGTTAGCAGTGTTGCTTCCCGCCGAGGACTCTGAGGGAGAATCTGTTCCTTGTCACTTGCTCGCTTGTGGTGACTGCTGTCATCTTTGGTGTGCCTTGTCCTGTAGACACATCACTCTGGTCTCTGCCTGTCTGTGTCCTCTTACAAGGGTGCCAGCCATATTGCATTATACGCCCACCCTACTCTTTTATGGCCTCATTTTAAATTTGCTAGTCATGACAATAAATTTCATATATTAAAAAAAAATAAAAAAATAAAAAAATAAATTTGCTAGTCATATTTATGATAACCTTATTTCCAAATACGGTCACAATCTGAGGTACTTTGTGTTAGGACTTCAACATATCTTTTTGTTTTTTAATGTTTATTTATTTTGAGAGAGAGCATGTACATGCACACGTGCATGAGTGGGGCAGGGCACAGAGAGGAGAGAAAGAATCCCAAGCAGGCTCTGTGCTGTCAGCACAGGGCCTGACGTGGGGCTTGATCTCATGAATTGTGAGATCATGGCCCGAGCTGAAATCAAGAGTCAGATGCTTAACCGACAGAGCCACCCAGGTGCCCCTCGACATATCTTTTTAAGGGGACAAAATTCAACCCATCACAGGTGGCCTTGCGTTAACTTAATAAATGTACTGTTCTGATTAATTCCAGAGCAAAACGTAGGCTTCCCATGACAGGTCCTAGGAGGATCCACTCAGGAACAGTGGTTGGTAATGGAGAGAATGGTGTCATGATAGTGGGATACATTGCTCTCATAGACTGTTGACCTTTCTCCCTGAGAGGGAGGCCTTACTCCTGGTCGACCATGAATGTAATGGCCAAACCCAACTGATGAAGACAGAGGCTGTCGTGTGGGGGAATCTCTTGATTGTATGTTTCCACACGTTAGAGAAATTCTCCCTTCCTCATCACTCTCTCCCTCAGCCTCCTCAGTGGATGAAGAGCGACTCAACGGATGGGTATACCAGAAAGATGGTTCCAAGCATGCTCCAACCAGCCCCTCCCTCTCTCTGGAGCCAGCTACCTGCACGTTCTGTGTTCTTTCACACGCTAAGTTGAGCTAAGTGTGCCACGGGGAGGTCAGCGGTTGCCCCCGTGCTGCTTTTGACTGGGTGGGTGAGTCTGCCTACTTCTGAAGGGTCAAGATTAGCTTGACTAACAGATGCAAGACCCATATCCACCCTGGCCTGTACCTATATTGGAAGCGTGTCTGCGTTTCCTGTAATATAGGTGATATTTTGGTTTTCTTCAGCCCAGCCCTGAGTCTAGGTCACAATTGGTTCCAGGTTCGGGGGGGGGGGGCGGGAGGAAGAGATGCCCATCTAGGTTTCTTTGAGTTTCCAGTTGTTTCCAGATGCCCGTCCCCCCCCCCTCCCCCGCACTGTAAGAAACAGGTGTGGAACAAGGGAAGATATGGCAGGTGCGTGAAACGAGCTCATCACCTCTTCCTCTGCACAGTCGTGAGCGAGGGCAGGGTGTGCTAAAGCCCGCAAACGGGGCAGCGGCGAGAATAAGGGGACACTCTGTCCATTTCTAGCTGCTTTTGTGCCCGTTTATCAATCAACTCGCATTTAAGGGGCTTCTGCTCTGGGCGAGGCGCCATCCCAGTCCCCGCCAGGGACACAAAGAACCGTAAGGCCAACAGGGCCCATCCTCAGCGGATTTACAGTCTTGCTGGAGAAACAGGCGCATTAAAAAAGACAAGTGACAATACAAGACAGGATGTGGTCAGTGCCAGTGAGTTTTATGGGCAATTAAAGTGCCATAAAAATTCAGAAGAGGAAAAGAACATTTTGGGACACTTTGAACTGATAAGAAAAGGGGGGGGGGGGCGGTACTTGTTGGAGAGGAGAATTTTCCAGGCCAGGGGTACAGTGTGTGAAAAGGGCCCGGATTTAGAATGGTTATGATATTTTAGTGAACAATCTGAGCAACATTTGAGTCCCTGTTGTGTGAAGAGCCAGGGACGTGGTGGACAGGCTCAGACGCCAGCCACGCAGACTGGACTTCCAGCTCAGACTCTCGTGATTGGTGTGCTCTGGGGCCAGTCACTTAACCTCTGCCTGCCTCAGTTTCCCTATCTGTATGAGGGGTGTTGCCATAGACACTGAGGATACAGTGGTAGGGAAAGTCCAGTTTATAGCATGCTCACTGTAGGGCATACGCTGTGTTCTAAGCCCTCTTTAAAACATTTTTTTAAATATTTATTTTTGAGAGAGATAGAGTGCGAGCGGGGGAGGGGCAGAGAGAATGGGAGACACAGAATCCGAAGCAGGCTCCAGGCTCCGAGCTGTCAGCACAGAGCCCAAGGCGGGGCTCGAACTCATGTCTCTGAAGTCATATGCTTAACCAACTGAGCCACCCAGGCACCCCTGTATTTTTTTTTTAAACTTTTCAATCTTAATTATTTTGAGAAATAGAGAGAGAGAGAGAATGTGAGCAGGGTAGGGACAGAGAGAGAGAATCCCAGGCAGGCTCCATGCTGTCAGCACGGAGCCTGACATGGGGCTCGAGCCCACAAAACGTGAGATCACGACCTGAGCTGAAGTTGAAGTCAGACGTGTTTAACTGCTTAACCGACTGAGCTACTCAGGTATCCCTAAGCCCTTAAAAAAAATTTTTTTTTTAAATATTTACTTATTTTTGAGAGACAGCGTGCGAGCGGGGGAGGGGCAGAGAGAGAGGGAGACACAGAGTCGGAAACAGGCTCCAGGCTCTGAGCCATCAGCCCAGAGCCCGACGCGGGGCTCGAACTCATGAACCACGAGTCCGTGACCTGAGCCGAAGTTGGACGCTCAACCCACTGAGCCACCCAGGTGCCCCACCCTAAGCCCTTTTTAAATATGGATGCATTGAATCCACAGAGGAACCCCGTGAGGCAGGTACTTTTCTTGCAAAGTGTGTTCCAGAGAGGCTAAGCACCTTGGACTAGAGGTCTCGGCAAGAAGTAGAGGCAGGATGTGCACTCTCGCGGGTCTGGCACCAGAAGCCGTGCTTCGGACCACTGTGCGCACTTGCCTTCGAAAGGAGGGTTTGGTGCAGGGTGTGGGGGGGTGGGGGAGACATGCGCTGGGTAGCTCTGGTGATGACCTTCTGCGCTAGAGCGAGGAAAATAAGAACATCTCGCAACTGGAATTCTTTTCGTTTACTACTACTTGCTTGAACAAGCTGTTTGGATTTAAAATTATAGGTTCCATGTGGCCATTGAAAGCCTTGCAGGAGAGATAAATTAAAAAAAAAAGAACCGATTTTTTTTTCCTTATGACATAAATTGTGGGTAGAGGAGGAGGAGACAGCTTAGAGGTAAGGCGGTGGGGGGGGGGGGGACGCGTCTCATCAGAAGGGGATGATAAGCCCGGATCGAGGGCAGAACTGACAGACGATCCTAACGGACGAACACTCGGCTCAGTAACAACGTTGAACACACTAGTCTAGCCCAGGATTAATACCAGCGCCGTGGTTCTTAAAGGACTCGACAATCACTAACTAATTAATCCATCCCACTGGGAGGTACACTTATCATTAAAGGGAGGCAGCTGATTTCAAAGCTTCGTGCCCTCCTTTCACGGTCCAGCTTTATATTTGTTTTCCAGAGGACTATGTGTTGCCTGGAGAGCTGGGAGAAAAGAAACCTCATGCTTGTTTTCTGCAGTTGGTGTTGAGCCTGCAGCTGCTTATTCTTTAAGAAAAACGACACCTTAACTTGTTGGGATGAGCACTGGGTGTGGTACGTAAGCGACGAATCACGGGAATCTACCCCCCAAAACCAAGAGCACCCTGTGTACTGTATGTTAGCTGATTTGACAATAAATTAAATTAAAAAAAAAAAAGGAAAACAAAAGAAAAAGGGCACTTTATAGCTACAACAGGAGATCGAGGATTGGCTTATGGAAAAAGGTGATCGAAATCTGGCCACGTTAGCTCTCTGAAAAGCTCTCAATGTAAAGAATGATGTAGATGTGCCCATCTTCAAGAGAGAGACTAGAAAGTCACGAGCTGTATCTGCTTGAGGATTCAAGTGCGATTCAGTGATCTGGAAATGCAAGAAGGACTCAAAATATTTTCGTTCTGATTGAGACCAGGTGGGAGAGAATTTGAGCTCTAAATCCCGCTGGGGCAGGACCGTCTAATCCTCTTTTGTTTGGTTGGTATGGAGACTTCAGCAGAGATGGCTCAGGGGTCTTCACCTCACTGTCCAAACCTACCACACGGTCAATAATTAGCACATGTGCTACGCTCAGCAACGTGAGGAAAAGACATTGCTCATTCTTTTCATAAAAATTTCAGTATCGTCTCAGATCTCAAGAATCCCAAGAACAAATGTAAAACAAGACAGGATACTAGGTAGCCATTTATGAGACGCAGCGATGTGTACGTGCTCATGTGTGAGGCATTTTGCTGGGAAGACAAAGGATAAAAACGGCTCTGATGGAATTTGCATCAGAAGGAAAAGAAGCCAGCTGCGGAAGAGTTTTGTACGGCACGGTCCCATTTTCTGTTTTCGAAAAGGTGTATGTGTGTGTGTCTGTGAATGCACGGGGATGTCTCTGTGTACTCAACTTCCTTGGGATTCATTTACCTTCTTGGGTAAAATACCCATCTGTTGTGGAAAATTCTCACACCTTATGTTTTCTTCTTCTCAATTTTTATTTGGAAATGATTATAGATTCCCAGGGAGTTGCAGAAAACAGTACAGAGATGTCCTATGTACCCTTCTCTCAATTTCCCCCAATGCTTACACTTCGCGTTGACAATAGCACAGTAGCCCCGTCAGGAAATCGACATTGGTGCGCTATGTGTATAATTCTACGTAGTTTCATCGGATGCGTAGATTCCTGTCCCGACTGCTACACTCAAACCACCACACTGTTGCATCCCCACAAAGGTGTCTTTGCCTCGTTATAGCCACACAGACCTCCCTCACCTGCCTGTCGCTATTCCTAATCCCCGGCAGCCACTAATGTGGCATAAAATGTTTTACAACAGTTGAGAATGTTATCTCAATAGACCCACAGTATGCGTCCTTTTGTGATTTTTTTTCCACTGAACACGTTGCCTTGAGATCCGTCAAGTCCTATATGCATCAATACTTCCTTCGTTAAAAAAATTTTTTTTTACATTTATTTATTTTTGAGAGAGCGAGACAGAGCATGAGTGGGGAAGGGGAAGAGAGAGGAGACACAGAATCTGAAGCAGGCTCCAGGCTCTGAGCAAGTGTTCAGCACAGAGCCCCATGTGGGGCTCGAACCCATGAACTGTGAGATCACGACCTGAGCCAAAGTCAAACACTTAACCGACTGAGCCACCCAAGGAGCCCCAATATTTCCTTCATTTTTATTGCCAACTAGTAGTCCACGGTTGGATGAGCCATGGTTTAACCACTCACCTAGGAGAGACATCAGTAGGTTGTTTCCAGCTCTTGGCTACTACAAATACAGCTGTTATGAATATTGGTCTCCAGGTTTTGTGTGGACGTAAATTTTAATTTCCACGGAGTAAATGCTGAGGAGTGGGTCTTATGGCAAGTATGTGTTTAAGGAAATGTCAAAATAATTTCCAGAGTGGCCGTACAATTTTATATTGCCGCTGGAAATATGTGAAATATCCAGTTTCTCTATATCTTTTTTTTTTATTAAAAAAATTTTTTTTTCAACGTTTTTTATTTATTTTTGGGACACAGAGAGACAGAGCATGAACGGGGGAGGGGCAGAGAGAGAGGGAGACACAGAATCGGAAGCAGGCTCCAGGCTCTGAGCCATCAGCCCAGAGCCCGACGTGGGGCTCGAACTCACGGACCGCGAGATCGTGACCTGGCTGAAGTCGGACGCTTAACCGACTGCACCACCCAGGCGCCACCAGTTTCTCTATATCTTCACCAACATTTGCCATCGTCAGTTTTTATTTTAGCTGTTCTAATACATGTGTAGTGACAATTTATCTTAGTCTTGTGTTTTTCCTAAGGACAAGTGATGTTGAACAACTTTTTATGTGTTTGTTTGCCAAATGTAACTCTTCTTTGGTGACGTTTCTGTTCAAATGTTTGCTAATTTTTAATGTTTTTATTTTATTATTTTTAAGGGTTGAGAGTTTTTGCCCTATTGTTCTCTTGCTTGAGCTACCAGTTTTTCTTGGGATTTTATTTATGGAGCTTCCTTGAGGCTCTGGAAAAAGGTGGGTTCCCTTCAGAACATTGTTTCTGCCAGTAGCCACAATCAGCTTGGACTCTTCTAAATGAAATTCTTGGCTTGAGGTATTTCAGTACCTCCAGGTGCTATGAATTTTTCCTGCCAACCCTTAGTACGACCAGCTTCTGGTTCCAAATTTTCATTTCTTTCTTTCCTCCCATAGGTTCCAAGGTTTGACATGATTCCTGGTCTTCCCAGAAGGGGTGGGTGTGGGTGTGGCGATAGGGTGAGGGAGCTGGTTTTTTTCCAATTCACTTTTATACTGAGAGTGAATCCTTTGGGATACCAGCTTTGTACGGGGTGGAGTTGGGGGTGTGTGTGTGTGTGTGTGTGTGTGTGTGTGTATGTGTGTGTGCATGGGGGTGGGGTGGGGAGATCTGTTAAATCTTGGGAAGGTCCTGGGTTTTGTCTGCTGCGTGAAAATATTTTTACCTTAGATGCTTTTTTCAATCATGAGATTATGGAAAATGAGATTTAACTTTCCTTTTATGTGTCAATTTTTTTAATTAATTAAAAAAATAGGGGCACCTGGGTGGCTCAGTCAGTTAAGCATCTGACTCCAGATTTCGGCTCGGGTCATGATCTCATGGGTTTGTGAGATGGAGCCTCGCATTGGGTTCTGAGCTGCTTGGGATTCTCTCTCTCCCTCTGTTTCTGCCCCTCCCCCACTCATGGGTCCTCTCTCAAAATAAGTAAATAAACTTAAATTCTTTATTTTATTATTTTTTTTTCAACGTTTATTTATTTTTGGGACAGAGAGAGACAGAGCATGAACGGGGGAGGGGCAGAGAGAGAGGGAGACACAGAATCGGAAACAGGCTCCAGGCTCTGAGCCATCAGCCCAGAGCCTGACGCGGGGCTCGAACTCACGGACCGCGAGATCATGACCTGGCTGAAGTCGGACGCTTAACCGACTGTGCCACCCAGGCGCCCCAAACTTAAATTCTTTAAAACCAATAAAAAATATTAAAATGAAACAAAAGGTGAAAATGAACAAAACAAACCTAATTTTTTTTTTGAAAGGTGGTAACATTAATGAGAGAACGATAGTTACTTATCCAACTAGGTATATTTAAGTTTACTATTTAGGAAACAGCTATCAGTAGGACAGTGCTAAACAGTTCTAGGGAATAAGAAATCTTCTTTTGGTAAATGTTTCTATTAAAGAGCCCGGAAAGCCTGAAGCCCTTGTGTAGAGGAAGGGGAAGAGAGGGCGGTCTTACAGAGGAGGGAGGGCAGCTGCCACACCGGTGAGCTTCCTATCGAGGGAAAGTGTGTATTAGTTTCCTGTGGCTGCTGTAACAAATTGTCACAAATTTAGTAGCTGAAAACAACACCAATTTATAAGCTTACAGTTCCGGAGGTCAGAAGTCTGAACTGGATCTCACCAGGCTCAGAGCGAGCTGTCAGCAGGGCCACATCCCTTGGGGGGGCTCTAGGGGACAATCAGTTCTCTTGCCTCCTCCAGCGTCTAGAGGCCGCCTATGTCCCTTGGCTTATGGGCTTCTTCTGTCCTCCGAGCCAGCAGTGTGTCTAATAGGATATTCCAGGATAATCTCCCCATCTCACGGTCAGCTGATTGACATCCTTAATTCTATCTGCAATTTTAATCCCCCCTGACCATACAACGAAACACATTCACAGGTTTGGGGGGTTAGGACAGGACCATCTTTGGGGGCCGCGATTCTGCCTGACACAGCGGGAGGAGCTTTTCGGTCACTTGGTCCAATTAAGATGGTGGGCGCTTCTGCAAATCACCTGCAAATCCATACTTTTTAAAAAAGAAAGCAAAACACGCAAAAACAAATTTGCAGCTCGCGACTTTTTACAAGGCAGATGCTACTGTAACTTTCTAGAAGGGAAGCTTTGACAGCTCCCTGCAGAAGCACCTCCACGTGCCCTGTCCCCGTCCCAATCGGATCTTCCAAAAATTATGTATCACGTGGTAGACACAACTCTGCATAGATTAATCTTCCTGCGTCTCACAAGGGCTTCAAACCCTAGAATCCGTAGGGTCTCTGATTATGACAATGGAACGAACAGGGTCCCTCGAACTGTGTGCAAAATGAACTGGCAGGAAACGGTTTGCCTCCCGTAGAGAAACAGAGGGATTCAGTGGAAAGCATCCAAGGGGTTGTGCAATCTTACTCTTTGTTCCTTTGGCTCTGGTCCAGTTTCTTCTCTTTAGCTACAGAGAAGCAGCAGAAGCTATGAAACCATGCTTTCCACCTGAGGCTTTCTTTGACTTTAAATGTGATGTCAAGGTCTCAACCTGGGGCCCCGGGGGCCTCAGTCAGCCGATAAAATCATTTGGACAGACTGCCACGAAGCTCTCTGCAGGCTCTGAGCTAATGCATCCTGTGACGCTCTTTATATAACAATAACAATACTAATAACGATATAATTAAAGTATACATGTACTTGACCGATTCTTTCTGAGAATAAAATATTCAGCGGGGCAATTTCTTGGGGGCAATGAGAATATTTCTCATATCTGAGCTGCTGAAGTAAGTCAGCACTGGGGAAATCACAAACCAGATGTGCATGGAGTTTTACTGCGACAGACACATCATCCTTATTAATATGGTATTAAGTTTACAAAATTACCCACTCCTAGCCCCAAATGCTTTAACACTGTGTTTTTGATCCATGCCACGTGTTGGGGCCCTGCCGAGTTGGGAAATTATACAGTCGATGGTTATGAAATTGGTCTCGATTGATTTAATCACTGTAATCATTGGCATTGTGAGATATGCAACCGGGAAGTTTTCATTCCAACAATTACACACGATGAAGTCACGTTATGTGGGAAGCTCATCCCTGTGTTTATTTCTGTCTAAATGGGAAGAAGGACGAAGAGAGATCCAGGCATGATCCAGGGTACAGCCGTGGCGGGTGAACCCACATTACGCGGCCAGGGAAAGACGGGGTCGAGTGATGAGCTTAATGCAGTCACTGCGCTGTACCTGGTTTCCCCGGACTTGGCCATGGAAGAGAAGTTGCATCTAATTAAATATATACTATGTCATTATCCCGCAAGAGGATTAAACAGGCAGACGATAGGCACACGATAGGAACTCCATAGATATTAGTTTCCCCGTGACATCATCAAGGGGACGCAGAGAGGTGTGCAATGGTGGGAGGCTCTTCCTTTCTAGCCACCCCTTACTCTAAACCCCCCAACTCTCCCTCCTGGAGCTGGACTGGAGGGGAGCAGGAACGCCTTCCTCCCTCCTGGGTCTACAGACTGATTCAAGTTGCTGGCCAGACAAAGGAGTGTCTCCCCATTGGGAAGCTGTGCTTAACTAGGGGAGCTAGTCGGTCTTTGGGGGAGGCTTTGACGGGAGCCCGTAGAGTCTACACCAGGCTCATCATCATGGAGTCTGAGAGCTCTGGCTCGGGAAGGGGCAGGCCGCAGGAACACCGGCTCCTCTTCACAGACTTCGGGATGGTGAAGTGGAAGGAAGGAGGCAGCGTGGGGGAGTGTGGAAGTGGCAAACAAGAAGCGAGAAGGATGCGGGGGGAGAAGGTGGGGTGAGCTAGCGTCCAAGCGCAGAACAGAGGACAAAGACCCACTGTCCGCGGCCTCCACACACAGAACCTGGTAGAAGGAAGGAGGACTTTGGAGACCATCAGCTCCAGCCTCGTCGTTCTGCTGACGAGGAACCGGGACCTGGGGACGGTGACCGGGATCCCTCGGCTGGGGACAGGGCAGGGAGTCCCCCGGTCCCAGGGTCGCTGGCTTCCCGCGGCGTCCCGTGCGCCCACCTCTTACCAGTCCGTTCACAACGTACAACTGGGCACGCTGCTGACTGCCGTAAGGCTTCCGTTAGGGCCGAAGTGACTGGATGAATATAGAGAAAATAGTAGCTGTTTTCCTGTGAGGTAATGCACGACTTAGTTTAATCCTCTGGACAGGTAGCCCCGTGTGGTAGGTATTTTCACGGTTTTCTTTTTATGAGTGAGGAGGCCGCGGCTTCAGAGAAGTTGTGGGATTTAGGGATTAAGTGGGCATGAGGAGAGCCCAGGGCCGCTCACCCCAGGTGCAAGACCCCAATCCGGCCGTGTGCAGTGAGCTTCTGCCGTCGCACCGTGATCCCTCGGCATCAAAGGCAGGCTTCAAGTGCCTCGCGTGTATCTGACAAGGATTTTGAGACCCCTTCCGCCTGGCGGGGCATCTCTGGGGCATTTTTAGCATCTGCTCCTGATGGTGTGGGTCCCTGATGAGGGCAAGCACCATCCACACCCAGCCCAGCCGGAGGTCCCGTGGATTGGAAGCTCAGTCTGGAACAAAGCCCCGTGCTTTCCGCTGTGCCGAGAGCGGTTCTCAGCTGGAGCAAACAGCAGGGGCACTTGGCAATGTCTGGAGACGCTCTCCGTGGTCCAGAGGAGTGACATCCCAGTGTCCTGAGACTGGAAGAGAGGCTGGTGAGACACTGCGGGTGCCTATTTAAGGAACAGAGGGGCAGGGAGGTGATTCTGAAGGCAGGAAGTACTGTACTGTACTAATGGAGTTTATGGCGTTGCTGTGGAGTGGCTAGGAGCTTGTCCTTTGGGGTCAGATGGCCCGGGTTCGAGTCCTGGCATTGCTGTCAACTAACTGTGATCTTGGGCACATTGCTGAGCTTCTCAAAGCCTCGGTTTCCCCATCTGAGAATGGGGGCGATAACAGTATTCACCTCATTGTGCTAGTGTGGCCACCCTAGATGGGCTGTCCTTGCAAAGTGCCGGAACGGTGCCTGGAGCACGGTCAGGGCCAGCTCTGGCAGGGCTGGTGCTATCGGTTTGGCAGTTGTCGAACAAAATACGAAAACGGGCTGTTAAAGGGATGACCCGTAGAGACTTAGAGGAGGAAACAAAGACCATTAGTGAGGGGGGCACTCGCCACATTTGAAAACAGTTTCAGCACAGACTCCTTCCATTTGGAGGGGACACCGGCCATCGCCATGACATGGGCTCACGCGGAGGCCAGGCTGACGTCACTGCTTTATTTGCCAGGGAGACCCAGACCAGGGAGATCGGGGGGACAGGTGGCATCTGGGTCATTGACACGCACTTTCGGGATCTCCCCATGGACGAGATGGAGACACCCGTGCCGACACAGGGATGACTGAGCTGCTGTGACCACCTGAACGCCTCCCTGGCAGAAAGTGGCAGGTGGCTGTGGCTCTCTTCTATCACTGGCCCTTCCAAAATTTGTAACCCCTAGTTCAGAATGCATATTTTGCAAATTTATTGTTGGGAGCATTATTTTGCTCCCTATGCATTGTGAAGAGAGAGCCCAGCGTACAAAAGCGGAAACCAGTGCTGCCCTGACTGAAGGCTCGGGGGACACCGGAGAGGGCACCCTTCATGTCCCGAAGCAGCTACAGAAGCTTGCGTCCCCTGAGCTAGAGTGGAATCACGGAGTCCACTCTTGCCAGATTTGCTGATCAGAAGGCAGGAAGGCAGCAGCCCCGCTGGCCCGGGGCACTGGGCTCCAAAGTCATGGGGAGTAATATGGTGGACTTCCTGAGAACTTGGCCTTTGAAGTCAGCAAACGTGGGCGTGACTCAGAGAAAGTTAATTAACTGTGCCATCTCAGTCCTTCCATTCCTTTAAAATTTTTTTAATGTTTATTTATTTTCGAGAGAGAGACAGACAGAGGATGAGCAGGGGAGGAACAGAGAGAGAGAGAGGGAGGCACAGAATCCGAAGCAGGCGCCAGGCTCTGAGCTGTCAGCACAGAGCCCGACACGGGGCTCGAACCCACAAATGGGGAGATCATGACCTGAGCCGAAGTTGGGCGCTTAACCGACTGAGCCACCCAGGCGCCCCCTCAGTCCTTCCTTCCATTCTAAAATGAGGATGGTAATGGTACCTACCTCACGGAGTGTTTGTAAGATTCAAAATGAAATAATAATGAACGTAGAGCTTTTGACATATTATTCTTAATATTATTATTATTATCATTAATTATCTTTGATGGAACCCAATTCAGCAAGATGGCATGTATCAGGGTAAAGATAAAAATTCTATATTTGAATCCTACCAAGACATGCAGAAATGCAGAGATGGGGTTCATTAGCAGTTCAGGTATGAAAGAAAAAGTAGGCATTTTAGTTGACGAGGAAACTCCGAGTGACAGGCCACCCACAGGATAGTGAGCAACAATAGCCAAAGGGCACAAATGCAATCACAAACTACGTAATTTAGAAAACGTCCATCGGACTTGCTCCTGGCCAGCCTGGGAGTTGTGCTGGGTCAGGGAAATAAGAGAGTCAGACCGTTCACAGAAGGTTGGTGAAGCCCCCATTCAGGATCCACAATTCTTGAGGGACAGTTGGATAAATCATGATGTTTACCTCAAAGAAGAGAAATCTCAAAGACGTAGGATAGAGGATTTCACACACGTGGGTGGGCCTCCGGGATTTTGTAATAACTCAGGGGGTGGAACTGGGATGTGGAAGCTTCAATGAAGTAGATTTAAGCTCAGGCTAACAAAGAACGCTCCAGGAACAAAGTTCTTTGTCCAGCAGTACAATGAACTGCCTCAGGAAGTAATAAATTTCCCTGTCATTGGATGTGGGCATGATTTGGCAGGGTAGATGATAGGAAGAACTCATGGGTACTTAAGCTGGGTGAGTTTTAAATGCCCCTTCAACCTTGAAAACTATGTTTTCCTAATTAAGTTATGAAATGCTGAGTAACGACTTTATTTTGTGGGTGGAGACAGGGATAAAATCTCTTTATAGAAAACATATGTTGATGTGAATCCTGGGCCAGTACCCAAGCTGGATGCAGGCTTGTTCATCTGCTGGGGGACACAGGCACATTTCAGCTCTTTGACTGTCTGAAGGCACAAATTTGTGAATAAGTAATGGAAGGAGAGGAAGGAAGATAAGAAGGGAGGGAGGAAAGAAGGAGGAGAGAAGGAGGCATCTGTCAAAATACAGTCATTTGATCTGAGTAGACATTTCCTCAAATAAGATATTTAAATAGCCAATTAGCACATGAAAGGATGCTCAACATCATCATTCATCCGGGAAATGGAAATCAAAACTACAATGAGATACCACTCCATACCGACTAGGATGGCCACATCACACACACAGAAAATGACAAGTGTTGGGTAGGATGTGAAGAAATTGGAACCTGCATCCGCTGCTGGTGGGAATGTGAAATGCTGCACGAGCTTTGCAAAAAACAGCTTGGCACCCCTCGAAAGTTCCCATCTGATCCACCAATTCGATTCCTAGGTACATACTCAAGATAAATAAAAACACAAGCGAGCACAGGGTGATGTACAAAAGTGTTAAATTACTATATTGTATACCTGAAACTAATATGATACGGTATGTTAACTATCTGGAACTGAAATAAAACTTGAAAAATAAGGCAGGGCACATACTAAAGCCTTCACAACAGTATGCGAAGTGAAGGAAGCCAGGCACAAAAGACTACATATTACAGGATTCTATCAATATGAAATGTCCAGACATAATCCAACCTATAGAGACATTAAGTAGAAAAAGGGTTGCCAGGGGCTGGAGAGAAGGGTAAAATACATAGTGACTGTTAACGGGTATGAGGTGTTTTTGGGGAATGATGAAAATATTCTAACCTTGATTGTGCTAAAATGGTCGTACGACTCTGAATATACTAAAAGCCATCAAATTGTACCCTTTAATTTTTTTATGTTTATTTATTTTGAGAGAGACAGAGATAGTGTGAGTGGGGGAGGGGCAGAGAGAGAGGGAGGGAGAGAATCCCAAGCAGGCTCCGCGTTGTCAGCACAGAGCCCAGTGTGGGGCTTGAACCCACGAAACCATGAGATCTGAATTGTATACTTTAAATTGAGGAATTATGTGGTGTATGAATTATAGCTCAATAAAGCTGTTGTATATATCCCCCCCCCAATATATGTATACACACACACACACACACACACACACACACACACACACACACTCCCTTGAAAATTCTACCAAAATATTAACTTCTGACTGTGAGGGGGAGAATACACCAGCCCAAAAGATACTCATTTGGCATGTTGATTATTTTAAGTTCAAGTCGCTTCAGAAATAGCTGGCACAGGAAGGACACTCTGACCCTCTTCGTCCCTCTGAGAGCAGGAAATAAATGTCCCATGTGAAAGGCACCCTCCCTGGACCAGGAGGTAGAGAGACAGTCTTGTCACCAGACATGGGGAATTCGGGGCCAAAAAGGCTGTATAAACAAATCTTGTTGCTTACTAACTTACTACCCCGCACTCAAACTTCTGTATCTGGTCATTTCTTTACAAATTTATCGTCCCTTTGTTTAAGAGGCATAAAAGCTGCCTGCTTTGGTCACTTCGTAGAGTCTCCTATTTCTATCAGCTCCTGTACACAGGTATGAGATTAAGTTTGTTTTTCTCTCGCGAACCTATCTTATTCAATTTAATGATTAGGCCAAGGAACCTGAAAGAGAAGAAAAAGTCCTCCCCTACACCTGTAATAGTCCAACTAAACATAAAGAATTTAGAAATATTTATGGCATGTGTCAAAGAGAATGGGAAACAACCTTTAACAAAGAACTCTTTCACGTAAAATGAATAAATATAAATTAAAAAGAAAAAGATGAATAAAACAGTTAAAAAATGGGCTAAAAACACAGGGTGCAAAAGAAGTGTAGGTGAAGAATAAACTGAGAAATGCATCAAACTCATTAACAACTAAAGACACCAGTAGAAGGGTGGTTGGTCCAGACTTTTTGGAGGGAGAATTGATAATACGTTAAAAGATTGAATGTCTAACAATAAGGAAATGGTTACAGATGTTATGACATATCCACACTTTAAAATACTGTGTAACCATTTAAATTGTGTTTCTGAAGAAGACTAAATTATATAGAAAATGCTTATAATATAAAGAAAGAAGAAAAAAACCCACTGCATATATAGTATGAAACAAATTTTCTGGTTAATAACCCATACATATGGGAAAAAATACACCAAAGCCTGATAGGATTACCAATGGTTTCTATTTTTTGCTTGAAACTACTCTGAACATTCTAAAAGGTCTACAGTCTACAATGAACAGGGATTCCACTTTTTTTATATTTCTTTTTAATCATAATAAAGATAAATGTTAATTTAAACAAAGACATTTAGAACATGAAGCAAACCACTAATCCTTTTTAAGAGCAAGGTCTATCTAGAATGTTAGAGGAAATTGAGACCAAATATTTATGCCTCCCCCCAAAAGCATAGTACTTTCATATTTAAAAAATGTTTATTTTTGAGAGACAGAGCGCACGTGCACGCGCGCTCGTGCGTGAGTGGGGGAGGGGCAGAGAGAGAGGGAGGCAGAGGGAGTGAAGCGGGCTCCAGGCTCTGAGCTGTCAGCACAGTGCCTGATGTGGGGTTCGAACTCATGAACCGCAAGATCCTAACCTGAGCTGAAGTTGGATGCTCCATCGACTGAGCCACCCAGGCACCCCAGTAGTTTCACATTTTATTGTTCAAATATAAGAAAACTCAGGGTGAATCATATTAACAAATACCTTCTCGTTTTGACAAAAAACTTCATGATGGGAGGTAATAGTGAGGTCCAGCCTCTGGCACGTTAGCAGTGGGAGAGTAACTATTGCTCCTGCTGAAAGGCTGACCTGATTTTTTGGTGGATTCTAGAAACATCTAGAAAGCCTAATTAATCAGCGTGTAAATGTCTTGAGACTAAAGTCTCAAAAAACGTTAGAATGGTTTCTTCAACCTCATACAAAGCTTTCCTGCTCACCCCAATTTATAATCTAAAGCTGTTTAATCAACAGTGGGTTTTGGGTAACCAGCCTAAGGGTCAAAACTCGGCAGACAAGTGGGTAAGCTAAGGGTGATCAGGGCTGCCTGCTTATTCTGGAATGAACCTGGGAAGGAAAATCAGGGCTCAGCTTGGCAAGCTTGAGAACTGGAGCTTCTCTGCAACTCCAAGAGTGAGGATCTGATATCTCAGGATAAGTAAGAAAACGCTTTTAAGGGGAAAAAAAAGTGTTCAAAACAACTGTATTGCCCAAATATGACTCTAGTGTGAATGAGTCTTTCCCCTTCTATATAGCTCCATTTTCCAGGCCAGTATACTGCAGTTTCAAAACTATTTTGTTAAACTAAAAGTTGCCACCTGGCTGGTTTTGGGCACATCCCATAACTTCTCTGAGCCCAATTTTCTTCATTTTCAAAAGGAGGTAATTTCAAATTTTAAACTTACACAATTCACTGAAACCACCACTTTTATTCATACACACATGCACATACATCATAAGAATATATAAATATGCAACATTTTAAATGACTGGTTTGGAAACACAGTCTTATACCAGAGATCTCTGAAGATAAAAGCCAATTGATATATGAAAAACCCACAAACATCAGCCTCAACGAGGAAAAGCTCAGAGCTCTCCCTCTAAGGTCAGGAATAAGACAAGGATGTCCACTCTCACAACTTTTATTCAACATAGTACTGGAAGTCCCGGCCATAGCAATCAGAGAAGAAAAAGAAGTTAAGAGGCATCCGTATTGGTAAAGAGAAGTAAGCTGTCACTGTTTGTAGACAACGTGATACTATACATAGAAAATCCTAGAAAATCCACCAAAAAACCTACAAGAAGTAATAAATAAATTCAGTAAAGTGACAGAATACAAAATTAATAATACCCGGAGATAAGTAGCATTTTTATACGCGAATAATGAAGTAGCAGAAAGAGAAATTTTTAAAAGAACACCATTTACGATTACACCAAAAAGAGTCCTAGGAATAAACTTAACCAAAGACGTGAAAGACTCTGAAAGACTCTGAAAACTAGAAAACACTGATGGAAGAAATTGAAGATGACACAAATGGAAAGGTATTTCATGTTCATGGGATGGAAAAAAAGTTTTGTTGAAATGTCCTTATTACCCAACGCCATCTACAGACCCAATGCAATGCCTATTAAAACACCAACAACACTTTTCAGAAAACTAGCATAATACTAAAATTGGTATGGAGCCCGGATAGCCAAAGCAATCTTGCGAAAGAACGAAGCTGGGATTATCACAATCCCAGATTACAAGATACACAGCAAAGGTGTAGTAATTAAAAGAGCAGGGTACTGGCACAAAAAGACACACAGAGGTCAATGGGTCAGAATAGAGACCCCCAAAGTGAACTCACAACTATATGGTCAATTAGTCTATGACAAAGAAGGCAAGAATATACAATGGGGAAAAGATGGTCTCTTGAACAAATGGTGTTGGGAAAACAGGACAGCTACATGTAAAAGAATGAAGCTGGGTCACTTTCTAACACCAGAGACAAAAATAAACTCCAAATGGATTAAAGAACTAAATGTGAGACCTGAAACCATAAGAATCCGAGAAGAGGGCACTGGCAGTAATTTCTCTGATATCAGCCATAGCAACATTTTTTAAGACATGTCTCCTAAGGTAAGGGAATCAAAGGCAAAAATAAATTATCGGGGCTACACCAACATAAGAAGCTTTTGTATGGCAAAGGACACCACCAACAAAACAAAAAGCCAACTTGTCGAATGGAGAAGATATTTGCAAATGATATATCCAAAAGGGAGTTAATATCCAAAATGTATAAAGAACTTACACAATTCCACATCAAAAAAATAATCCAATTAAGAAATGAGCAGAGGACCTGAATAGACATTTTTCCAAAGAAGATATCTAGATGGCTAACAGACACATGAAAAGATGCTCAACATCACTAATCATCAGGGAAATACAAATCAAAACCACGAGATATCACCTTACACTTGTCAGAATGGCTAAAATCAAAATGATAAGACATAACAAGTGTTGGTGAGGATGTGGACAGAAAGGGACCTGTGTTGGGTGTCTGGGTGACTCTGGTTAAGCAGCTGACTCTTGGTTTCAGCTCAGGTCATGATTTCATGGTTCGGGAGATCAAACCCTGCACGGGCTCAGCGTGGAGTGCAGAGACTGCTTGGAATTTCTCTCTCTCCCTCTCTCTCGGCCCCTCCCTGGTTCTCTCCCTCAAAAGAAATAAACTTTAAACAAAAAAGGAACTCTTGTGCACTGTTGGTAGGAATATAAATTGGTGCAACCACTGTTGAAAACACTATGAAGTTTCCTCAAAAAATTAAACATAGAAATGCCCTATGATCCAATAATTCCACTATTGGGTAAAATTTACGCAAAGAAAATGAATATAATAATTCAAAAAGATATATGCATTCCTATGTTTATTGCAGCACTATTTACAATAGCCAAGATATCAAAGCAACCTATGTATCCATCAAGAGATAAATGGATAAGGAAAATATCACACACACACACACAAACACACACACACACACACACACACAGAGTATTACACAGCCATAAAAATGGATGAGACTGTGCCATATGAGACAATATGGATGGACCCAGCAGGTATTATGCTAAGTGAAATAAGTCAGTCTGAGAAAGAGAAATACCATATAATTACACTTATAAATGGAATCTAAAAAAATATCAATAAACAAAGCAGAATCAGAACTATAAATACAGAGAACAGATGGTTGCCAGAGAGGAGGGAAGGGAGGGATGGACAAATTGGGAGAAGGGGAGCGGGAGACACAGGTGTCCAGTAATGGAATGGGTAAGTCGCGGGAATAAAAAGCAGATCATGACAGCGAGGTGACAGGGTAGTAGCCGCAAGTGCGGTGAACACAGCATAATGGATAAACTTGTCAAACCCCTAAGTTGTACACCTAAAACTAATGTGACATTGTGTGTCAACTATACTCATAGAAAAAGCCAATTGGTTCAACCAAAATGCCCCCGAAAAAATCCTCCTTCCCTCCTCAGCCTCTGGTGTCATCTCATACCGGAAAGCAGGGTCTGAAATCCCACGTTCGGAGATTTTTTTATTCAGGAGTAAGTTTGATCCATGTTTTGTCACTAATGCTGTGCGGTGAATGATGGCTGGAGGCATGTACTCTATGGTCAAAGAGTCTGGGCTCAAATCCTAAATTCCATGGAGCTCCAGGAGTTGGGCCGGCTAGGTAATCACTCTGTCCTTCAGTGTTGTCACTCACAAACAGGGCAAACATCGGTACCTTCCTCATAGGGCTGTGGCAAGAGAGAATTAAATAAGGTGACGCGTCACATTTCCAAGAAATGTTCAACACTATTTCTTTTGGTGGGAGAATTTCACAGCAATGTGAGAGCTCGGGGCAGATGAGAAAAGGGCCCAGGATGGACGTTGACAGAATGTAGCTGACACAAGCCTCACCTTCTAGATGCACCCTATTGAGATTCACACATTTTTGGATAAAGCAGGAAGACGGTTTCCTCTACTTTGCGAACGAATTCTTCCCATCCCCAATTCCCTTCTATAATTCACCTCTCAACACTTTCTGTTGCTCTTTATGGAACAATTAGAAACAATGGGCTTGGTTTTCCTCTTGCAGAGGGGTGTATCTCAATTATGGTCACAGAGAACTCCACTCTGCCCATTCCCCCTGGGTCTATATCTGGGTGACCCCAAAACCATGGGAGGAACCTTCAATGACGGGCGAGTTATTTGCAAAGCTGTAGATTCTATTTACTTATTTACTTTTCTGGTTTCTTAGCCCTAACATGACATTCTTCTCCCTGTTTTTAAAAGTCCTCGTCGGGCTCTGGGCTGATGGCTCAGAGCCTGGAGCCTGTTTCCGATTCTGTGTCTCCCTCTCTCTCTGCCCCTCCCCCGTTCATGCTCTGTCTCTCTCTGTCTCAAAAATAAATAAACGTTAAAAAAAAAATTTAAAAAAAAAGGGGTGCCTGGGTGGCTCAGTCGGTTAAGCGTCCGACTTCAGCTCAGGTCACGATCTCACGGTCCGTGAGTTCGAGCCCTGCGTCGGGCCCTGGGCTGATGGCTCAGAGCCCGGAGCCTGCTTCCGATTCTGTGTCTCCCTCTCTCTCTCTGCCCCTCCCCCATTCATGCTCTGTCTCTCTCTGTCTCAAAAATAAATAAACGTTAAAAAAAATTTAAAATAAAAAAATAAAAGTCCTACGGTAAATCTCCTGTCCCTGGGAGGACCATACGCCGTCTAAGTCACACTACCTTGCGCGTACCCAGGTAGAAATGTGTTTTCTCTCTGGGCACAGGGAGCTTCCCATTTGAAAAAGATCCTGATGAGATTCATGTGAGTGGGATCTTACTCTTCCTTCCATAACCCACTATCTGGTGTTTAAAACAACAACAACAACGACATTTGTAGGTTGACGCAAACCCTCTAGTTCCGCTTTTCTGGGGAAGGGAAAAGCCAGTTCTCAAGACTTCCTCCGCATCGTATTGGGACCAGAGGCAAAGGGATGACCCATCTGTCCTCCATACGACATCTGTCCTCCATGTGACTAGTTTTGATTTGGAAAGTTACAAGCCTGGGCTGAGTACTGAAAGCAAGTTGGTAGTGTATCGTGGTGATTAAAAGCACGGGTTTTAAAACCGGCGGATCTGGGTTCAAACTTCTGCTCAGCCACTCACAGGTGTCTTGGCCACACTCCGTTTGCAAGGTGGGAACAGAATTACGTCCCTCGTAGAAATTAAATGAGGTTAGATGTCTGGCACATGGTAAGAACCGTATAAGTGGCAGTCAATTTTATGACGGCTGCTGGTTGGCCAGTGACATTTCCGACCACCAAATCCTGGAGGGAGCAGTGCAGGTGGGCAAGAGAGAGCCTGTGAGCAGCCATATGTCCCCAGGTAGAGCCTTCCTGCCAGGATGCATCAGGGAGGTCCATCCCAGACAGGCTCCGTGGCCTTGAATGTTTAATGCAGTCCGAATCTCTCGCTTTTCCGCAGTCTCAGCCTTGTTAATCCTGGAGCTGCTGAGAAGCTGCTGGGATCTCGACAGACACCAGGAACTACTTTGAATTACTCTCTCGGCAGCTTGGCCCAGATTCAGAAATTCACGAAGCAAGGAGAGCATTTCCTCATTTATCTACTGGAACCCTTTGGGTTGAGGCCCTTATAGCGGGGATGTGTGTGCCCGAGGTGGCCGGACATCCGCACGCCTTTTACGTGCCACCGACAGCGAGCAAAATCAGGATGCCTGGTCGTCGTAAATGTGACCCAACAACGTAACATTTTACAAAGATGTGCATTTTTACCCAAATGGATTTTGAAAAATCGAGTCGTGTACTTTTCCCCCCTGTGAGGACAACGGCTACGCCGTGGGTTTCCTTCCTTTCTTGTCAGGGTCACAGGAGCAACAATGGCTTGAGAGTTAGGAGGCAGTTGTCCCCTCACGCCCGGAAGGTGAAGGGCGAGTGAAGAGAGACGGGGGCGCGTAGCTCTCCAAGTGGACAGGAGCACCTGTCGATTCACAGGTGCGAGTGGGATACGGGCAGGAGTGCCATGGGGTCAAGGAGGGAGGCGCTGAGCCTCGCTGCAGCCCTTCAGCCAGGCTCTCTGCCCTCCCCCCCTCTACCCTGCTGAGGCTGGGCTCTGGGGGGAGAAGGCACCTCAGTCTGGATCGGGAGAAGCAGAGCGAAGCTGGACAGGGCCCGCAGAGAGGGAAAGCATCCTTTCTCTGGTCCCTGAATGAGCACATTCATTCATTGTCCCAGGCTTCTCTCTCGAATTCCTCCGCTTTGCTTCTCTGTGGGATAACTTTCTGCACCTCTGCGTGAGATACAAAAACAGGGGTGGGTCTCAGATACTTGAAATTCTTTTCTATGCGCCACTGCTTTTGCTCTCCTCCGTTTGAACAAAAGGGTGTAGGGTTTGGATGAAAACCAACAGGGTCATAAAGACTTTTATCTTCGGAGAAGACTTTCAACGGCTGTTTTCTGCATCCTGTGAGACCAGGGTTGCCTCACGAGTCAGTGGAAAGCTCTTATCAACCCCAACAAATATTTCCCCGGGTTCCCCTTCCCCGTGGAGCCGCACCGGGCTCTACGGTGAAAACGGCATAAATTCTTGCTTGCCCTGCAACTTTTTCCTCCGCCAAAGCAGAAGGAATTGTGAATTTCGGAAGGAAGGGGATGAGATTCAAAGACGGAGGATGAAACATGATGGAAGGAAGGGCTTTCTCTCTCTCTCTCTCTCTCTCTCTCTCTCTCTCTCTCTCCCTCTGGGGAACATGTCCTGGCACTCTGCCAGCAACCGGGCCCTCCCTCGCTTTGTCTGGCTGCAGCCGTGGTGCATGAATCTGTGCTGAGTAGGCCCGCGTCCTCCCGGCCAGCCCCCAGCGCTCGCTGCGTCTCGTGTCACCTGCAGCCCGGATGTCTGGCCTAAGGGGATGATGCCGGAGTGCCTCGCGCAGCCATATTGCCTGGAGTCTCAGCCCTGCTTCCACCGCTTGCCTACTGTGTGACCTTGGGCAAGTCACTTAACCTCTCTGTGCCACAGCTTTGCCATCTGTAAAACACAGGTTACAGCAGCACCACCTCCCGGGGTTGTGGAGAGGATCCAGTGAGGTGATACTTGTGAAATGCTCAGAAGGCCTTCTAGCACTTGCTAAGTGCTCCATGAATGCTAATTATTATTCTCTAAGCCCAAAGTAGCACAGAGAAGACAGGGCTTACTCCGGCCCTTGACATTACCGAAAGTGAGTTTGCTCTAGACATGGCCCCTGAGGCTGGGCCTCCACTATTTTTTTTTAACAAAATATTTATTTTTGGGAGAGAGGGAGAGCACAAGTGGGGGAGGAGCAGGAAGAGAGAGCCACAGAATCCAAAGCAGGCTTCAGGGTCCGAGCTGTCAGCACAGAGCCTAACACGGGGCTCGAACTCACGAACCGTGAGATCGTGACCTGAGCTGAAGTCGGACGCTCAACCAACTGAGCCACCCAGGCATCCCTCCACACTATTTGACTTCTGAGGAAGGAACTGATTAAAAAAACCCAGTTCAGAGTGTTTGCCTCAGTATCAACCTCTCAAAGGTTAATAATGTCTTAGCAAAATCTTTGACTTTTTCAAAAGATTTCTCTCTTCCTTTCTTTTAGGAACAAAAGGAAAACATATCTGTGGTAAAAAAAAAAAATCCATATAATTCTAAAGTATAGGAAACGAAAACCAAAAGCATTTCTCCACAAAACCCGTTTTCCAAAGACTGTTAGTAATTATCGGCTTTGGACAGAAATAAATAAATAAAGTGAAATGAAATGAAATAAAATGGGTAATAACGATTGTTCCTATTCCAAGATCCAGATTCTTTTAGTTTCGCTGTCTCTTCACGCAGAATGAATTATTCAGTAGTTCTGTGACTAACATTGCCCATTCGAACCATACTAATTCAGTGAAGTTTTCTGTTTTAGTTCGAAGTGACTCAGGTTGCCTTGTTCCGCTTGCCCTGGTAAGATTCATTCTCAACTAGTGCTGTGCTTTGCTAACCCCCCTTTCCTAGGCCAGGTGGGATTATCACTTCTTCAGGCACTAAATATTTATTTCTAGACTCAAAAAAGTCTCTTAGTATCTAAATGCTTTCAGACATTAAAGGAGAACATTTGATCTCAGTGACTTGCTCACTGTGTCATTTCCTGGGAAGCACATAAAGTACTTGGCTGGTGTTCCTGTGTTTTCTCTGCATATAAAATGGGCGTAATGTATTAGTTTGTCAGATGGTCATGATAAGGGCTTACGTGTGAAATACGTCCATTTGAAAGTAGTTACTGCATTGCTGAAAATTGTTCAATTGCACTTCATCAAAATGAAAAACTTCTCTTTTTGTTTTTAATTTTTTAACGTTTCTTCATTTTTGAGAGACAGAGGACAGAGCGTGAGCGGGGGAGGGGCAGAGAGAGAGGGAGACACAGCATCCCAAGCAGGCTCCGGGCTCCGCAAGCTGTCGGCACAGAGCCGGACGCGGGGCTCGAACTCACGAACCGTGAGATCATGACCTGAACTGAGAACCGACTGAGCTACCCGGGTGCCCCTAAAACTTGTGCTTTTTGAGAGACTCTGTTAAGAGAAGGAAAAGACGTGCTACAGATTAAGAGAGAGAGTGGTAAAAATTACAGTCTATGGGTCCTTACCTAAAACAACATGGATTCATCTCGAAATAATTATGCTGAGTGACGGAAGCCACATCAAAACACGGTATGTTTTATCGCATTTATGCGGAACTCTAGAAAACACAAATAATCGATAGCCATAGAAAACAGATCAATGATCCCTGGGGGAGGGGGTCAAAGAGAGGCAGGAGGAATGCATTTCAAGGGGCACATGGAAAGTGTTGAGGAGGAAGGAAATGTTCATTCTCTCGATCACAGTAATGTTCGCATGGGCACGTGCGTATGTCAAACTTGTCAAATTGTACATCTCGAATATGCACGGCTTATTGTACATCAGTTAGTCGATTAGACTTCAGTAAAGTGGTTTGAAAGGATGATGTGGTTCTGGAAATACAGCTTCGCAGTTCCACCGTACTGTTCCTTCTTGGGGTCTGGTGACCTCGTGAAATTTCTCCCTAATTTTTCTGCTTGGAGGCCAGATTGTCAGGAATGCTAAAATACGCATATAAGCTTTGGAAGCCGGCTGACTTGGGTTCTCATTACAGCCAAGACAGCTAGCTGTTCCCTAACACCCATTCCCCCCCTTATTCCTTAATGTTAGAATCCCTGAGTCTTAGCTGAGCACATGGCTGTCTGGAACAGATATATTTTTCTGACCCTTTTTGCAGGCAGGTGTGGCCATGATTAAGTTCTAGCCAATGGAATACAAGCAGAAACATTATGTGTGACTTTGGAGAAGTGTCTTTAAAGGGTGGGACACACACTTCTCTGGCCTTCCCCCTTTCTGCTGGCTGGAATGAGGATGTGAAGGCTGGAGTGTGAGTGGCCCTCATGGACCCTGAGGAAAAAACCACATGGGAACAAAAATGGGTGACCACATGGATAGAGTCCCACATCTTGACGCCTTGGAGCACCACAGCAGCCCTGCATTATTTATTTCTGGCCTATTAATACAGGAAAGAGAAAAAAGAAATCCACTTGTACACATTTTCTTTAAGTCTCCCTGTTTTCTAACGCGTACAGCTGGGCCTAATCCTACATATTGGACAAATTACTTACAATTTTCTTTTTCTTTTTTTTTTCTCTTTAAAAAAAATTTTTTTTAACATTTATTTATTTTTGAGACAGAGAGAGACAGAGCATGAACGGGGGAGGGTCAGAGAGAGGGAGACACAGAATCTGAAACAGGCTCCAGGCTCTGAGGTGTCAGCACAGACGCAGGGCTTGAACTCACAGACCGCGAGATCATGACCTGAGCCGAAGCCGGCCGCTTAACCGACTGAGCCACCCAGATGCCCCATAATTTTCTAACGTATAAAACTTGAATGCTTTTATAATAGTCTCCGTCTTTAAGAGTTATTATGAGAGAGAGAATAGGTTTAAAGCACTCGGCCTTTCGCGAACGCTCCATCAAATACAAGCTTCAGTTACTGTTATTACTTACATGAACTCACCCATGATTTAGGAAATGAAATCCACCCTAAGGGTCTTAGCTCAGACACTGATTGGCAGTAACAGGTGTCTGGGCATCCCCTGGGTCCTGGCACCCAGTGGGAGTCGCACTGGTAGTGTGCACACACATCCCACGGCAGCTGTGGACGCTGGCACTGGGGACCGGGGGTGGGGACCCCCGCAGCCGCTCTGCCAGCCAATCCCATCAACTCAACGAGCACAACTCCAAGCGCAGTGAATGCAATCAGTATGCTCCCCCCCTCCCCCGAAAACGCTCCCCGTGCACAGCACACGGGATGACACCCATCCTCTCTGCTGTGAACAATTCCATGCTGGGAGGGCCCTTCACTTTTCCCAGTTGAAAGTGGCACATTGACTGAAAACCACAAGGAAACTGCACTCTGGGGACCGTTATCATTCCCTCTGTATCTTCTGCAGGGACCTCCATCCTGGGGACGCACCCGTCTTTGTTTCAGTAAACTTGGCTGTGCTGGTTTAAGAGGAAAGAAGGCAAACTTTGCTGGGAGCAAAGGGGTCAGTCACTGCTTGCAATTCAAAAGCTTCCTCTCACCCAACATTGCCAGCAAATGACCAACACAGCAGTTGGAGGTAACCTGGGTCGTGAAAGGCAAGAGGTAGAGCCAAGTGATGGAAAAACAACAACAACAACAACAACAACAACAACAACAACAGATGAACCAAGAAAACCAACAACAAAAACCCACTAAAATGAAAGAGAAGGCTGTAAGTGAGCAGAATCACTTGACAATAACAAGTTGCTGGCTGGCCCCGAATCTCTCAGCAGGAGCACATTGTCCCAGGAAATCCAACCAGACTGGATGGTAAGCCTGAGAATATAGGCAGTCACTTAGGACAGCCAAGCCGGTCCTTGTACCTCCTGCCACTTCTTCATCGCATGAGGTGACCAGATGACTCTGTATCCCTTCCACCCCCACCTCTGCCGCGCACACTTCCCATTCCAGATGAGTTAGGAATAAGAAATAGGGAATTCTGGGACCAGCGGCTGGTCGGCGTGGATCCTATACCCGAATGTTTATAGCAGCGCCGTCTACAGTAGTCAAAGTACAGCGAGAGCCCAAATGTCCATCGAGTGACGAATGGATAAAGAAGATGTGGTTTATATATACAATGGACTATTACTTACTGGTCAAAAAGAATGAAATCGTGCCATTTGCAACAACGTGCTTTGAACTAGAATTTACGCTAAGAGAAATGAGTCAGTCAGAGAAAGACAAATATCATATGATTTCACTCCTATGTGGAATTTAAGAAACAAAACAGATGAACATAGGGAAAGGGAAGGAAAAATCAGATAAAAACAGAGAGGGAGGCAAACCATAAGAGACTCTTAAATGCAGAGAACTGAGGGTTGCCGGAGGGGACGTGGGCGGGGGGATGGGTTTAATGGGTGATGGGCACTAAGGCGGGCGCTCTTTGGAAGGAGCGCTGTGTGTTCTACGAAAGTGATGAATCACTAGGTTCTACTCCTGAAACCATTAGTACGCTATATGTTAATTAACTTGGATTTAAATCAAATTTCAAAAAAAGTTGTAATCTAAAAAAAAAAAAACAAAAACCCACACAAATCCTATAAGCATCCATAGGTCCCGGATAAAGCGATGTCTGGGCTGACGCAGAGGGTAACTGCAGATAACTGTCTGCAAACTAGTCTTGCTCACAGTGGGAAGTCACCCTGGGAAACTTCTATTGTATTTTGCATCGTTTGCAACGGTAGTTCACGGAATCACTGACAGAGCCCACACTCGGGGGCTGCAGAGAGGCTGGAATAATGTACTAAAAACAGGGCAACATACATCAGCCACAGATTATGAAGTCCTGCATTCAAGTCCCAGATATCAAGCGTGGACAGAGGCTGGAAAAAGTCTTAATAGTTCGACGTGATAAAGATGATGGGAAACCGAGTCCAAACAAACCCTCTTCTACAGGATTCTCTTTCAGGAGGTTCACACGGTGTGTTGCATGATATTAATTCATGTTTTCCAAGGACTTATTACATACTGGGCATCGTGGTGAGACCTTCCTGTATATTTGCTCTTTAGCCCTCCTGACGACCCTGTGTAGCCAGTGCTGTTTTATTGTCCCAGTCTGCGGATGGAGACACTGATGCACAGAGTCGTTAAGTAACCTGCCCAAAGTCGCACAGCTGTCAGAACTGTGACCTGAGCCGGTGCCCATGTTCTTCATCACTACGTCGTAGCGCCTCTTGGCGGACTCATCAGTGAAGAAACGGGTTGAACTTTCAATTAGAATCTCACATACCTGCTTGAGCACCGAACGCTTTTTTTTAAGGCACCCCGAGTATGTCTGGTAGACCAGTGTTTCGTGACACAACCATTTGGGAAATAGTGCTAAAGTCAGCTGACCCCGGTGAAGGCCAACAATATGTCACAGCTGCCAGAAAACTGAAATAACGCCGTGTGGCAATAGAAGTATTCTGCTCGCGAGATGCAGCTGTCCTACTGTGTGCTCTGTGCTTGTCTGACCTCATCTGGACCACTCTGCTCAGTGCTGGGCATTGCGTTTTATCATCAACCCAAGATGGCCGAGAGTCTGAATAGCACTGTCCTATGAGGACCAGCGGATACTGCTAGGCGTGTGCGGTCTGGAGGGGAGGAGGGACGATTAATTTCTTTAGCCGTGCGAACACTTCTTTGAGTTCGTTCACAGCACGGAAGCAGGATCAGCAGATAAAAGCCACAAAGAACCAACTTTCCACTCGGAATACAGGAGAATTTTCTAGACTAGGGCGAGCCTTAAGCGTTGAATACCTGACTCTCCGGGATGGCTGAGCAGGAGGCAGGCTGCGGGCCCGGCCAGGGTGGCAGTGGTGGAGACACTGACGTCAGAGGACCAGGTCCTACCCTGCTCCTCACCAGCTACGGGACTGACCTGCCAGCTGGCCTCAGCGTCCTCAGCGGGCCAACAGGCGCGTGACGCGGAGTGCGTGGCATCCTGTCAGCTGAGGCCAGGGTAGAAAGAGGTTTAATGGCAAAGCGACTAATGGGTGGTGTCATGTGGGAGATCACCTCGGCACAGAGGAGAGTTCCCGGGATAGACAGGACAAATGATCCCACGGGTCATGGAGCAGAGAGGCTCACAGGCCAAGTTCAGAAGCACAAATCACATACTGGATTGAATCATGTAGAGAGCACGACGAGACGCATGGGGAACAAGATGGAGTGCACTGAAATCCTTACGGAGGGTCACAGGCATAGTCTAGTTACGGTCTCGGGGTGTGCAATGTTCACGACGTAAGGACTGGCACCAAACCGACTTTGTCCCCAGGCGCAGATCCCCTGGTCACCGGGGGTAGGCACAGCACGAACCTTCCAGGGAGAATCAGAAGGCCACTGGACGTTTGTCACTGGCCTCCCTATTCACAGTACCTGACCCATACCGATCATGTTGAGGAATAAATATAATAAAATAACCAGGCCTAAACTGTCTTGTCATCAACAGACGGCTCCTGTCTTCCTCCTCACGCTCGTCTAAAGCCCCTTGCTACAAACCACAGCTCTGAAGTTGAATGTTTTTGAAGAACCATCAAAGACTCAATAACAGATGGTACCTAACGCCCATCAGGTTCTACCCGAGGGCTGGGTCGGGATTTTCAGGACTCTTTCCGTCCAGAGGCAGGCCCCACGGAGCAGAGCTTAACCCGAGACCAACAAAACAAGAACGAATTAGCTGGGACTGAAAAAACAGATTTGATCGTGGATCATGTTGCCTTGTGAATTGCTTCTTAATCTCACTTCATCTCTCTGTTGAACACTGAACACACTTTCAATCGGTATCTTGTTTCAAATTTCCCCTCAGATTTCAAAAACTTATTCTATAAAAACTCTTCTGGTACATTTTCCAAAAAACCTCAAAGAACAGTGATTTTGCAGAAAAGATGTCATCTATTGATTAGTCATACTAGTCAGAATCACATGTAAATACTCTGCAGGGGCGCCTGGGTGGCTCCGTCGGTTAAGCATCCGACTTCGGCTCAGGTCATGATCTCGTGATTCGTGAGTTTGAGCCACACATCAGGCTCTGTGCTGACAGCTCAGAGCCTGGAGCCTGTTTCGGATTCTGTGTCTCCCTCTCTCTCTGCCCCTCCCCTGCTTGTACTCTCACTCTCTCTCTCTCAAAAATAAACATTAACAAAATTAAAAATAAATAAATACTCTGCAATTGTATTTACTAAGTTTCTTTTTGTTGTGATGCAGCTATTTGCACAGGGTTCATTACTCAATATCTCTTATTGTACCGGTGTAAATAAAACAGGCCAAGTACAACATCGGAAAGTGTTCAGTCCCGCAGTCCTAGTTTTTGGACATTTTCTCACAGTGAGAGGGCTGGCTTATGTAAAAGTAAATGATGCATACGGTTATATTGTGACATGTTTCTAGACTATGTTTCAGTGCACTCAAAAGATAAAAGTCTTAGCTCCTGGACCTGTCAGAAGACAAGAGCTAATCAGCTGCAGTAGATAGATATTGGAAAAACATCACGAATAGCGCTTCTGATGAGGATGCACAAAAGAGAAGTCAAGACCAAAATAGGAGCGTGGACGTTGCAAAGACAGTAGAGCAGGTGGCAAAGCGATGCAACCTGGATGCCTGGCGCTTCGGGTGGCCTCATGGTCTAGGGAAGCTGACACAAGTCACAGCCCTGTCTGGGGCTTCGGAAAAGACTGGGCTGAGCGGGCTCACGTTCACACGGGTGCGTTGTTTGCTGTTTCCATATTGTTTACTATGATAATGATGGTTTATAGTTTTACCTTCTCTGTCTGGCGTGTTAGAAGGAGAGAACTGAGTGTTCTGGGGGTGACGGGTAGTGTGTAATTGTTGCATTGTTGAGAACGTTGTCATTCTGGAGAAAGAAAACACCATATGGGATGGATGAAACTCATAACATGTGCTAAGTAAGCCTAAGCAGTCGGGAAGCAGAGCACGTGTATGTTACACGTAGACAGAAAAGAATGAACACGCCACCCTAGTGTTCATGAAATACTATACGCCAGACATTATGAAATGCTAACTGTACAAGAGAACCCAAGTACTCAGGGTATACAAAATATGCAGGAACCCTCCGTGTCCAGAAGGCCTTAATTTGGCCAACCCCTCGTGGGTTGGTATCTATCACCCCTCGTGGCCTATCACATTCTCTCTCCAAGAAATAGAAATAAAGCCCATGGTTGTTCAATAGGCTGATGGGCTAATCAACGAGCTATAGCTGTGGCCGGGCATACTTGTCCTTATGCCTCTATCTGTCGGAAAAGTACGTATCATCACATCTGGGAAACTTCTGCCTGTGGACCGCCCTGTGCAAAGCTCAGTTGCTGTTGTGACCAATCAGAGCATCAGTGGTGAAGGCTAATGTGGCAGAAACAGAGAGAAAGACAGGACAGGGGAGTTTTAAGCTTTAGGATTCAAGTGCTATGGTTCTTTTACCCCATCCGCACCTTGTTTTGTGTTACCTTATGAGATCACCTCCCACTTACTTCTTGCATTCTATTTCATTTTATTTCATTTTATTTCATTTTATTGCCCCATGCTCTGTATTTTAAATTGACTTGATAGCCTATGTGATGTAAGCATTTTAATTCAATCTGTGAGCCTTTGTATTGTGTGACCTCTGGGACGGTTGCCTGGTCGTGCACTAGGAGGTATATACTGCACCAAGGTGATTTCCTACCAGATAGATGAGATCCAGGATTCTGGAAACCTTGGCCAGCTAACTGTTATGATCAAGTCCCGTGTTACGCTCCCAAGGGAAATCTATATACATGTTTAAGGGCCATCCATGGAATCGCGCCTGTGAATTTGGGCCCATGAAATTCACCATGAGGGCTTACTCTGGGCTCCCGGTGTGCTGGGCCATTTGGAGCCATGAGAGGTCCTTCTGCTCAGGCTGGGTGTCCATCCAAACTGACTAAGTGTTGTCCTCATCCCCCAGGCCCATAACCAAACTTCAGCTCAAAGGGTCAAGGAAAAAAAAAAATAGCATCCTGGAGACGGCAGGTCAAAGGGTAGGAGCGTAATCTGCTCGCTCCAGGCTGCCCCAGGGAAGCCGTGACCCTCTTCCTGTGCCTGATTTCTGGGATAAGAGAGGATTCCATAGACAGAGTTCACCATATGGGCTGAGTCCTTTTTGTGTCTACCATAACTATTCGAAAGTTCAAGGCCGTGGGGGGCAAGACTGGGAGCCTAGCACTCCACCTGGTGGTCAGAGTGGTGTTCTAATGCCACAGCAGGTTTTTGCAAAGAATCTGTGATAATTTTTTGTTTTCTCAAGGGCTCTGCGAACGGTCATGAGATCAGATGCTCTACAAAGGGACGCTCCTTTGGAGGCCGGAAGGCCCTGGGTGACTTTTAAAGTCCATTCGAAATATTAGGTCTTAAGAAGCTTTCATACTTTGTCTTGTCACACAAAAGACAGGTTACAGGTTGTTCTCGCTTTGCACGGTTCTGATTCACAGTGACTTCAGTTTTCATGATCTAGTTAAGAAACACCAGTCCCTCAACGACCCGGTTGCTGGGGTATGTTAACTGTAAGTGATCGTGTTAAGTACAAACAAACTTCATTTCTAGCTCCACCCACAAATCACTTACGGAAATGACTGATGTGCATTTAGGATCAGTGACCAGTGATGTCAGACCACCGGAGCACAGACAGCAAAGCGTGTGGCTTTGTGGCCTTCTTTATCTCCTGGTGACAAACCACGTGACGTTTTACAAAAGTGGGCCACTGAAAGAGAGAACTGGTCCGCAAAGATGAAAATGCAGTGAAGAAACAGAAAGCGGGTAGAGGGAATGTGGCATCCAGCTGAGCGCAGGGTGAGTTACAGGAGTCCTAACTGCCCGTGGGGGTGACGGTCTAACTAAGGGAGTCGTAGCCAGAGGAACTACACGAAGGAAGACTCACTGACCTGTCAAAACTTCCCGTTACAAAACCTCTCGGATACGTTTCACGATACGGAAGGCACAAAGGATAAAATTTTGGAAGCTGACCCACCCTTAGAAAGGATCATGACACTTCGCCGGGTCGTAGAAAAGATGGGGGTGCCTGGGTGGCTCAGTCGATTAAGCGGCCGACTTCGGCTCAGGACACGATCTCGCGGTTCGTGGGTTCGAGCCCCGCGTCGGGCTCGGCTTCGGATTCTGTCTCCTTCTCTCTCTCTGCCCCTCCCCCGCTTGCGCTCTGTCTCTCTCTCTCAAAAATAAACATTAAAAAAGTTAAAAAGAAAAGATGCTTACCGCACGTGGTCAATTATGAGGGTCGGCACAGTTTAAACTACTTCTGAGAAGTTTTTACAGAGAAATCAAACACTTTCCTCCTCGACGTTTCGGATGTTTAAACTCCAGTGTACTGAATAAACATTAGTGTTACATTTCCCGCCACTTCCTTGTATATTTATAACTGGTGCTGGAAAAGTTTTTCATGTTTTGATAAACATTTTTAAAGTTTATGGAACAATCCTCATTTTCCCATTGATCATGACGACCACGTTGCACGGTTTCTGCTCGCTGGGTCGTTTCCAGGGTCCTGGACAACCATGCAAAGTGCGCCTTGTCTGCAATCTTTAAAGCAGGATTGCAAACTCAAATACCCACCTTCAGGAGCCGGGAAAGGAAGGTAAATGAGAGAAGCAGGAAGATAGAAGGCGATGTATGGCAATGAACTCCTTGGCTTTCGTGGATAAAGGTGGAAACCGTGCCCTTTCTGGAAAGGAAGCTTTATCCTGGCTAACGAGGCCAGCCTCTACCCCACCCTGCAGAGGCCGCCGGGCGAAATGCCGGCCAAGGTGGGCAGATCTTCTAATTCCTCAGGAGATGCCTGAGATCTGGATTTATGCACGCAATGTCACAATTTCACAAGAAGGACAGTTTGGACGGGGGAGAAGTCAGATGATTAAGAAGCAATAAAGCTCCTGCTCGCTTCCTCACACAGTAAACCTGAGCTTCCCACCGTTGCGTCCCTGGAAGACAGGGGGCTGTTTGAACTCACACAGGTTGGGCAGGGCGCCCAAAATGGGGGAGGCAATGAAGCACATGTTCGTTGTTATCACAGTAGCGAGAAGGCAGGACTCTCAAAGATAGAAGTAGGGAAGTTTTGCTGGGTGGGAATTGAAGGCACAGAGTATACCCGGCTGTTGCTGGGGTGATGGGAGGGCTGCAGGCACCAGGGCCCTGCAGTGCCCACAGACTTGGCAAACTCCTGCTCAAACTGGTTAATGGGACTAGAAGTTGTCAGATTGATTTTTATAAGAATTCTTAGATATTGGAGGGAGACGAACCACCTGGAATTTCTATTTAGACGAGTAACAGCAACTTTAGCTTGTTCAGATGAGGACGACGCATTGGAAGAAATCCTAGCAGCCACTTAGTCAGTACCCCAACCAAAGCAAGAATTTCCCTGCAAAACTCCTGGCCTGAGACCAGCCAGCTCCTGCCCACACCACTTTCAGGGACTTGCTTCATCTTTAGCAAATCTGACTGGCGTCCTCTCTCACACGCTTCTGACATGCAGGAACAAGACAGATGCTCAGCCAAGGGCGTGACCGCCATCGTGCTCAACGAGAAGAGAAAGTTTGCGAATATGGAGGCTTTGACGTTAATGTGGCACAGTAGCAAAGGGGGATCTGGAGGGCAGATGTGATCAGAACTTATCGCTGTTTTCAGTTAGAAGAGAACAGACCAGCTGGTGAGGAATCCTTCACGAGTTTTGAGAGCTAAACCCAGTTTATGGTAAAGGTGGCCACGAACCAAGAAAGCCACTGCTCTTTTGGAGTAATTTTCTCTGTGTCTTTGATGCTAAAAGACATTGCTTCCTTTAGAAATTACATGAACGGTATTATGGAACGTTTAGGAAAAACACGCGTAATCCTATACACGAATATACTTTTTCTTTTGCATCTTTCTTTTTGGCCAGCCCTTGCTTGAATGCACACAGTTTCACACAGTTGTCATCAAAGGGTTCACATCATTTGATTTTGAGGACGACTGTCACTTTCCCCCTAAATGCTCATTTCCCCCTTCTTTCTTGTTAATAGAACTCTTATCTTGCCTCCTGTGTGGCTCAGTCCCAGACGGTGGTAAACCAGTTGTGGCCATCCTGTTCTCCATTTTCCCCTACAGCATCACAGACGGGGTGATCTGTGAGCCAGTTTTGGCCAAAAAGACATAAGGAATGCCTGCTACGGGGTGCTTCTGGGAACATTCTCATTTTCCTCATTAAAGGGAATTCTCTCATCCCTTCTTCCTGCATTGATCATAGACATGATGGCTGGGACTTTGGCAGCCATCTTATCACTAAGAGGAAAGCTCTGGAGACTCACAGAGATGTTGGCCTTGAACCAACGATAAAACTGGATTTCTTGATTTCTAAGAAAAGTGAATGCTATTTGAGCCATTGTGTTAAGCTCGTCTGTTACTTGCAGCTGAATATAATCCTCATTGATCAAAGCATTCTGTGTATACTTAATTTCTAATTATTCTCTGTCACAGGTCACCATGTTCAGTTTAGTTGATGTGTCGTAATTTAAGCTATTTTATTACTGAGGATTTAGGTTGTTTTTAGTCATTTGATATCACAGCTAATGCTTCAACAAGCACCTTTTGTGCATCTAGCCTTGATTTTTTTTTTTATCAGTACTGTGTTAAAGGCTGTGAATATCTTGATGGCTCTTAAATTGTTTTGCAAAACTGCTTTTCTGAAGGATTATATAAATGTACCGTGCCTCCAACAGTATATGAATACATTCATTTCACCATAATTTCGTCAGCAGTGAGGACTACCATTATTCTTTGGCCTGCTTTGTATAGATAAGATGCTACTCCAAGCTTGCTTTAGTTAATGTCTCAGTTTTAACAGGAAGAGATTAGTGATTTGTGTGGAAGGCCTGGGAACTAGGCCAAGGCTGTCTGTGCATATGCAGGGTGTTTGCTCCCCTCTGTGCATCACCTTCTGTTTATTAGGAGGGTCTGTGCTGGATAGCAGGACCCCAGGCTTAGTAGGCCCCTGAACTCTGCTGTGGGTCTGCCCTGTAACGGGGATGCCTGTGAGTCCACAGAGACCTTCCCTGATGTTGACCGTGGCTGCGGAGGAGACCGGAGGCCCCAGGAACAGTCTGCTGAGGAGGGAATGAATTCTCTGAGTGGGTCCCTGAGGAAAGAGGAGAACGGTCCCCCCCGAGAGCCCATCTGGAGTGACGGCATCGGGGTGGGCGGGGAGTAGGCAGGTGGCCATGGGGGGCGGGGCTTGAGCCAGCCTGGCCCGGTCCAGGAAACCACCAGTCCCGAAGGGCCAATTTGGCCCTTTGTCAAGCTCATCATCCACTAGACTCTGCACTAAGCAAGCCTGGGGCCGAGAGTCCGGGAGCTACGATATTGCAAAAACCAGGGGCTCTGGCCACATGTAGCACGACACCCAAGGCTCCCCTGCTCAGTCCGCTCGTGGACTGTGTGACGAGGTCGCGCGTGATCACGGTGAGCTAACCTCACCTCACATCTTGGCCTAAAAACCATCACTGGCTCCCTCTTGCCTGTACAGCCCAAACCCCAGAGTGCAAGGCCTTTTGTGAACTGGCCGCGCTGACTCCCCAGCTCTGGGCTACTCTCCTCTCTTCGCCACCAGTGTATCTGCTTCCTTTAATACCAGATGGCCCAACCGTGCCCATATGCCTGACATTTCCAAACAGCACCGTTCGCTTTCCACACCCAGCTCAGAAGTTGCCTTCTCTGGGAACCCTTGCCCCAACTCCCCCAGGGCCCCCTCTGGGGAGAGCAAACCACTTCTTTCCTTGTGATACTTCCCCGGTGCGACCCTGACACTTTGCCTGTCCTTCTGCTCCAGCCCTATCGTCTTGTACACTGGGGATGTCTGCATGCACTGGGTGGTCCCTGCAAGGCAGAGCCCTCACACTTCTTCAACTTTCTGTTCTTAGCCCATCGCATAATACACAACTCACACATGCCACTCAATGAATGCTTGCTACGTGAGGGATATCTCACGGGCCTAACTCGTCTCCGGATGGAAGGCTCTCTTCAGCTGCAACCATAAACATGGTCAAGAGGCTACACATGTCTCTTCCCATTCCCGTACTGTCAATTGCTGGGTCCCCAGCAAGGTGGTATGCCACTGGTTCTCGACCCTGGCTACACCCGGATTGACTTTTGGAGCTTATCGACATCTCTCATCATCAGGGAAATGCAAGTCAAAACCAGGAAATGCAAGTCAAAATCATGATGAGATATCACTTCACACCTGCCAGAGTGGCTAAAATTAACAACTCAGGAAACAACAGATGTTGGCGAGGATGTGGAGAAAGGGGAACTCTTTTGCACTGCTGGTGGGAACGCAAACTGGTGCAGCCACTCTGGGAAATAGTGCAGGGGTTCCTCGAAAAATTAAAAATAGAACTACCCTACGACCCAGCAATTGCACTACTAGGGATTTATCCAAAGGATGCAGGTGTGCTGTTTTGAAGGGGCACATGTACCCCAATATTTATAGCAGCACTATTGACAATAGCTAAAGTATGGAAAGAGCCTAAATGTCCACCAACTGATGAATGGATAAAGAAAATGTGGTTTATATACACAATGGAACACTACTCAGTAATGAAAAAGAATGAAATCTTGTCATTTGCAACAACGTGGATAGAACTGGAGGGTATTATGCTAAGCAAAATAAGTCAGCCAGAGAAAGATAAATATCATATGACTTCACGCACACGTGGAATTTAAAATACAAAACATGATCGTAGGGGAGGGGAAGGAAAAATAAGATAAAAATAGAGAGGGAGACAGACCATAAGAGACTCTTAAATACAGAGAACAAACTGAGGGCTGCTGGAGGGGGACGGGCGGGGGGGATGGGCTAGATGGGTGATGGGCATTAAGGAGGACACTTGCTGGGATGAACACTGGGTTCTCCTCCTGAAGCCAGACTACACTGTAGGCTAACTACTCGAATTTTAAAATGACAACAACAACAAAAAACCATGAACCAACAACTCTCGGAGCTTATAAAACTCCCACCAAGCACACCAGCACACAGAGCAGGTAAATCAGAACCTCTGCTGGTGGGACACAGGCTTGTGTGATTTCAAGACTCCCCAGGTGATTCTACTGTCCAGCTTTGAGCTGAGAACGACTCCTTTACACCATTTGAGACGTTAATTTAAAAAAGCTTTTCCAGTGTGCTATGTGGCCAGCATTTGGAGGCAGGGTGGGGTGTGGCGGGAGGTGGTGCCTGCTTCCCAGGGAGGGGAGCCCCAGAATTTCTCTATCAGACATCGCACTTGCCCGAAGAGACTGCTGTCGTCACAATTGTGAGGTCTAAGAGGGTGTCTAAATTGTATGGTGTAGATCAAGGTTTCACAACAGTGGCATTTTGGGTTAGACAATTCTTCGTGGGGGGCCCTGCAGGATATTTAGAAGCATCTCCGCCCTGTACCCTCTAGATGTCAACACCCCATCACCACCATTTATAACCACCAAAAGCTATTTCCAGAGGGAATCCGAAGGCCCCTGGGAGTAAAATCAGCCCCTGGTGAGAAACGCTGATTTTGATTTAGGTGCTGCCTTTGGCTAAGACACGTAGGGGATCCGTGTGCACAATAAAGCTTGAGAAGAAGCACCAGTCTCGAGTAGTGGTTCTCAAAGTGAGTCCCCGGGTCCCCAGCAGCATCATGTCACTTGGGAGCTTGATGGAAATCTCTATTCTGGGGACCCGTCCCAGACCTACTGCATCCCAAACTCAGTTTTAGGTCCTCCGGGTGATTTTCACGGACATTCAGTTTTCAGGGCTCCCAACACGTCTGGAGAGGAAAGAAAGAGTGGATCCTTTGGCGAAATTCTTAGGAGAGCGGAAGTATTTCAGGTGAAGGAGGTGGTGGGAGACCAAGATTGCCAGGTAGAAAGTAGCCTTAATTTCTCTCCCTTAATTTTTCTGTTATAACTTCCTCTGTTGCTTTCTTTTTTTTAATTATTTTTTTTTAACGTTTATTTATTACCGAGAGACAGAGCACGAGCAGGGGAGGAGCAGAGAGAGGGGGAGACACAGAATCCAAAGCAGGCCCCAGGCTCCGAGCTGTCAGCACAGAGCCCGACGCGGGGCTCGAACTCACAAGCTGTGAGATCATGACCTGAGCCAAAGTCGGACGCTTAACCGACCGAGCCACCCAGGCGCCCCTCTTTGCTCTCTTATATTTTGGATAGAAAACTATTTTCTCTGCAATTTATATTCTGTAGTACGTTCCCCAGCTTGCTCCAGTAATTCTCTGGGAATCTCAACAAAACACGCGCTCACGTACACAAACACAGGAGTGTGTTTTTGAAAAGTTGTGCACAAGCGTGTGTTCACTGTCGGACGTACGTACCAGTCAACACATATTTACAAATGTGTTTCTCATTTGCATGGTTTTTGTGAATCAAGTTGACGTGTTTGTATCAGTCCAGATGTTTTTACGGCAGATAGAACATCCAAGATCTATGCTGCAGCTGGAGTGAGATTTTCTACGCCAAAAAATCGAATCCTTTCACTCCCTTAAAGCCTTTCGTTGTTTTCCCACGGCCCCAAGGACAACGTCCAAAGTCCTTAGCATTTTTCAGAATACGTTGTGCTACCTGACTCCTACTTCTCTTTCTGGGTTCATCTATAGATTAAATCACGGGCAAAAAAAAAAACAAAAAAGAAAAAAGAAAACAACCCCCCTCCCCGCCGATGAACAAGATAGAAACGGGCTGTCCGTGGCTATTTTATTTTATGGCCCGGTGTTATTATGTGATGAGAGCCCTCATCAGCCCAGGTTGGGCCCTGCCCCGCGGTGTTATGGGCGTTGACGGCTGTGTAGCCAGACGGGGCAGGGAAGGACTTGATAGCTACTCCTGTGTTTTGACTGTAAAAGGCTGTAGTCCCTTCTTCCACTCGGTTGGACTTGGGAGGACACTTCTGGGGAAAGGTACACACGGGTGACAGGTTTCCTTTTGCCTCGGGCTCCAGTGCAGCCGCCCATGGTTGTGGTTGTGACTTGGGGTGTCCCACTCTCCTGTGCCGTCCCAGAGATCCAGAGGGGGCCGAGCAGGGGAGCTGGGGGACAGCGACGCAGGCGACGGGGACGGAGATTTGGCCAGCTCCAGGGGTGCCTCCCCCGCCCCGCCCCCCCTCGGCTCTGGCCATCCTTGGCCCCGTGTGCGTCCCTGTCCTTGTGGTCTGGCTCCCCTCCAGGCCTTGCACCGCTGGCTTCTGCCTCCGAGACGTCCTTGCCGCAGTCCTTCAGCCTGGCCAACTTGTGCTTCCACTTCGCTCTCCATCAGCCGTCGCTTCCTCCAGAAACCCTTCCCTGGCCCCCAAGGCTCCAGGACGCGGCCAGCTGTCCCTCCTGTTCGCGCAGCCCACGTGTGACTCACTCCCAGCTCCTCGGAGGGGTGTGCCCTCTAATCTCGCCCACTCGCCTCTCTCTCCCCCTCCTGGACTGCCCCTTGGATGCTCGTGGAGCCCCCCCTCACCCCGAGCCGAGCCCGGCACCTGGCACCGAGTCAGTGCTCGGTTAGCCCTTTACTAAATGGATAAATGAGCAAAGGAATACCTGGCTCGAACAGGAGGGGCTTGTAAGCTACGATGAACACCACACTTCTTCCCTGAAACTAAACGACAGCCGTGCCGGCCTGCACTGTGTGTGATTTAAGTGCCCCCAACGTCTGTCTCTCCGTGAGGTCTTTTCTCATCCACTCTGGGAGGTCGTCTGAGTCCCCCCGCGGGAGAGTGCATGGCAGGGCATCACCAGGGAACTGCGTGCCTGTGCTCAAATCCCCTGCTGACTTTGTTTCCCCCTCCTGCACGGTGGCCCTCCCACACCAGCGGCCAAGCCCTCGAACACCCTCACGGAAGTGCTTTCTCCAGACACAGACCCGTAAGTTAAAGACACAAAGAGCACACTTTCTAGATCTCCATCAGGCACGACTCGCCATTTCTGGGGGAGGGGGAGAACCAACAGGATATGTTGGGGGAAGGGGCTGCCGACCTCAGTTTTTTGAAATTGTTTTGGTGTTTATTTGTGTTTGAGAGACAAAGAGAGATCGGGGGAGGGGCAGAGAGAGAGGGAGACACAGAATCCGAAGCAGGCTCCAGGCTCTGAGCTGTCAGCACAGAGCCCCATGCGGGGCTCGAACTCACGCACCATGAGATCACGACCCGAGCCGAAGTCAGACGCTCAACCTACTGAGCCACCCAGGCGCCCCACGTCTTGAATAGTTGTAATAACATTGGCAGGTACTGGGCCGTTAAAGCGCTCTCGGTATAAGATGGGCTTGCAGTCACCCGTATCTCCTCATCCGTTCAGGGAGCTCTCAGAGAATGGAAGCTTTGTGATTTCCTGCCCTTCTCCGTAGGAAACACAACCCATATTTCACGCTTTCCCCTTACAAGTACTGGAAGAAACTGCCGAAGCAACAGCACCCTTTAAAGAGAATCAAATCTTTTAGACGGATGGCAGTTTGCTCCTTTCTGGATCACATTCAGTTTTTGGCACACAACCCCTTGGCCAGAGTGACACCTGACTGTGCCCAGCACAAGAGCAATCGGGTACAGCTCGTGTGGAAGTGACGGCGGTCGCGGGAACCACACCCGGCTGCCTGAGGCAGGCGATGTCACGGAGAGAAATGACTGAGCATCATCAAAGCCGAGAAGGAGTAATCCCGAGTTAGCTAATTCATTAATCCCATTCACCCTGAAATCAGATATGTGGCTTATCGCCCTCTCAGCCAGACCACCTTTGGCTCAAAAAAAATTCAATTACAACAGTGGCTTAATGTCCGACTTCAGCTCAGGTCATGATCTCATGGTTTGTGAGTTCGAGCCCCACGTCGGGCTCTGGGCTGACAGCTCAGAGCCTGGAACCTGCTTCGGATTCTGTGTCCCCCCTCTCTCTGCCCCTCCTCTGCTTGCGCTCTGTCTCTCTGTCTCTCAAAAATAAATAAACATTTAAAAAATTTTTAAAGAAAAAAAAGTGGCTTAAGAATTTTTCCCAGAACATGTATTTGTAAAATACAATACCTATCATCCAGCAACTGAAGGAAATCCAGGGAATGTATTTTGATTTCAGACTTTAAGAGTATCTTTGGGTAAGAGGGGTTTCAAGGTTTGTTTAATTTTTTTTATGTTTATTTATTTTTGAGAGAGAGAGACAGCACAAGCCGGGGAAAGGCAGAAAGAGAAGGAGACACAGAACCCAAAGCAGGCTCCAGGCTCTGAGCTGTCAGCACAGAGTCCGACGTGGGGCTCGAACCCACAAACTGCGAGATCATGACCTGAGCTGAAGTCGGTCGCTTAACCGACTGAGCCACCCAGGTGCCCCTCAAGGTTTGTTTTTAATTTTTTTTTTTTCAACGTTTATTTTTTTTTGGGACAGAGAGAGACAGAGCATGAACGGGGGAGGGGCAGAGAGAGAGGGGGACACAGAATCGGAAACAGGCTCCAGGCTCCCAGCCATCAGCCCAGAGCCCGACGCGGGGCTCGAACTCACAGACCGCGAGGTCGTGACCTGGCTGAAGTCGGACGCTTAACCGACTGCGCCACCCAGGCGCCCCCCCTCAAGGTTTGTTTTTATTTAACTCTTCCTCCACGTTGGTTGACAAAACTCTCTGTCTCAGAATCAACACACCCCAGTTACGCTCATCGCCTTTAAAGGTAATGTTACTGGTTATTCTGAGTCTGACTTTTTTACACCTGCAGTCAAAAGCGGTCTTTCTCCAGCCGCAGGTGTTTCCAACAGGTAAGCGTGAAGTGCAGGTGTTTATGTGCTCAAATAAGAAGCGAGTCCAAGTTCAGAATTCACTTCTGAGTTCACATGCTACAAATATTCTGATCGATCTGACCTCAGTGCAGTTGCGTGTTCTTTCGTCTGTGAGGATAGCGAACAAAGAGACACAGCTGTAGTTGTATTTTGTAAGCCCCAGGCACAAAATAGCGCCCTTCTCGGGACCGGGAGCAGCACCCGCTGAAAAGGAGTAGCTGCGGAGCAGCACGTTAACAGAAGCCGGAGCAGTGATGTGTTTGCTGTCTCAGCTGCACAGTTTCTGAATATCACAAAAGAGCAACCGATGCGCCAGATAAAGCCACAGTGATATCCAGTCCCAAAAGAAAGAAAGGAAAGCTGGAAATTAAAAAGGAAGCTCTGGCAGGGTCTGGTTGTTGAACAAGGGAGGCGAAAAAGCATCGACTAGCTGGTGAGCACAGGCAGGGTGTAGACAAAGCCGAGCGACCAAGCACCAGCCAATCGGAGGCGAGCACAGCGCCCTTCTATTTCATCGTATCTGCCTGCACCCCCAGCCAGCGCGTCCCCTGCTGTTCTGTTCGGGCTGGAGGGGACAGCAGCAGATCTTCTGTGGCCGACCACGCACGCTGGGCTTGTCTCCACCCGCCCTCCTCCAGGTTTTCTCCCGCCGAGAAGGAAGATGAGTGACGGCAGGCGGTGCTGGTTTGACAGTGGTCCCATCAGGATGAGGGAAAGTGCCTGGTCCCTGAGCAGCAGGATGACCACAGATCCCATTATGCCAGGGGCCCCCCGAGGGCCTATTACCCACCCTGGGGCAAGTGGAGGCAGAAAACCGAGGGATGCTGTTTTAGACTTTGCATGGGTTGTTTTTGGAGAGAAGCCATGCCAATTTTGTGTTTGGCTGGCACCTGGGGTGTGTGTGTGTGTGTGTGTGTGTGTGTGTGTTAATCTTCTACCTTCAAAGGGAGACAAAAACTTTTCCAGTTTTTTTTCCTTACGTGCTTTAGAATTCTCACATTTTAATTTCCCCCTTCAGGTTGGCTTAACTGCCATTCAAATCTCCAAAAATAAGCTCATTCCCCCAAATATATTCAAACAGCCTACACACATGCATGCACATGCGCGCGCACGCGCGCGCGCACACACACACACACACACACACACACACAAACACACCTGTATCACCCACTCCATTAAACCCAACATCATGGTATCCCTTCGTGTACTCTTACACCTGTAAGCCATTGCCGATAGCTTTGCACCAAGAGAATTCCTCTGTTTATTTCCCCATTTGGTGGAGCCAACAGGACCAGAACATCTACACCTGTAGGAGCTCTGTCACACTGTCTGGTCATCAGAGGTTGATAAAAGCCCTGGATTCTCATCTATGAAGGCGAAAGCTGTCTTGGTCACCCCTAGACTCGGGCCAGGTTCTCCTGCCATCACACCAGATGTAGCTCAAGGCATTCCTGTACCAGATTACACAGCAACTTATTAGACAAAGCTCCCCTTCCCCTTTATCTTTGTGTCACAGGCCACCCACTTGCACAGGTCTCCAAAGAATTTATACGTTATTTTGTGCTCTTTTTCCTACACGTTCATTCGCAAAATATCCCCCAAATGACTAGGGTTTCTAATTTGTCACTTAAAACAAGCACAAGAAATCTAGATGTCTCTTAGTCAATGAAAAAAGTATTCTTAACCATGAACAGAGAATCAGAAAACATAGCCTCTCATAAGAGGGATTTGAAAAATAAAACCTCTGGAGCACATGGGTGGCTCAGTCAGTTACGCGTCTGACTTCAGCTCAGGTCATGACCTCACAGTCCGTGAGTTCGAGACCCATGTCAGGCTCTGTGCTGACAGCTCAGAGCCTGGAGCCTGTTTCAGATTCTGTGTCTCCCTCCTTCTCTCTCTGACCCTCCCCCGTTCATGCTCTGTCTCTGTCTCAAAAATAAACGTTAAAAAAAATAAAAAAAAATAATAAAATCTCTATGGACATGTTTTTTTCACCAAATGAAAAATATGCCATTACTGAGCATGTCACCTGCTTCTCCTCTTCAGTGTGATCTTTTCTTTATGGTTCATGAACTCTGCAAACTCAGCCCCTAGAGAATGTAGGTCTCCTATCATGGCGACTCACTAACTTGGCGCTAAAAATCTGTGTCTCCCTAAATTCATATGCCGAAATCCGAACCCTACTCCCCCACAAAGTGATGGTATTTATTTGGAGGTGGGCCTTTGGGAGGTGCTTGGGAGATTAGTGGCTTTGCAAAAAAGACCTCAAGGGGGATCCCCCATCCATTTTTCCACGTGAAGACACAGCAAGAAGATACCACCTATAAGCGAGGAAGTGGGTCTTCAGCAGACAACGGCGCCTTGATCGTGAACTTCCCAGAACTGTCAGAAAGGAACGTCTGTTGCTTATAAACCACCCAGTCTGTGGTATTTTGAGAGAGCAACGTGAACAGACTAAGATACTTGTTGCTCATGAAAACAGTTTTCAGTTGATAAAAGCAATAGAACATTTAGAAAATGAACAAAATGAAACTCTGCAATTCCACGCCCAACACAAAACTGCTGTAAGTTTTATATGCTGCCTTCTGGATTTTAAATTTTTGAATCTTTACTTGAGGGTATTTATATTAAACAAGAATGCGAGCTAATTATGGAAAAATGAGAATATCACAGAAAATCATAAAAGGGACAAGTGGAGTATGAGTAATCTCTAATCTCTGTAACCAGAGATAAACACAGTTAACATACATAAATCCTGTTTTTATTTATTCTTTCATATACCAATATATACTTTTTTGAGGGAGAGAGAAGAGAGAGCATGTGTGCGAATGAGGGGAGGGGGAGGGGGAGAGGGGGAGGGGGAGAGGGAGAATCCCAAGCAGGCTCCATGCCCAGCGTGGAGCCTGATACAAGGCTCGATTCCAAGACCCTGGGATCATGACCTGAGCTGAAATCAAGAGTTGGATGCTGAACTGACTGAGCCACCCAGGCGCCCCTATCAATATATACTTTTTAAAAAATGTTTTTATTTATTTTTTTGAGAGAGACAGAGAGAGAGAGACACCAGTGGAGGGGCAGAGAGAGAGGGAGAATCAGAAGCAGGCTCCAGGCTCTGAGCCATCAGTACAGAGCCCGATGCAGGGCTCGAACTCATGAGCCGCAAGATCGTGATCTGAGCTGAAGCTGGACGCTCAACTGACTGAGCCACCCAGGCACCCCTTCCAATATATACTTTTTAAAAAATGTTTTTATTTATTTTTTTGAGAGAGACAGAGAGAGAGAGACACCAGTGGAGGGGCAGAGAGAGAGGGAGAATCAGAAGCAGGCTCCAGGCTCTGAGCCATCAGTACAGAGCCCGATGCAGGGCTCAAACTCATGAACTGCAAGATCATGACCTGAGCTGAAGCTGGACGCTCAACTGACTGAGCCACCCAGGCACCCCTACCAATATATACTTTTAAATGGATTATTTCCTGATGCTCTTATGTCTGTTCTCCCTTCATTCGTTCATTCAATAAACATTTACTGAGCACCTGCCAGCACTTCATTGGGGTTAAAACAATGTGCAGGGGTGCAATAACCCCTCATGGTTCTCATGATGCTTGTGGCCCAAGGGAGAAGGTGGATCTTCAACAAATAATTACTAATTTTTCTCTGAGGAACAAATTGTATTTGTCTGTTGGCCTTAACGTTTCATCTCCCTTTCAAACCTCTCCCACTGTCTCGCCCCCACACATTCTAATTTCTGTCTACTTCTTGTTCATTTAATCCCCGGCATCACAAATCCAGTGACAGATGCCCTGGGACTCTCTGTTCCCGCTTGCACATCTCACCCCATGGTTTCCAAGGGCAGGTGAGTCACTGAGCTGGGAGGTAGCTCTGTAGAGGACGGACTGTACCCTGAGTGGCCTTGCAACAGTTTCTGATAACACCTAGGAGAGCTTCGAGATTTCTGAGAAGCACAGTAACAAGAAGGGAGGCTTTGGAGCAGGAAGTCAGATAGAGTGACTGCATCCAACACAGCCATCTGAGAGCTGGGCTGAGAAAGAGGAAGCAGCTCCTCGTTTTGGCCGCTACACAGCATTTTGCTTTGGGGAGAACAAACAAATTTTGTTTTGAGAGCCTGGAGGGTCTGGAACTCAGATTCTGGGAGGACCGCTGCCCTGAGTCCAGCGGCCCTGGAACAGAAACTGCGTGGCTCTCCATGCCAGCCCCCTTGTCATCCAGAAGCTGGGTAGAGTTCTTCAGAGCCAAAGGCCTGGGGCCATCATCTGCTTCCTTCCACCCAATTGTCGACTCTGTGTTGGCTATGGAGACATGAACCTTTTTGGAAAAAAATATCTTCCTAACGCTGCTGAGGAAAGTGGCCAGTATCTTAAAGTTTCCTTTTTTTTTTTTTTTTTTTAGCTTTTAAAGTTTGTTTTACTATTTTTGAGAAAGAGAAAGAGAGAGCGGGCACAGGAGGGGCAGAGAGAGGGGGAGAGTGAGAATCCCACACAGGCTCCACACTGTCAGCACGGAGCCCGACACGGGACTCGATCTCACAAACTACAAGATCATGACCTGAGCCAAAATGAAGAGTCAGTCACCACCAGGGCATCCCTTAAAATGTTCAGTAGATAAGAGGCTATTAACTGCAAAGCACCGTGAACAGAGGATGCCCCATGCGGATGGAAACCTGGACCTCAGGGTCTACCCGAGTCATAATCTGTACCCCAGAGGACCTCGCTTATTTCTCGACACCTGTCTTCCCCACCGGTGGCACCACTGAGCCCAGAGGACCGGCCGATTTGTTTTTGCGAGCTCAGTGCTGACGCAGCGCCTGGTGCATCGTGGGTACTCGATACCACAACGAATCCTGATGTGACAGACTGGGCAGAGGACACACTGACAAATGCCAGCACGGAGTGAGCGGGTCCCTGCGGACACATAAGAAACAAGATAATGGTCCAATAAAATTGCACTGGTATCTCCAAGGCAATTATTTGCATACTCGTTATTTGCTTCTCTTTTTGCTTCCCCAAACACCCTCCGCTTTGTTACCTTATTTCTCTTCCCCACACACTTGTATCCATCGCCCCTCCCTGCCCACTCCCATCTCCTTCAACTACGACCTGTGTCTCCGTGGCTCCGCAAATGTACGTCTAGGCCCAAGCTCTTCTCCAGGGCTCCAGACCCCTTCCTCCCGCTGCCCTGGAGACCTTTCCACACGGTTGGGTCTTTGGGAGGGGCCTCAGATACCACCTGGCAGCATGGGGGCTCATTACGTCACTGCCTGTCCCCACCCCCAATCTGCCCGCCACCTCCGTTTCCTGTCGCCTTTGGTGCCGTCGCTTCAGGCAGCCGAAGCTGGAAACGTGGGAAACGGCTCCTTAGGAACGTCAAACTGGGCTGTTTCCGCCTCGTTTTCTGTCCAGCTGCCGGGACACGTGTGACAGGCTGAATAACGGGGCCCCTCCCGACCAACCGCGGCCGTGTCCTAATCCCCAGAATCTACGGAGATGTTGACTCACACGGAGAAAAGGACTCCGTAGGTGTGACCAAGGATTCTGGGACGGGAGACTACTCTGGGTTCTCCTGGTGGGCCCATCGGCGTCCCAGGGGCCTTTGTCAGAGACGTCAATCGGGGAAGGACGAGCGAGGGCAGAAGCAGAGTTTGGACTGAGGAAGCCATGAACCCAGGAGGCTCTACAAGCTGGAGACAGGGACGCAGGGTCCCTACCTACCCCCTCCCCTCCGCCCCCAGAACGTTGGAGCCTTTGATTTTAGCCCCGTGAGATCCACTTCGGACTTCCGACCTCCAGCGGTGCAAGAGAATACAGTTATGTCATTCTGAGCCTCTGAGTTTGTGGTGATCTGTTACGAGGGCCAGAGGAGACGAGCACGGGGATTTCCAATACCAAGGCGAGTGGGAGACAGGCTGCCACAGAAGGTGGCCTCTGATGTTGGTTTCAAGGATCCAGATGATGGGAATGGGTCCAGGAGCAGAGGGGTCGGGCGAGGAGACCTGCAAGGTGGTGGCTCCGGGGGAGCCGGCGGCGTTTGTGGGTCTCCTCTCCCACAAGCCCGGCCGAGAGGCTTCAAGAGCACGGCTGGGGAGGGTGGCAACGTGCTTCCTGCTGTGGGGACACGTGGGCCACTAGCGCTTGGCCTGGCCCTGCAGAGGCTGAGGCTGGCTGAGGTCCGAGTCCCACCCCACTGGGAAAGGGAGAGGCCCCCGGGGTCCCGAAATCCAGGGAGGAGAGAAGACTCGAGAAGGGATCCGGAGGCCAAGGCATCGGGGGTCCCCTCGGATCCAAGTGGGTCCCTCAGGACAGGGGGGAGGGTGGGGGTCCTGTGTCCCTCGGGTCACCTGGAGGGCCCGGCGGAGTGGAAACGTGGCCGGGACCGGCAGTGGAGCTGGGGGGAGGCGGGGTGGGGGCAGGGAGCGGCCGGTGCCGCGAGGGAGGCGGGGACCCTGCGCGCAGCCGGGAGAGGGATCCGCCCGCCGCCGCCCCTTCTCCTCCGCGGTTCTAGTCCAGGGGCCTGGACCCTGGAATCGCTGCATGGGGCCGATTTCGTGACTGAAAGCAGCCAGATGCCAAGTCTGAGGGTGACCAGGAAAGCCTTGCAGAGGCCGCCGCTCTTCCCCAGAAACAAAGGGCGCCTCCCGGCGGCAGCGGTGGGGAGGGGGCCCTGGGGGGGACGCCAAGGCTGCATTGTGCCCCCCGCGCCACCGCCTGCGCCTGCGTGGTAGCCGGGCTGCCTGCCGCCCCCGCGGAGGCCCCTCCGCACTCCTGGCCCAGGTCCCACCTCTGCCGCGCCTGTGCCCCCTCGGCCTCCCTGCCTCCGTCTCCCCAGGCCACCCACACGCCCAGCCCCAGCCGCTGCTGCAACAGCCCCACCCCCAGACAGCCGGGACCTCCCTGCCCGCCAGCAGGACAGCATGTGTCCTGCCGCTCTGTGTGTCTTTCAGGGCCTCCTCCACCTCCCTCCCTCACCCCGTGTGCCCTGGCCCCACCACTGGGACTGCTTCCGCTATCAGAGCCCCAGGACCTTTGCGCATACTCTTCCGGAGTCACCCTCTCCCCTGCCCCCTCACACTTCCTTCTTTGTGGAAGTCTTATGTCATCCTCTGTAGTGGCAGGTCACTCCTCACCGAGCCACGGCCACTGCTCCCGGGCAGAGCCCAGCCTCCCTCCCTTCCTCCTGACGATGCACCTGCACTGTTTTCACGTCCAGCAGAGGGTGCTGTGTTCCAAGTGGGATACCGGGGTCGGTGAGACGTGGCCTTGTCCCCAGGACCTTTGGGACGCCGGGTGTACGGAGAGCTGACAAGCATAGAGGCATCAGCACCGTGGCAGTGACAGGAGTGCGGGTCAAGCCCAGTGTGACTCAGGCTGCAGTTATAATACACGGTTAGGGGATGCGGAGGACACACATCCCTCACTATGTCGTGAGCCGCTGGTCCAGGACCCCGCCAGGGCCAGGATCACGTTCTCCTCCCCCGGGGCCTCCTCCGGGAGACCCTTCCACACAGTAGACCCCCCACGAGGGGCTGCTTACACCTTTCACAACTCCGCTTTTAAGTTGTGCGGTGACTTCGAGGCGTCAGAGCTCATCTGATGCTCTCCTCCACCGCCGTGGCTCTCAAGTTCAGGTCCTTTCCAAAAATGCTGTTTCCCAGGTCCCAGCCCCAGACACACGGCTGCAACCACTCAGGCGTCTGCATGTAAGAAACCCAGCCTTTCGGTGCATGGCCCCACGGCCAGGATGGAGGGGCGCCGCTCTTGGCCGTGGGGCAGTTGTGACCTCCGCGTGATGTGGACAACGTGGTTCAATAACGCGCTAGAGCTCGTGTGGCTCCTGGAGGGTGGATCAGGACGGCTCTGGCCCACGCTTCCTGCCGCCTCACCTCCGGGAAGGCGGTGGATGGGGCTCTGATGAGTGTCCGGGGTCCTGCCGGGCGCCCTGCCCTCCCTTGGAAAGCCCCCGCGGAGCTGGCCGCCAGGAGAAGGCTCGCCATTCACCGCAGGAAGCGTGGCTTCCTGGGGCCAGTGTCGAAAACAAGACCAGACCCGCTTCCGCGAGACGGGTCAGACACAATGCAGCGTGCTCTCCCGCCGGCCTCTTCGCCTGAGCGCTTTGACTGTGATTCATGGTTTCTCTGAATTCACTTGCCCTCTCCCAGTGACTCAGTCCTTGATCCTCCAGCCTGAGGTGCTCATCTGGTTGGTTAAACAGAAGGAATCTCTTGGGAGTCATCTGAAGACTCTGAAGGCCAGATTGTCCCAGGAACATTCACTTCTGCCAGATTCCAAGGCCCACGAAATAGTTCCCCAGTTTTAACTTTGATTGAAATTTGTTCAAAACTATGAAATTAAAGGGAGAGTAAGAAACCATCAACGTAGTTACCACCTAGGCAGCTTCTAGGTTATGAATAGCTTGAATTCCAAAGTTTGTAAATCAGTTGTTCCGAATGCATGATAGAGTTGCCCAAAGAAACCGTGTTTTAAATGGTGGTGAAGTTCTCAATCTCCCCCATAAAGTTTGTCTAATTTAGGAGAGAACAAGGAATATTGAAAGATTAGGGAGAATCCAGAAATTCTCCATGATTGTTTTGTGGGAGAAAAGCAGAATAAAGAGGGGCGCCTGGGTGGGTCAGTTGGTTGAGCGTCAGACTTCGGCTCAGGTCATGATCTCACAGCTCGTGAGTTCGAGCCCCGCGTCGGGCTCTGTGCTGACAGCTCAGAGCCTGGATCCTGCTTCAGATTCTGTGTCTCCCCCTCTCTCTGTCCCTAACCCACTCACATTCTGTCTCTGTCTCTCTCAAAAATAAGCAAACATTAAAAAAAAATTTTTTTTAAAGAAAAAAAAAGAAAAGCAGAATAAAGGAAGAACTATCATTCCTAAGGAGCCCTTTCAATTGTCTCTAAGGTATTGACAAGCTAAGGGAGCATGGCCTTTGGCCATCCGAAGTTGGATGGAAATGCCAGTGGAAATGTGGCCACACAATTTTTTGTGTTACAAATTGAGTGTAGACACATACCTGTATATATGTATACATACAATCCTCCCACATATACACACATGTACACATGTATACACACACGTACATGTTTACACACACACCGATTTAGGGGTCAAAGGATCTCTTGGAGAGGAGCAGTTTCCATTTCCCAGGATTCAGTCTTTGAGTCTCTGGGTGAGACACTGGGGATGAGACAAGGATGGCCCAGACTCCACACATTGATGCCGCCATTACTTTGGATCTTTTATCTGAGCCCTTGAATGTATGTATTACATACCCACAGAGCCACATTTTAATCTGCTCCTCCGCAAGATAAATGTTTATCAAAGAACTCTGTGTTACACTATGATGCATGAGGTAAGCTGCACAGTCTTATTCTGTATCGCACGGAGAATCCAAGCAAAGCTTTCTTCCCCAGGATAGGATCTGCATGTTTTGTGTTCCTTCATAAAGCTCACGCTGGAGCACAAGTCACGTGAAACAAGTTCTTAACTATGAGAACCGGACTGCATGTCTCTGCCTCACACCATATACACAAATCAACTCAACATGGACCATTGACCTAAATGTTAAAATGAAAAGTATAAAACTCCTAGAAGAAAACATGGGAGTAATTCTTTGTGATCTGGGATAGTGGCCAGGTACTGGTTTCTTAGATAAGACGCTGAAGTCACAAAATGACAAGAGAAAAAGTAGATAAATTGAGCTTCATCAGAGTGAAAACCTTTTGGGCTTCAAAGGACGTTGTTAAGAAAAGGACATGACCCTACAAAATGAGAACGGATATTTGCAAATTGTATGTTTGACACAGGATTTGTGTCCAGAATATAAAGAGATCTCTTACAACTTACAATAACAAGATACGTAACCCAATTTTTAAAAATGGGGTATAAGTTTGAATAGACATTTCTCCAAAGAAGATATCCAGATGGCTAACACAGACATGAAAAGATGCTCAGAGTCATTTGTTGTTAGGGAAATGCAAATCAAAACCACAAGGGGATACTAGTTTGCACCCACTCCGATGGCTAAGCTGAAAGGGACAATGAGGAGTGGAGGTGAGGATGTGAAGTTGGAACCCTCCTACGTTGCTGGTGGGGATGTAAACTGGTGCAGCCACTGGGGAAAATGATTTCGCAGTTCCTCAAAAAGTCAAATACAGAATTACCAGATGATCCAGTAATTCTTCTCCGAGGTATATACCCAAAATAAATGAAAACAGATGCCCACGTAAGTACTTGAACATGAATGTTCATCAGAAGGATCCTCCATAATGGTCAAAATACAGAAACAACTCCGATGTCCCCAAACTAAAAAATGGATAAACATAATGTAATATATCCATACCGTGGACCATTACTTGGCCATAAAAAGGAGGTAATGATACTTGCTACGTGAATGAACCTTGATAACATTATGCTAAGTGAAAGAAGTCAGACATCGAAGGTTGTACATTATGTGATTCCACTGATACGAACTGCTCGGAATATGCACATCCATAGAGATACAAAGCAGAGTAGTGGTTGCCCAGGGCTCGGGAAGGAAGAGGCAGAAATGGGGGGTGTTTGCTGATGGGGAAAGGGGCTTCTTCTGGGGGTGATGCAAATATTCTGCAGTTAGGTAGTAGTGATGGCTGAACAACTTTCTGAACATGCTAAAAATTGTGGAATTGTCTGCTTTAAAAGGGCAAATGCGATGGGATGTGAATTATGCCTCATGTAACTTAAAAGAAAAAAACAACCAGAACTCACAAGGTCCCTGCTTCCATGGAGGAGGAGACCCCGGAGCACCACTTACTCTGTTGTCAGCAGAGGGTGAGCTGATTAAGTACCACCCCACTACAATCACTAGAGACCTTCCATTCCCCGCCCCCTCTCTGGTTTGTTTCAGAGGTAAGCGTCTGCTGATCGCGATCTGGCAGAGTGAGGAGTTCGTGAGAACACACAAGAATAGCATCCCACCTACTGAATATCTGTCATCTCTGTTCAGATGGCTTTTCCCCTCTCTCTCCCTTTAAAAAAATCATTAAATGCATACGGATCCCCAACAGAAAGCTCTAGCCTTTGATTTGGTCTTTGATGTGGATCTTCTGGGTCATCTTCTCTGATAGCTCAGTGGGGCAGGGGAGCCCTCCTTACACCCAGCGGCCACAGCAGCACCAGGGGGACTGTGACCTGGGATAACAGAAGCTGGAAATCTGGATGTTTTAGATGTAAAGTCTTCATTTTTTAACGAAAATTTTAAATGTTTACTTATTTTTCAGAGAGAGACAGACGGACAGAGAGCGTGGCACACACAAGTTGAGGAGGGGCAGAGAGAGAGAAAAACATTGCATCTGAGGCCGGCTCCAGGCTCTGAGCTGTCAGCACGAGCCAGGCGCAGGGCTCGAACTCACAGACCATGAGATCACCTCAGCCAAAGTTGGACGCTTAACCGACGGAGCCACCCAGGCCGGGCTTCTTAAATGTAAAGTCTTCCTTTTTAAAATGCCTTTTTTAAACAGAGCATGTGTGGGCTGAGTTCCCACCAGGGGCCACAAATGTGTGACCTAGGTTCCAGGCCCTGCACTGGCTCGTTTGTACAACGGACATCAAGCTGTCAAGTCAGCAAGGGTGCGTTGAAATGGCCTGGGAGTTCATGTGGTTTGACCGCCTACCCCAGGTGACGATCCCTCCTACACCAGATGGCCACCCTGCATTTAAGTCAGTTAATAATTCAAGCCATAAAACATGCAGATTTTTTTTGTTAGCTTCTTAATAAAAAAACAAAACTGGGGGGGGCATGGGTTAGATGGGAAGACGGAGCTACAGCTGCCTCGAGGGGGGCAGGACTAACATAGGGGGCTGGAAGGGGCTTCAATGTTGATTTTGTTTGCATGCTTCTCTCTCATGACCAGCCCTAGCATTTTCTTTTAAACTCTAATTCATTAAAGCGTATCAGCATGTTTGGGGCTTCGTTTTCCCAGAATTCCCAGAGGGAAACAGAATTTTCGACCTGGAGTGGCCCTCCGAACTACTGCGGTCTGACTCCCTCATTTTACACCTAACAGAACTGAGATCCTGAGGCTTGAACCGTTTGCTCGAAGACCGTCAGACATCGGCGACCAACTCTGACTGCACGTACAGTGCAGTAGTGTAGTGTACAGACTGCACGCACACTACAACTTGTAACTCATAACCAGGATCCAGACGTAAGTGTGGTGCTTTGAAATTTCCTGTAGCCTTTTGTAAGGGACTCAAGAGCACTCGTGTTCTTATTTTTATTTTTTTACATGTTTATTATCTTTGAGAGAGAGCGAGAGTGAGTGAAAGTGAGACAGAGAGCAGAGCCCAAGCCAGGGAGGGGCAGAGAGAGAGAGGGACAAAGGCTCTCTATCCTGACGGCTGATGGCCCAATGCAGGGCTTGAACTCACAAACCGTGAATGAGATCATGACCTGAGCCGAAGTCGGACGTTTAACCGACCGAGCCACCCAGGCATCCCTATGTCTTTAGAGATAAAAAGATTTACCAAAAAAACCCAAAAAACAACAACAAAAAAAAACCCATACACAAAATCCTCCAACAAACAATAACCCCCACCCCCTGCTATTTGGTTCACTTTCCGAGCTACCTTAATGGAATCGTGCGATAACTCACAATGTTATCTATACGTAGAGCCCACTAGAGATTACTCAGGATTCTGAAGACAGGGTTGGCACAAACCACAGCGATCCCCACGACTCATTTTACCGGTTCCCCGTCTTCCCGATAAAACCCTCTCTCGAGCTGCCGTTATGTTTTGAATTCACTTGTGTTTGGCTGCCTTTATTTGCCGTCTCCATGAGACTTGGCAGATAGCGGGAAGGCCGAGGAGGAGAAAGGAAGGACTCCAAGAGCCCCCGAACTTAGTCAATGCATCCCTAGATAATTGAAAACTGTGTCATTTGGCACAGAACTCTCGGAGTTGAATTCTTTTGGTCACTAGGCATGAGGAGAAACGGGGCCCAGCAAGTGGGTGGAGAAGGGCCTGCGTGACCATGCCCTTGGCTCGCACTGTGGGGTCCCCCCCTCCCCCTTGGTACAGCACCTACATACGGATTTGACAAGCCAAACTAGGAATAAAAACACAGGCAGCAACAATGACCCCTTATTAAATGCAGAGATAGTTATGAGTCCCATTAAAAGTCACCAGAAGCCTCCGTTCCGGTAATCATCGAGATTCCCTTTTCCTGCATTTGTGCTCGGCCCTTCTCTTTAATTATACAGAGTTGCCCCCGCAGGCTCTCGCAGTGACGGGCAGGGACACCATTACTTCAGCGGGGGATCAGAGCTTTTGAGATACATCGTGCGCGCGCCTTAGCCAAATGTGAAATTTCAGCCTGCGTCTGCGCTAAGTGCGGTCAGGAACCTTCTAAACCTTTTGTGCGAGTCCAGGAGGGAAAACAGTCTGGCAGATTCTGACAAGCATCTCTTCAAGAGCACATTTGTACGGGGTGAAAAAGCCCAGGCCGGCTGCTGCTGGGTCGTCATGGCAACAGACATACACATCATTGACGCGTCAGCTTCCGCAATGAGCACAAAGTAAGGAAACCTTCCCCACATGAGGGCATGTGGAATGAAGGGATGCGTCCTCCGTGCAGCCTAATCACGTGGTGTTTTCCATCCTTCCAAGGGGCTCGGGCGGGCACGCGGCCCTCTTTATGGCCTAGATGTGACCCAGGGGAACATTCGCAGATCTCACCCTCACTCTGTGTAGACTTCAGGACGTCAGTCACGTTTACCAAACCCTCCTTTCCTTTTCGAAGCCTGGTTACTAGTTGATGGCAAACAGTATGATAGTAACTGGGGAGGAGAAGGAAGGGCCTCCTTCGCTTAGTCCTCCTGGAAAGAAATTTCCCTAGCTTTCCATGGAGGTTGTGTGGGGCGCTCTTATGTACTGAGGCAGGGGGTGGCCTTTCACAGGCCTACGGAAAGAGAGGTGAATCGTGGCTTGAAAGCCTTCTCTTGGAAATGGAGTTCTAAAAATAATAAATAGCTATTCACTCAATACTTCCCGAGGCGAGGGCTTCAACGATGCACTGGAGCTATAGGAATTAAGCCCAGAGGGATGGAAAATTTAGACCGAGGGGAAGCTGGATCCCTGAAGGTAAACTTCAGTGATTTCAAGTGGAGAACAAGGATGAAATGTACCCCCCCCCCATTCGTCTCGAAGGAAACCCACAGGAGCTCTATTCATGAGAAGTAAAATTAGCTTTATGTTCAATTTGCATGACATTTATGGCAGTAAGCATTCCACAGCATGACTTAATTGTGGCTGAGACACCTAACAGGAAAGGAGAAGAAAAGGAAAAGAGAGGGTTTGATCCGTTGAAGGACAAATAGTCACAAATCCAGGAACATTTAACAACCCGGGGACGGAGTGTACCTCACAAACAACAACCCACGGCTCACAAAAGTTCCAGGCCTGACGGTGATGAAGTTTCCTCAACTGTTTCATGACTCCTTTCCTTCCTGTAATTATGAACATTCATCAAGTAAGCGCTGACTTTAAAATGTCAAACTGTCTCCTTTTAGTTTTGCTTTTTTTACCTTGGAACTTAGAAAAAAATTTTTTACCGATTCCGATTTTTATTCTGGGTCGTCTTTGAAAAACAATCCCTGGAAAAAAAAACCTAGGGTAAGGATCCCTTCCCTGTACGGAGGGGATTATAATCCCTGCTAGGTACTGCGCTTAGACACGGTCGATCAACAGGCTAGAGGCTAAAGAAGCTTAAAGAAATTAGCTTTTCTCCCCCAGAGATTTCACACTGGTGTCCAGTCAGGTGGCAAACATTTTGGGGAGGGAGGAGGGATGGAGGGGCTGACACAGTGTTAAAAGAAATGACATAAATGCCTACTAGGCTTGGGGCACCCGGATGGCTCAGTCGGTTAAGTGTCCAGTTTCGGCTCAGGTCGCGATCTCATTGTTCGTGAGTTCGAGCCCCGCGTGGGGCTCGGTGCTGACAGCTCGGAGCCTGGAGCCCGCTTTGGATTCTGTGTCTCCCTCTCTCTCTGCCTTCCTCTGCTCATGATCTGTCTGTCTCTCTCTTTAAAATACATAATAGACATTAAAAAGAATTTTTTTAAGTGCCTCTCAGGCTTTTGTTCTGCAGTTTGCTACAGCGCCCCCCCCCCCCCCCCATTCTCCAATGCCTCCCCGCCCAGACTGCCCATTCGCTTAAGCTGCCTGCTCGAAGGCTTGGGCTTCACGGTCTTGCACACATTTGCTCATGCTTTTCTGCTTCTCTTCTTTTTGGTAGGCGTTCAGACGACGAAGTCCCCTCTTTAAGAATTACGTCAGGTACTCCTCTTCCGGTCTGCCGGTCTCCCCTGGCCACGCCTACCACCCTATGCCAGGGTCCTCGCGTTTACTTCTCTCTTGTTCTCTACTGGGGTCCTGACGCTGAACAGGAACCAGATGGTAAAGTCCTGGGGGCTGTGATTTGCCGCTCTCGTGTCCTAACCCCGGAGAGCGGTGGCTGCGGTGTGGGAGCCCAGGAAAACGACCCCGGGCTAGGGATGGATGGAAATGCGGGAGCCAAGACAGAGAGAGCATGCGCACTGGCACAATCTCATCTGGACTCGCTTCCGAAGAAGAAGGGAAATGACTGGGGAGCGGTCAGAGCTCCTCGTGAGGGGGATGGTTCTTTTGGGAGTTGAGATTCCTCTTTTGGTTATTAGAATACTTAAACTACACATTTCTGCTTAAAACCCATAAATAATTAGGGTTGTCAGGAGTGGGATGCACAGACCCCTATGAGTAATGTCACCCAGAGAAGCCATGGGAATGGATAGAAGTCTTTGGTGACTGTATCGGTTTCCTGCGGCTGCTGTAACAAATTACCACAAATTTAGTGGCTTAAACAAGAACACGTTTGTTGTGAAGGTCAGAAATCCTCAAATCAAGGAGTCAGCAGGGCCACCTTCCTTCCGGAAGCTCTAAAGGGAGCTCTTTTCCCCTGACTTTTTAGTTTCGAGAGGCCACTTGCATTCCTGGGCTTGTGGCCCCATCCTCCGTCTTCAAAGCCAGCCAAGCAGCATCTTGAACTTTTCTCTTTGATTATCCAGCCTCCCTTTTATAAGGACCCTCGCGATTACACTGGGCACAAGCAGATAATCCAGAATAGTTTGCCTATTTTTTTTTTTTTTTCTAAGTAGGCTCCACGCCCAACATAGGGCCTGAATCCAGGACCCCAACCAAGATCAGGAGTCACACGCACACCCCACGGGTTGAGCCAGCCAGGGGCCCTAATTTCCGTATGTTGAGATTAGTTGATAAGTGTCATTAATTCCCTCTGTGGCCTTAATTCCCCTTTGCCATGGAACCTAACTTACAGTTCCAGGGACCAGAGCAGACCTCTTCGGGGGGCATTCTTCTGACTGCGGCCATGAGAAGCATGTAATAAGTGAACACCCAAGAAAATGACTGGTTTTCCTGGACTAGGTGAGAAAGCTACCCTATAATTCTGGTTTCACATAGGGGCGCCTGGGTGGCTTGGTGGGTTAAGCATCTGACTCTGGATTTTGGCTCAGGTCACGATCTCCCGGTTTGTTAGTTGGAGCCCCATGTCGGGCTTTGTGCTGAGTGTGGAGCCTGCCTGGGATTCCCTCCCTCTCTCTGCCCCTCCCCTGCTCGCTCGCTCTCTAAAAAAAAAAAAATCCTAAAAAAAACAGCTGTAGTCCATCTACTGATATTCTAAAATTGTTTATAGAATTAAAGAGCCTTTAACAAAATGCTACCATGATGGAGACACAACTGGTTTTGAACATTTTTTTTGAACATTTTTTTTTTGAACATTTTTGAACATTTTAAAAGAAAGGGGATGATGCAGTGAGTTAAAAGAGTGCTGCCAGAAAAACTAAAGAGTAGAAAGAAACTAAAACTTCAAAAATCAAGGTACACCTCTCATCCCCAATCCGCACGCACACACATTTAATTCTTGGGACTCCACAACTCCTGAACTGTTTGTGTAGAACCTAGAACCACTCCATCCATCATTCCCAATTCTCCTGGTTAAGCACCATTTCTTGTGGCCATCCACACAAAACATGCGTGCTACTCTATTTGGGTGGGCCAAACCCACTTAATCTCTGATCCGGGCTAGACCGGGCAGAGGGGTGGCAGGGCTTTCCACATAGAAAGTGGGGATGGGAGATGGGGCGCCTGGGTGGCACAGTCGGTTAAGCGTCCGACTTCAGCCAGGTCACGATCTCGCGGTCCGGGAGTTCGAGCCCCGCGTCGGGCTCTGGGCTGGTGGCTCGGAGCCTGGAGCCTGTTTCCGATTCTGTGTCTCCCTCTCTCTCTGCCCCTCCCCCGTTCATGCTCTGTCTCTCTCTGTCCCAAAAATAAAATAAACGTTGAAAAAAAAATTAAAAAAAAAAAAAAAAAAGAAAGTGGGGATGGGAGACCGAGAAGAAAAGGAAGATGAATGTACGTCATTCAGGGACTTTTAAGTGGTTGCAAGGAACTTATGTCAAAGTAGCCACAAAATTGTTCAAGGAAAGGCAAATGAATGTGAAACCATGTTTACTCTTAGAAACCCAATGGGGCGCCTGGGTGGCGCAGTCGGTTAAGCGTCCGACTTCAGCCGGGTCACGATCTCGCGGTCCGTGAGTTCGAGCCCCGCGTCAGGCTCTGGGCTCATGGCTCAGAGCCTGGAGCCTGTTTCCGATTCTGTGTCTCCCTCTCTCTCTCTGCCCCTCCCCCGTTCATGCTCTGTCTCTCTCTGTCCCAAAAATAAATAAACGTTGAAAAAAAAAAATTAAAAAAAAAAAAAAAAAAAAAAAAAAGAAACCCAAGCTTTACCTGAAATCTTGGATTTATGGGGAGGGATGGACAGGAGAGCATATCTGTTTATTCCCTGATCCCTTTCTCTCCCCCTAATTTCTGAATGTGGGGTGTGGAGGCCCCATTACTGGAGGATGTTTCTTAAATGGTTAATTTTGCCCTACTGGCCACTTCCTTTCCCCTTTTGTCACTTCAGAATACATGCCACCTCTCTCCCCCCTCCTTTTTTCTCTGAAAAAATGAAATGAATATATAAAGACTTATTGGTGCTGAAAAAAAATCAACACACAGACAGAAGAATGTGGTGATGTTTACTGTCTGCTTTTCCTCTGCAGACTATTGTATAGAGGACATCCGTAATTGATTTGTCCTGAGGCTCTATTATATGCAGAAATGGAAAAAATGTCTCATCTTGGCAAGAAAGATAGTCATGGCAGGAGGAACTCAGATTTACAACACGTAGAGTCGGGGAGGCACTTCATACCTTTCCTGATTCTGTGGTCTTTCTGCGTACGCATGCTGAGCTACCGTGAACCAAATGTTGCCAACCATAGGTTACATAGAGGAATAAAATCATATTTGTCTCCAAGAAGCTCACCATATGGAAGAAAGAAACATAATTTCATTATTGTATAGTATGAAGCAATGTTTTCAGATGTATATAGATCCTGGGGAAATCCCAAAGGTGAGAAAAGAACTACATGTTCTTGAGAAAAAAGTTTGGTTGGACAGTCCTTAGAAACAGTTGTGTTTAGTAACAAGGGCCCGTGAGTGGATTTAGGTTTGTCAATAAATGTTAAAGTTTGATCATTGTACAAAATTACTCACTTGGGAGCTATGGTTTTATAGAAAAGATCCATGAGTGAATAATGTGTTATATCCTTATTTCTTTCCGTTGAAGTCAGAAGAGATGTTTGATGTTGGGTTCAGAAAAAAACCCAAAAACTAGAAAGTGGCGCCACCTGGTGGTTACTACCCAAAATGCTTGAATTGACCTTTTGCAATTTCAAATACAGTGATGTCATCTTGACTAACTCAGAAGTCTTCTTATTAATGCTTTATATAAAATTTGCAAACTGATATATATTCTGAGAAAATCAGAAACATAGGGAAAACATTTAAAATTCTGGCCAAAGAAAACCCAGTAATACCCAGAATAATCTACCACCAAAAAAGAGAGTTTGTATAGGATATTCATTGTATGATATTGGCTTTCCATGATGTAACAAATAAGACTTTCTTACTCTGTTATTTCTTCATTTTTTAAAAGCACAGATTCATCCACACAGAACTTTTCAACATCAGTTGATCACACTGCTCTCCCCCAGTATTTCCATCGACAAATACTATTTATTTGTTGAAAATTTATCCTACAGAACTTTCCACATTCTGATTTGGGCTGATTACTTCTTCAGGTGGTTGATTAACTTGTTTTTCTATTTCTTATATTTCCTATAAACTAATAGGAAGATCTAGATTAGATAAAATCTTGATTAGATTCCAGTTAATGTTTTCAGTAGGACTGCTCACAAGTGATGCTGTCTGCTTCCTCTCTGTCAAATCCTGAGGTACACATGTCACTTGTACCATTCGTAGTGATGTTAAGACTGATGGATGAGCTCACGTGATGTCATTTGGATCCCTCCATTATAAAGGTCCACAACAATTTCTCATTGAGAGTTTGGACATCTATTAATGATCATTGTCTCTACCCATGATTTCATGAGGACTACAGAATGATGATCTCATCAGCTTCTTCACAGCAAAGGAAACAATCAGCAAAACTAAAAGGCAATCGACGGAATGGGAGAAGATACTTGCAAACAACGTATCAGATAAAGGGTTAGTATCTAAAATCTATAAAGAACTTATCAAACTCAACACCCGAAAAACAAATAATCCAGTGAAGAAACGGGCAAAAGACATGAATAGACACTTCTCCAAAGAAGACATCCAGATGGGCAACCGACACATCACTCATCATCAGGGAAATACAAATCCAAACCACAATGAGATACCACCTGACACCTGTCAGAATGGCCACCATTAACAACTCAGGCAACAACAGATGTTGGCAAGGATGCGGAGAAAGAGGATCTCTTTTGCATTGTTGGTGGGAATGCAAGCTGGTGCAGCCACTCTGGAAAGCAGTATGGAGGTTCCTCAAAAAACTAAAAGTAGAACTACCCTATGACCCAGCAATTGCACTACTAGGTATTTATGCAAGGGATACAGGTATGCTGTTTCGAAGGGGCACATGCACCCCAATGTTTATGGCAGCACTATCAATAGCCAAAGTATGGAAAGAGCCCAAATGTCCATTGATGGCTGAATGGATAAAGAAGATGTGGTATAGATATAAACAATGGAGTATTACTCGGCAATCAAAAAGAATGAAATCTTGCCATTTGCAACTATGTGTATGGAACTGAAGAGTATTATGCTAAGCAAAATTAGTCAGAGAAAGACAAACCTATGACTTCACTCATATGAGGTCTTTAAGACACAGACCAGATGAACATAAGGGAAGGGAAGCAAAAATAACATAAAAACAGGGAGGGGGACAAAACATGAGAGACTCTTAAATATGGAGAACAAACAGAGGGTTACTGGAGGGAGTGGGGGGGTGGTGGGCTAAATGGGTAAGGGGCATTAAGGAATCTACTCCTGAAATCATCGTTGCACTATATGCTAACTCATGTGGATGTAAATTTAAAAAATTAAAAAAAAAGAATGATGATTTTATCAATTTTTCTTTTCCTTTCACATTTATAGCTACGATTCCCGCATCATCTTTTTAGTTAGTCTGAAATACAGTTTGCGCAGGGAAGAAAGGACAGATGTGTGATTTATTTCTTTAAAGTATATTTTGAGGATCATAAGGTGACAATGATATTTTCTGTGTTTCATTGTGAATTCAGACTGTTATATACTTGATGTATTTCAACCATGAGTGGGCATTTTTCTTTTGGTGCTCAAATTATCCCACCTTTGACCACTGTGTAGATTTCTAACACAAATACTGTAACAGGGGGTACAGTTGTCGAGAAAACAGGTAAACTCTTACACTGTTAGTGTAAATTTACTACTTTCAAGGAGGGCAATTTAACAACATGCACCAGGAGGCTTAAAAATGTTTATACCCTTGTATCACACTTAAATAAATCTTTTCTATGAAAATAATCAGAGATGTGGACAAAAATTATACAAAGGTATTAATTCTAGTGAACGATTAGAAAGAGATGTCAATAGGCTTTGTTACATTTGTGTGATGAAATACTACAGATACCATATTAAAAATCCAATTTTTGAAAAATTTTTACTATCGGGGTACATTTTTTATGATATAATAATAACTGAAAGACTACCAAAATCTTATATATAATATGATCCCAGTTGTTATATATAAATATGTATATAAACTAAAGACTAGAAAGGCATACTTCAAAATGTTAACAATAGTTGTACCTAGATGATGGTATAATAGAATATTTTTATGTATCCTTTGTACTTCATTTTATAAGTTACCTCCAATGATATGCATCACATTAGATCTTATTAAAAAGCAGCTTGTATTGAAATTTGTTGAATCAAATGGATTTGTTATGCTCTGAATGATAAACCAATGTAAATGTCTCCTTTTGTACTAGTGCAAATTGTGCAAGAAGGAAAACATTTGTTTCCCCTTAACCAAAAGATGGTTGTGACTTGGTTAAAGAATGAAAACAGAACTGAGCTGTAGTTTACACGAAACACAGAACAGGCGTGGTGAGGTCTGTTATATTTTCCCTCCTAGGATCTGCTCATTGCAATTAATTACTTCTCCGAGAGTCAATTTCCCTGTGCTCTCCAATGAGTCAATCTGATATTTCAGCTTGATTCTTACTGTGAATGAGGAGCACCAATGCAGATTAACATAGATGTGTCTGCCGTTTGTAATGGATTCCACAGGCCATCTCCTCCCACCAATTTCTTTTTTGGTAGTGACAATTTCTGATTTTTGACATACTAATGTCTAGTTGTCACTTTCAAAAGTCTGACAATCTCTGGTCCAAACCACTTATTAAGTCCTTAATTTCTGCTTTCCCTTCTTATTACCAGTGTAATAAGTATTCAACGTAAAAAAAAAAAATAGATAACCCCGATGAGCTGAAAGAATATACAATTCACAAATAATTCTGTCAAAACACTTCTCATATGTTGGCATAAATTCGATTTCCTGGGTCTATATGACTTAGCTTATCAGCTCTTTGGGGAAAAAAATCCCTATCTAGTTTATGGTCTCCTTTGCACATAGGACACACACTTCCTGGGTATTTACTGATGCTGGAAGTGAGCTCAGGTAGAGGAAGAAGGGAGCGAAAAGGAAAGCCCTTCTGGACAGGGCAACAACAGGGAAAAGGCACAGAGGGAGGAGTGAGCTCTGAGTGTTTGAGGCAGGGGGAGACCAGTCCTGCATGGTAAGAGGGATCATGTGGGGGCAATTACGGGAGGAAAGTGGTAGCAAATGTGGGAAGACTATGGCTGAGGATTTTGTTTGTAATACATGTTGGTAAAGGACCATATTGAAATCTATTCTATTATATGAGAGTCCTTAATTCCTTAATTCCTTGAATCAAAGAATTGGTTTATAATGAAGGTTTGTGGCAAGGGGACCTGTGTAGAAATGGACCCACAATTTGATGAAATTAGATACATTTCTCTTGGGAGGGGTATAATTTACACAGGGTACAATTACCCCCTTACAGCGTACTGTCCTATGAGTTCTGACAAATGCAGACAATAGTGTGACCCCCCCTGACAATCAAGATATAGAAGACTTCCATCAAAAAAAAGATCCCCTCAGACCTCTTGGTAGTCAACGTCTCTATCCAACCCTTGGTGGACACTGATTTGTCTTCTATCCTTACAGTTTTGTCTTTCCCAGAACTCCATGTGAATTGAATCACACAGTGTGTAGCCCTTTGAGGCTGGCTTGTTTCACTTAGAATAATGCATCTGAGCATAATCCAAATGCACGTATCCATTCCATTCTTTTTCGTTGCCATATATATGCCATGGTTTGTTTAACCATCTACAAACCATAGATATACCATGGTGTGTTCAGTCACCTACAACTGAAAGGCAATACGTTTCTTTTTAATATAACACATATAACTCATATTATACCTTCAACTCGCCAAAATGAGAGTTCTAAGTTTCAGAGATTTATTTACTAATTGTCAAAAACAGTTGGGGACAGGAAAAAGAGAAAATCCAAGTACAGCATAAATTAATTTTAAAAATACGGATGTCACTATCTAGCAGATTCACTTTTCAGAGCAGTTGGAGAAAGAGAATGGCTGAAGGTCTCCAGGCCTGTGTCCTGGAGTAGCCTCGCTGGCGACTGAGCAGAGAGGAAGGAGGGCCCTTGCCTGTGCCCCCCAGAGCATTCTCTAGAGCCACCTCCCCTGCGGGAGGACCCCACAGAGTTAAAAGGGCATTGGGATGAGCAACAGCTGATGTTTCTAGATCTTGCCAACGTCTTGTCTTCAGTTCTTCTCGATGCTCATTATAATCCATTGATAGCCTTCCCACCACAGTATCCTTTGATGGCACAAAAAGTGGTTTTCTATGTTTCTAGCTACTTATTTGAAAAATGAAGTCGCTGTTATTTCTGCCTCACAACATTCTTGGAGGCCGGGTTGGTGACTCTGGGTTAAAGCTCCCAGTTAGGCGAGTAGTTAGGCATGATAAAATGGGAAAGACAGAGAAGACGGGGAGGAGGGTGGGTGTAGGGAGGACAGAGGTGATGAGTAGAGATGTCTGCCTATTCCTCTAAGGGGAAGCCCTCTCTGCCTCATGCCCATTCCCACCTACAGGTCCCGGTGTTCACGTGGCTGGTGGGAGCTCAACTAATCTGATTTAAGGTATAGGCAGAGATGGAAAAAGCTAATTTAAAAGCTTCTACTTATTACTCTAGGGTCCTTCTAGACAAAGAAATTCAAGTAAGTGCCTGGTATTTTTTTTGAATTTTCTGCTACTTGGAAATAATACCTTGGATTTATACAGAGAGTATCTACTGAACAACAGTGCTCTGGGAGGCCAGAGCTGGGGAAACGCTGGGTATCATGACAACGAGACTTGTTAAGGGTTAGAAATGTAAAAGCAGCATGGCATTTAAAAACGACAGGAACAGACTTCTGAGGAAGATGGTTTATCTTGTCCCATGGATGATACCCGCATTAGTGTAAATAATTGAGAAGCAACCCAAAGACTGGCAGAACAGACCCTCGACAGCTAAATGTAGAGAAGAGACCACACTGAAGAGGGTAGGAAGGGTGGAGATTGGTTGAGAGCTAAACGTACTGTCCACGAGAGGGAGGGATGCTGTGACCATCGAGAGGGGAGAGAAATAGACCCTCACACCAGGCACTCCAGGCACAGGGAACCTGCACAGGGAAGATGAGTTCCCATAACATTTGGCTGTGAAAGACAGGCCAAATTTGGGGTGTTCTTACCATCAGTAGGGCTTAACACCTGGAACTTCAGAAATCAGCAAGCTGGGCTCTGGGAGAGGCAGGCGTGCAAAAGGAAACTGAGTCCCTGCGATTAAAGGGACAACATGACAAACAAACCACTGAGATACAGCATAGAGGCAGTGATTTGAAAAATGCTTGGGTTATTTGGGAGGGAGATTTATTTACTAATCTCAGAATATGTGCTAAAGGGGCAGGGATCTTTTTTTTTAATTAAAATTTTTTTATTGTTTATTTATTATTGAGAGAGAGAGAGAGAGAGAGAGAGAGAGAGAGAGCGCGCGAGCGCATGAGTGGGGGAGAGGCAGAGAGAGGGAGACACAGAATCCAAAGCAGGCTCCAGGCTCTGAGCTGTCAGCACAGAGTCTGATGCACGACTCGAACCCACAAACTGTGAGATCATGACCTGACCGATGTCGGGCACCAAACTGACTGAACCACCCAGACACCCCTAAAGGACATGGATCTTTGGCAGACCTCTCCAAGAACAAAAAAGACAGTGGGTACCATTTTTTCCCCTGCTCCCTGAGAAACAAGGGCCCCTTAGGGAACCAGCACAGCAGAAACATTCTCTGTCTGGCTTTCCAGTAGCATGCCCTTCCTTGCTTCTGTGAATCCACCCACTGCAGCCTCTAAAGTGGTTCCAGGTCCCTTCACAGATTAGACACGCAAAACTTTGCTAGAACCATGTCCCCTCCCCCACTTCTCCTGAAGACCTTCCCTCTCTCATATGTCCTTGGCTGGAGCCCATCCAAAGCAATACCACAAGCCTGTAGTGTGCAAGCATCCCCAGTAGGGGGCCAGCACCACTCCAACGTGACTCTAGCCCCGCGAAGAGGGGAAGATAAGCACGTACATCAGTTTGACTGTGGTCCCAGTAGGGGACTGAGGTAGACATCTGTTCTGCCTGCTGACCCTGCCCACCAATGAAAGATTCTCAGGGGAGAACAAAGGGAAAGCGGCCTGCAGTTCAGTGTTACTACATCTCTGCCAACTGTCTGCTCTGATTTAGCTCAAGGCCAAGGCAGCCTCAGACTGACCTGCTAATAACACAGGGACCAAACCTTGTTCACAGAAGGCAAAGAGAGCTATCGCAGACAACTGGACTGAGGGAAAATGTGGCTCAGTCACAACAGTTGGGTGCACACAACACACACAGGAGACACCGCTGAAGCTCCAGGTTCTGGAGAACAGGGGACGGTGTACCATAGGCGCACAGGACCTATTCTTCACAAGGCCACTGCCTTCAAGAGCAGGAGACATAGCTGACTTTCCTAACACATAGGAACAGACACAGAGAGCTAGTCAAAATGAGGAGACAGAGGAATATGTTCCATATGAAAGAACAGGGCGAAATCACAGCAAGAGGGCTAAACGAAATGGAGAAATATGCCCAATAGAGAATGGAAAGCAGCAGTCATAAAAATACTCAATGTACTTGAGAAAAGAGGGGAGGGCCTCAGTGAGACCATCAATAAAGAGACAGAAACATGAAAAAGAACCAATCAGGGATAAGAAACTCAATAACTGAAGACAAAAATACACTAATCTGGGGGAAGGAAACAGAAACCCAGATCCAGGAGGCACAGGGAGCCCCAAACAAAATCAGCCCAAGGAGGGCCACATCAAGACACATAGAAATTAAAATGGCAAAAAGTAGTGACAAAGAGAGAATCTAAAAAGCAGCAAGAGAAAAGGAAACCATTACCTACAAGGAAAAGCCCACAAAGCCATCTGCTGATTTTTCATCAATAACTTTGCAGACCAGAGGACGTGGTGTAATATATTTAAGGGGCTGAAAGGAAAAAATCTGCATCCAAGAAAACTCTATCCAGCAAGGTTATCATTCAGAATAGGAGAGATAGGGACGCCTGGGTGGCGCAGTCGGTTAAGCGTCCGACTTCAGCCAGGTCACGATCTCGCGGTCCGTGAGTTCGAGCCCCGCGTCAGGCTCCGGGCTGATGGCTCGGAGCCTGGAGCCTGCTTCCGATTCTGTGTCTCCCTCTCGCTCTGCCCCTCCCCCGTTCATGCTCTGTCTCTCTCTGTCCCAAAAATAAATAAACATTGAAAAAAAAAATTTAAAAAAAAAGAATAGGAGAGATAAAGAGTTTCTCAGATGAACAGAAGTTAAAGGAATTCATCGCCACTAAGCCAGCCTTATAAGAAATGTTAAAGGGGACTCTTTGAGCGGAAAGGAAAGGCCATAAATGGGAGTAAAAACAGTAGGAAACACAAAGGCAGTAAAATTAAGTATGTCTTTAAAAATCATTCAAATAATACACAGCATAAAAGGATGTAAATTATGACACCATATCCCTAAAAACGTGGGGGAGAGGAGTAAAGAATGGGTTCAAACTTAAGCAACCATCAACTTAATGCAGACTGATAGATGTGTCAGATGTTAAATACAAACCTAATGGTAACCAAAAATTAAAAGCCAGTAACAGATATGCAAAAACTAAAGACAAAAGGGAATCCAGGTATATCACTAAAGAAACCCATCACCCATGAGAGAAGCAAGAAACACGGAACTAAAAAAACAACCCCAAAACAAGTAACAAAATGGTAATAAGTATATACCTATCAATAATTACTTTGAAAATGGACTGAACACTCCAATCAAAGATATAGGGTGACTTAATGGATAAAAAAAAAAAAAAAGCACAAGACCCATATATATGCTGCCTACAAGAAACTTATTTCAGACCTAAAGACACTTGCAGATATGAAAGCAAAGGGATGGAAAAGATTTCATCATGCAATCGGAAGTGAAAAGAAAGCTGGGTAGGAATACTTAGATGGGACAAAATGGACTTTAAAACGATGACCATAACAAGAAACCAAGAAGGGCACTATATATTAATAAAGGGGACAATCCATCAAGAAGAAATAACGATTGTAAATATTAATGCACCCCACACAAAAGCCCCAAATACATAAAGCAACTAATAACAAACATAAAGGAAGTAATCGATACTGATACAATAACAGTAGGAGACTGTAACACCCCACTTATGTCAATGTAACTTCTCTGACATCGAATGTAGCAGCATTTTACTAGATATGTGTCTTGAGACCAGAGAAGACAAAAGTGTCAAAATAAAAAAGCTTCTGCACAGCAAAGAAAACAATCAACAACAACAACAAAGACAACCCATTGAGTGAGAGAAGATATTTGCAAGGGACATATCTGATAAAGGGTTAGTACCCAAAATATAAAAAGAACTTATACAACTCGACACCAGAAAAGCAAATAATCCAGTTAAAAAGTGGGCAGAAGGCATGAACAAACATTCTCCAAAGAAGACACAGAGATGGCCAACAGACACATGGAAAGATGCTCAACATCGCTTATCATCAGGGAAATGCAAATCAAAACCACAATGAGATACCACCTCACACCTGTCACAAGGGCTAAAATAAAACACACACACACACACACACACACACACACACACACACACACACAAGAAAGAGCAAGTGTTGGCGAGGATGTGGAGAAAAAGGAGCCCTCACGCACTGTTGGTGGGAATGCAAACTAGTGCAGTCACTGTGGTAAACAGTATGGAGGTTCCACCAAAAGTAAAAATAGAATTACCGTATGATCCAGTAATGGCGCTACTCAGTATTTACCCAAAGAATAGGAAAACAATAGCTCAAAAGGATATGTGCACCCCTATGTTTCTTGCAGCATTATTTATAATAGCCAAATTAGGGAAGCAGCCCAAGCATCCATCAATAGATGGATGGATCAAGAAGTGATATATACAAGAAATATTAGCCATAAAACAAAGAATGAAATCTTGCCATTTGCAACAACATGGAAGGATCTACAGAGCATAATGCTAAGTGAGACAAGTCAGAGAAAGACAAATACCATGTGATCCCATTCGTATGTGGAGTTTAGGAAAGAAAACAAATGAACAAAGGAAAAAAAAAAAAGAGACCAACCAAAAAAAACCAGGCTCTTAACTATAGAGAACACACTGATGGCTACCAGAAGGGAGGTGGGTGGGGGATGGGGGAAATAGGGGATGGGGATTAAGTACACTGATCATGATGAGCACTGAACAATGTATGGAATTGTCAAATCAGTATATTACACACCGGAAACTAATATAGCACTGTATGTTCACTATACTGGATTTACAATTTTTTTAAATGACAGGAACAGGTGAGGAAGTTCCTTCTGTCCCTCCACCCCTCCCCCAACCCCCCAGCAATGGTTGTGCCTTAAAACAAAGGAAACGTAAACAGTTTTTGTTTTAATTTAAACTGAATTTCTGAGGATAGCACTTTAAAAAAAAAAAAACTCTTTTGAGAATATAATTGATCGAAATAAAAATGGGATGCTGGAATGGAGAAGACCATACAAATTAACTAAAGATAATGTGCTCAAGGCTTTAAAAACAAAACCTATTTCCTGTGATGTGATGAATATGAATGTTCCAACGTGGCTTTGGAAACACTGTGGACTTTGGGGAGCAATCATTCTCCTCACTGAGTCCCTCTAGTGAGTTACTGTTCAGGGAGAGCCGGAAGCTGACTGTTCCTAGAGGGGAAGACTCTGGAAACTAATATAACACAAGGGCTTGAGTGGAAGAAAGGAATGTGTCGTAAGCTTCTTTATGACCCTAAGGGATGTTTTGTTTATGCTTTATTTAGCCCTTGGTACCTCAAAGCAAATTGTAAGTACATTCGTGAACAAAAGAAAACTGAAAAAAAAATTGCGTGAGATTAAAAGCTCCAGAGATTGTTGGATTTTGAATCACAGATGAGTCATTTTTGAAAGCATCGTGTTCAGAAAGACAGTTTTATACATGAATGCTATTTACAGGTAAAACGAAAGGCGAAAAGGCTCTAGATGCTACCCAGGAGGGTGTGGGATTAATCAGGGCTTTCGTGTGCAGAAGAGGGAAATTGCCTCCATTTGTCGTGTTTGGCTGATAGTGTGGGTTTTATTAGGTGTTTATATTAGTGTGCATTTTGCCACACGCATAAAGGAGAGCCGAGTTTTATTACGTGAGGCCTCGCGAATTCAGATTTATGCTCAACATTACGTAGGCTGAAGGGCATCTTTGTCTAACAGAGAAAACATGAGAGACCGAAGGGCAGAAGGAACAGATCAGTCTCCTAAAAACCCTTTGGGGGGTCAGCACGTAAACAGTGGGGACACGAACCGTCCTAAGTCCTTGTTCTTCCTCAAAGGTAAAGAGCCTGAGAATTTCTACAAGTCAGTCCTCGTTAGCCTGTTTTGAGTTACCGTCTATTTTCTGTTTTCTGTACATTTTTAAAAGTGAACAAAAAATGGGGCGCCTGGGTGGCTCCGTCGGTGGAGCGTCCGACTTTGGCTCAGGTCACGATCTCTCGGTTCGTGGGTTCGAGCCCTGTGTCGGGCTCTGTGCAGACAGCTCGGAGCCTGGAGCCTGTTTCGGATTCTGTGTCTCCCTCTCTCTCTGCCCCTCCCCACTCACTATCAAAAAACTGTGTCTATCAAAAAAATGAATAAACGTTAAAAAAATTTTAAAAAGGGGGACAAAATGAATGTATACTTGCAAAAGAAACCAGTGGTATGGCTTTAGAACACGAATTCCCCTGCGATGTCTTTGAACCGGTGACCTTCGCGGTAGAGCGGAGGTCACAGTGGTCTTCAATGCAAGACTATGACAATTTTATTTACTTATTTATTTATTTATTTATTTATTTATTTATTTATTTCAACGTTTATTTATTTTTGGGACAGAGAGAGACAGAGCATGAACGGGGGAGGGGCAGAGAGAGAGAGGGAGACACAGAATCGGAAACAGGCTCCAGGCTCCGAGCCATCAGCCCAGAGCCCGACGCGGGGCTCAAACTCACGGACCGCGAGATCGTGACCTGGCTGAAGCCGGACGCTTAACCGACTGCGCCACCCAGGCGCCCCAACTATGACAATTTTAAAGAGAGCAAATGGCGGGACATCGGGAGGTATATTAAACAAGAGGAAGCCCTTTAAGAGCTTCTTGATAAGTTATATGTATTTTTATAATACACTGTGTTTACCATAAAGAATAAAACTGTAAAGGTACGCCCTAATGCGGGTTGTATGGTTGTGCAAGCTGACGAAACATTTTCACACGCACCGTCGTCCCGAGCGCTCGGGACCCCAGCGAGGGGGGGATGCCGCCCGCCCGCTTGGCAGGTGAGCCCGCAGAGGCTGAAGCGCACAGTGTCACCGGGGGCGCGGCCGGCCGCCCCCGGGGAGGCGGAGGAGCTCCTCGGGGAAGCCCGACCTCCTCCCCAAGGTCAGAAGGGAAAGTGTGGGGGGCGACCTTGATGGGAGGGGTGGGTTACGGGTGCTGACGCTGCACGAGCCCTGCTGGGCACAGAACTGGAGGTGTGAGCGGCCCAGGGAGGGGGTCAGCGGTTTGGGGACGGCCTCTTACACACGGTGACCCACGAGCGGCTGCAGTTGGGAGGCCCCGGTGGGTCTGGAGGGAGGCATCCTCTGGCGAGCCCCAGGGGAGTCTGCGGCTCTGTGCTGGGAAGGAAAGGGGCCCCCGGAGTGGGCCACCGCATCCTGGGGCCATGGGAGTTGCCCTCACCCGCCCTATTCCTCCCTTCGGCTCAGCCTCTGCACAGATGTGGGGAAACACAGTGTCCGAAGCCACCAGCGGGATGGGAACCGACTGAACAAGCAGGGAGAGGCGACTTTCAGGGGTCAACGGATAGCCAAGCAGGACTGGCACCCTGGAGGAGGCAGCCCTGGTCGCGGAGGGTGAACGGAGCCGGCCTGACTTCTCCCAGTTCTGGAGGGGACGGACGCAGGGGTGCCGGGTGGTCCGGTTGCGGTCTCAGTGGTCCCCACCACCCTTGTCTGGCACAGAAAAGAAACGGGGACTCAGGGAAGACGTTCCATCACGATTTGAACATTCTGTTAGTGCTTTCCTTGTATCTCTCAGATTCCCAAGCCTTTGGCACAGCTCTGGAGACGCGGTTCGCAGGGGATACCGCACGTCCCTTCCTCTGCGGTCAGACAGTGGGGTTCCGGAGTCGGCCTCTGGGGGACACCCGCAGCTGCGTGCATTTCATCTGGGCCCAGACCTTGAGACGTGGGGAGACACGGTAAGGCGAATTTCCGGAACAGGCAGAAACGGGGCCGGACTGAGCGGTCAGTGAAAGAGTGACTCACGCAGCAGCTGGCGTGGTGCCTGGCGCGGGTCCCTTCCGGAGGAGGGAGCGGTGTCCCCTCGTGTTCCCTTCTCTCTGAGCCTTCGTGCCCACGCGAGCGAAAGGGCGTAATACAGTTCTAACTGACAGGGCAGCTGGGAGTCCGCAGCGGGAGGATGCAGGGGGAAGCGCCTGGACCCACAGAAGTGTGAGATTTGAGTCATTGCCACGAGGTTGACACACTGGGACCCGTCCCCTGGGCCACGCCAGCGTCAGGAGGCTGTGGACAGCAGTGGGTTTGGTCTGGCGTGGGAGGAGGCCAGGCGAGGCGCTGAGAGCTGGGCTGTGTCCCAGGCCGAGGGGGCAAACGCCGGAGGCACCGGGGTGACCCGAGGCGCAGGGCACTGGAAGGGAGCACTGAGAAAAGCCGGTGCCCAAGAGCCCCAGGGCGGGAAAGGATGGCTGAACACCGACAGGCTACGTGCTCTGAGCGGCTTCTCACAGACGACCCGAGGGGAGACCTGGAAACGAGTCCCGCGGCCGTGGTGGGGACGTCGTGGGCCCCCACATCACAGATGACACGGAAATGACGCTGAAGGCGAAGAGAATCTGTATTCTCACCTGAGGACTGGGTTTCTCATCTTACAAAACCAAGCAGCTTTGTTTTAACTGTGAGGTTAAATTCAACTTTGATTCAATGTGATTTAACTTCTATTTAGAAGGAAATCGAGTTGTTGTCCTTTGGGGGAATTATAACTATGTCTGGGCTAGTCTTTTAAAAGCGGAATTAGGGGCGCCTGGGTGGCTCAGTCTGTTAACTGTCCAACTACAGCTCAGGTCATGATCTTACGGTTCATGGGTTCGAGCCCCGCATCGGGCTCTGTGCTGACAGCTCGGAGCCTGGAGCCTGCTTCCGATTCTGTGTCTCCCTCTCTCTCTGCCCCTCCCATGCTCGTGCTCGTGCTCATGCTCCGTCTCTCTCTTTCAAAAATAAACAAACATTAAAAAAAAAAAAAATAAAAGCTGGATGAGAAGCTGAAAGCTAACCTACATGATTTCCTTGAGAACTCAAGACATTCCTTCACTCTTTTCCTTCTGGGCACAGGATTTCTTTGCTCTTGATGCAAAACACAACATTTTAACTCAAATTAGGGAGAAAAAATGGAGAGGGGTAACAGGGCAGCCAGAAAACTCCTGGACCCCAGTAGGACTCCTGGGGTCCCTGTAACTGTCTCTTACTCTCCGGGGCCAGGACAGCCGTGCCCCGGCCTCTGCTCTCCAATGTCGGTCTGATTCTGGGTCTCACGCTGGGCAAAGCGATATACAGCTTCTACAACCACGTACAGTGTCAAAGAAAACAGAGTATAGTGTTGACAACTTGTGTGACACATTCTGAACTGTGATCATTTCCCACTGATTGAATACAGTACCCGAGAAGGTCCCACTGATGTTCCCAGAGTGTAGACGAGGCGTCGTGGGACTCCAGAGGGGTTCATTGCCCCTGTTTGCTTAGAGCTTCCCCTGAGAGGGGAACAGGTATATGAAGACCATTGAGATCTTGGGTGTTGTCCACACTGATGTCTACCCACGTAGACCATGTAGCCCTTGGGGACTGTCTACCTATGTGTTTTAAAGTTTATTTATTCATTCTTAGAGAGAGAGTGTATGTGTGTGCAGGGAGGGGCAGAGAGAGAGGAGGGAGAGAGAATCCCAAGAAGGATCCATGCTGTGCTGTTAGCACAAAGCCGGATGCCAGGCTCACACCCGTGAACCACGAGATCATGACCTGAGCTGAAATCAAGAGTCAGACACTTAACCGACGGAGCCACCCGGGCACCCGTGCCCATGCTTTTTGCCTAGAGACCTTGTCACCTGCAAATGATCCTACCCTATACAAATACGCCCAATAATGGGATACTACTCTGTAATGAAGGACAAACATTCGCGCAACAACACGGGGGAACCTCAAACCTGTTAAGCTAAGTGAAAGAAGCCAGACTCAAAAGACTAGAGACTGGACGAGTCCATTTATAAACTATTCTGGAAAAGGCAAAACCATAAGGCAGGAAGCAGATCGCCGGCTGACAAGGTCTAGGGAGGGGCTTGACAACAAAGGAGCAGGAGGGAAGGTTGGGGGGGGGGGGGTGGAATGTCTAGAGCTCACTTGTTGAGGTGGTTGTACAGCCCCAGACGTTGTCAACACCGATGGGACCATATACCAAGAAGTCAAAGTGCTCTCTAGAAGAAGACACTCTGCAAATTATACCTCAATGGATTTGACCAAAAAGAAAGGTTTTTAAAGAACCATTGACCAAGAATGGGTGACACAGATGTTGAAGTGAAGAGCCAGTCATGAAAAAAGTAAGATGCGTTGATGGATGTATAGGGGAAAGGATGGACGGCCAGATAGGAGATAAAGCAAGTCCAGCGAAACTCAGTGGCAGAATCCAGGGGGTGGGTAGTTGTGTAGATGCTCCCACTACAATTCTTTCACCTTTTCCGTATGTGAACATTGTTGCCAATGAAACCTTGGCACACATTTAAAGAACACATCTAACACATTTCCTTCATGATTGGTACCATTTAGAGGGGTGCTTGCAAGCCCACAAAATCCCTTCCATGCCGTGGCCTCTGATGGGCTCAAAAGAGCATATTTTCTGATCCTTTGAAGCCATGCTGATAGAAGCAAAGCTTCCCCTTGTCCAGAGGGGGAGTCTCTCGAGGTTCTTTGCAGGCTCCTTTACATGTGTTTACTTGTTTTCCTTTCACACAACGTCAGCAAGTGAATCCTCTAGGCTTTGTGTCACTTGCTCGGAAATTGAAGGATTGGATTAACTTGACTCCATGGATAACAAGTCCTCGGGGAAAGAAACTTTGGGCGGCAGAAATTCAGAGTCAGCAAATATCCCAGACCCTGTTTTTTCGGGATCTTGCCCGGCTGTGCAGGCCACGGGCTCCAGCCCTAGATGCCTCTCTCCATTTTGGGACGGGGACAAGTGTCAAACCACCCACTCACAAGCACGAGAACACCTCTGGTGCCTTGGAAACCGGGCACCACGGGACCAGCCCGCAAGGGGAGAGGGAATGGTCTTGTTTCCCAGTCGGCATTCATTTTGGTGGGGGGGTTGCAAAGATTCACTCTTCCGGGAGCATGTGGGGACTAGTTCCACCTACATTACCATGTGGGGACAGTGGGGGCAGTGTGGCAAAGCTACAGAGTCCCAGACTCCAGGTGAGGTGAATAGTTAAGTGCACGCCCCAGTCCACATCCAATACACTCCCTTTTTACAATTATGGTCTTTGTGTGTGTGCGTGTGTGTGTATTTGAGTGAATCAGATTAGATATACTCAAACTGCCCGAACCCTGCAAACCTTCGTGTGCATTTATTTGGCCGTATGAACCCCGTCTAAAGAAATTCAAAGCTGCTGATGGACACAGAAAGGTATTCAAGTTAGGTGGCTACACGAGACGAGCAAGTTGCAGAACAGATCCGAGAAAACAACACGTTTAGTATGTTTTAGTCCAAGAAATGAGAACACTATGCTGTATGGTCATGGGCTGGGGGGGGGGGGGGGGCGGGTTCTAGATGACTTCCCCCCTCTCCCTTATGTGTTTGTCTATTGCTTGATTCTTGCACCACAGAGACGTGATGGTTTTGTATCAGCTCAAAACGGAATGAAGGTGTTTGTTTTCTAGCGTTACTGCCCAAGCTCGTGGTCTTCACAGCCTTGACAACTGACGTGCGTGTACGTGTGTACATGTGCACACATGCACACACGCACACACGCACACACATTCATATGGACTTAAACAATTTCCGATCTTGCTGTTTCGGAGGAAAACCCGACACGCACAAAGTGGGTGATGTTTGGCTCACATATTTCAAGATGGTTTTCGTCTCCTGGAACCCTCCTCCCCCTGCCCCCACCCCCAACTTAATACACTAGCTTCACGTTACCCAGAAAATGTGCTCTTTTGCTAATTTTCTGCTTTTAAGCAGAGACCAAGTTGTTATTCTAGTGAGTAACTTTTGGGCTCTTTTTATCTGTCTACAAACAACCAATCTGAGAATAAAAGGCTTTGGGATCTGTCACCAAGCCCTGAGTTCTCTAATCCCTCTGCAGTTTTCTGCCTGCCTTTCTTTCTTTCTTTCTTTTTTTCTTTCTTTCTTTCTTTCTTTCTTTCAAATTTGTGTTCATTGTAGTAGTGTTTCTTCTTCCTCTCCTTCCCTTTTCCCTCCACACCCTCTCTTTTGTCCGCCCTTGGCTGGACACAGCTAAAATATCTGTCCAGATCAATGTACATACAAAGAGAGCACTTTTTCAACCAACAGAACCCCCTTGAATTATTCAAAGTCTCTCCCTTTCTCGGGTTTCCCGTCCTTTTTTTCCTTGACAGTAGGAGCTGGAATGGGGCACTTGGCAATGGCACTCCCAGACTCAGTCATTAAGGCAGAAGAAGGGTGAGCCTTCTAGAGAAGCAATTACTCTTCTGGACCATGAGAAAATAGGTAACGCCACGTTTGAAGGTGTATAAAGGACTCTTACATCAGTGGGAATGCGAGGGTCTCTAAACAAGACACAGCCGAATCGTCTGGAACTGGCAGAACTGTGGGGTAAACACGATTGTGGGACTGGGGGGCGACTCAGGCCTGGGGGGGGAGCGGGGTGGGGGGCAGCCTGCCTGCTGTCTGAGCTGAGGCTGTTAATGGACAATTTTAGCAGGTGGATAAAATGGAGCCTAGAAGAATGTGTAACTTAGGGATTGTGGGGAATGTTCTAAAAGGCGTCTTTCTTCGCTTTTTATACTTGGGGCGCCCCCTCTTTTACCGGCTCCCAAATCTTTAAGCTTACGGCTTTCCAGCAAACAGACACCACCACAGGGATTCTCGGGTGGGGAGACGGGCCAGAGAGGCCCGGCCCGCAGCGGTAGCAATGCCGGAAGGAACAGACACTCAGGGCGATTCCGATGGCATCGGGGCAGCAGCCTGGCGGGTACGAGGCAGCAGCGTGGCTTCTGCTCCTCTGGGATGTTCGAGCGTCTGCGCGCTGAGAAGCCAGCTCGAGGCATCCCCAGGCCAGACTCCCAGGGGAGGGGCCGCAGGGAAACGTGAGAGTGTCCAGGCCCGGCCCGGCCAGCGAGCAGGGAGCCGGTGCCGAAAGCCGGTGGTAAGCGGGCCTGCTCTGTAAGCCGACGCTGGCTCTCGGGCGGGCAGGGGCCATCTGCGCAGTGGTGGCCCCGTGGGGACAGAGGCCGCCGGGAAAGGCGCCCCGCGCACCTTCCGTAGGCCCCTCTGGCTCCCCGGGACCCGGCCGGAGCCTCGGCCCTCGGCCTGAGCTCCATCGGAGCCGCCTGTTATTTAGAAGAGGCTCCGAGAGCTTTCCAGGGACCAGAGGGCCCCACAAAGCCACGCGGGGTGGGGAGGAACCGCAAGGTGTTCTTACCCCCTTGTGCGGAACTGCACGTCCAGGACGGCCACGGACGGGAGAGCCCTCCTTCGAAGTCTCGCCCGCGCTCCCAGACACGGTCCGGAAGTCTCCCCGCTGCCCGCAGGCCCCCAGCCGCCCCGTCCCAAAGAAGAACGCCACCCACCGAGCCAGGAGAACGGGCAGAGGAGCAGACCCGACAGCCGAGTCACGTTACCCCTGGGAAGGAAGTCGCCGGTGGTATCTCTGAGCAGCATCCCTAATCTCAACCGTGTATCAGCTTTGTCACTGCTGTCTTCCCAGGGACCCAGGGAGCTGTCACTGGGGTCCGCGAGGGCGCCATTCGGCGGCCTTGTCCATCAAAGCTCCACCAGACGGAGAGGCAAACCTCTGGAGGACACGACAAGACGTCCTCGGGCTGTGTCACCTGGATGTTTTTTACTGGTACGGAGAACGGCCTGGGGATCCACCGTTGGGGAAAACACCGGGTTTTCCAGAAGAAAGGAGTTGTCGCACCCCCAGAGGCCAGAGTGGTTTTCCTGGGCGCGGCTGGACCCTCCCGCCTGCGGTGCTGCCCAGGGCTGGATGTGCGGGCGGGTGACGTCAAGGCTCAGGAAGAAGGGCCACCTTCCCCAATGCGGCATTTACCCCCCCAACCGCCCCAAAGCACTGGTGGCCCCGCTGCACTGTCCCCCACGTCACTGTCACCACTTGTGTCCTCTCAGATGCCAGCAGCCACCACGGCCACGTACCAGGCACGGTGCAAGGAGGGGACACAAGTCATGTCTTTTAACCTCCCCAGTGGCACTGTGAGGCTGGTGGCATCGTAACAGCCATGTTACAGTCAAGGAGGTGGGCACCAGGGAGGTACAGGGACCCCCCACAGGCCAGTAGCTAAGAAGTCTCCCTGCTGTCAGAGCGTTACCCTTGCCAGGGGTCCCGTCCCTCAGTGTCCCCTAACTGTGGCAGAGTAAAGGAAAGGCAGGCTCATGGCCAGCCCAGACGCTGCTGTCCTTGTTCAGAAAGTCCAGGCGTCCATTGAGCTGTTGGTCACACCCCTCTTTACCCGGGGGTCTCAGGTAGGCAGCCTGGCAGGGTTTCCGGGGTGTCAGAGGAGCCCCTCTTCAGCCTGCCCACCATCGTGGATTTGGGCCTTTCTCTGGTGGCCCCTCGTAAAATGCAAATATCCCAGGGGCACCTGGGCGGCTCAGTCGGGTGGGTTTCTGGCTTTGGCTCAGGTCACGATCCCGCGGTTCGTGGGTTCGAGCCCGGAGTCAGGCTCTGTGCTGACAGCTCGGAGCCTGGAGCCTGCTTCGGATTCTGTGTCTCCCTCTCCCTCTGCCCTTCCCCAGCTCGTGCTCTGTCTCAAAAATGAATAAACATTAAAAAAAATTTTTTTAGGGGCGCCTGGGTGGCTCAGTCGGTTGAGCGTCTGACTTCGGCTCGGGTCACGATCTCATGGTTTGTGGGTTCGAGCCCCGCATCGGGCTCTGTGCTGACAGCTCGGAGCCCGGAGCCTGCTTCAGGTTCTGTGTCTCCCTCTCTCTCTCTCTCTGCTCCTCCCCTGCTCACACTCGGTCTCTCTCTCGAAAATAAAATAAAGATTAAAAAAAAAAATCTAAAAAAATTTTTAATGCAAATATCTCTACGAAGGGCAACATGTCGTAACTCTCATACCTTGGTTCCATCACGTGGCATGCCACCCTACTACAGACCGTAAACATCTCATTACAGACACCGGGAGTGAAAAGCAGCAGCCAGGGGTAGCAAGGGAAGGTGGCCTTCGAGAGTCATTGCTTTAATAAGAATACGATTTTGCTTGAACTCAAGCCTTTACTGAGTATTCTAGGTGCCGGGCATTTTGCGGAGCTATAGGCCTGTCCTCATGTCTGCAATTTACTTTAAAATACTTTGGCAGGAAGTAGATAAAGCGAATATGGCAACATGGTAACGATTGTTAAGTTTAGGTGATGGGTGTAGGCGATTCGTTATATTATTTTCTCTACTTCTCTGTATAGTTGAAAGTTTTCATAAGAAGAAAGCTTAAGGAAAAACAAAGCTTTCCAGTAGCTCAGAATCCATGTTCTACCGCAAGGATGACAGGCTCCGTGGTAAGCATAATTCTAAGGTGGCCCCTGACTCCTGACCCTGGTACACATGCTCTGTGTGATTCCCTTATCTCCAGTGTGGGAAACACCTGGAATATGATGAGATTTTACTTCCATGATTAGGTTATATGGGCAAAGAAGGATTTTACAGATGTAATTAAGATCCCTGATCCCTGACTTTGAACTAATCAAAAGGAGATTGTCCTGGGTGGGCCTGGCCTAATCAGGAGAACTCTTTGCAGGAGAGATTACAAGCAGTACCAGATACTCTCTAGTTGACCTTAAGAAAACAGAACTGCCATGGTGGAGAGAGGGCCCTGTGGGTAGCCTTTTCTTGCTGAGGGCCTCAGTCCTACCACAAGGAACTAAATTCTGCCAACAACCGTTGAGTTTGGAAGGAGACTCTGAGCCTCAGAGGGTTCAGCAGTTATGGCTGACACACTGACCACAGCATTGGCTGACCCTGAGCAGACCCAGCTGATTCATGCCTAGTCTCCTGACCGATGGAAACCGTGAGGTAATAAGTGTGTATTGTTTCAAGACAATAAGCTTGTGGTAACTAGCTACAAAGCAACAGAATACAAATACAGCTTTTTGCTGTTGAGGCAGATCTAATTGATGAGAAATAGTACCGGGTTGGAAAGGATTCCAAGACTGGGCCTGGCTTCCCTGGGTGAGGAGAATGGTGGTCGATTAGCAACGCCTGCATGGGCACGGGGGTGCAGAGTTGATTAGCAACGCCTGCATGGGCACGGAGGTGCAGAGTTGATTAGCAATGCCTGCATGGGCACGGGGGTGCAGAGTTGATTAGCAACGCCTGCATGGGCACTGAGGTGCAGAGTTGATTAGCAATGCCTGCATGGGCACAGGGGGTGCAGAGTTGATTAGCAACGCCTGCATGGGCACGGAGGTGCAGAGTTGATTAGCAATGCCTGCATGGGCACAGGGGGTGCAGAGTTGATTACCAATGCCTGCATGGGCACGGGGGTGCAGAGTTGATTAGCAACGCCTGCATGGGCACAGAGGTGCACAGTGGTGGCATGTGTATCTCCTATTGCCATTCAAGGTCCCTTTGTGAATTTTGGGGAAAAGGTTATTAACTTATTTTTTCTCAGTAACAGAATCACCCCGAGGGTTACTCTTGGGTCTCTGAGTCAGAGGGGATGCTGACCTGTGAGAAAAGCCTCAGAGAAAGGGGACAGAAAAAGTTATCAAAGACAGAGTTTAGCAACTGCAAAACAATGTCTAGGGCCAGCCTTGTAGGCTGGTGTTTGCAGTGAGAAACTTCTCCATTGTTCTCGCTTCAGCGTCCTCACTCTTTTCCCCTTTCCACGGCCTCTACTCCTCGGCCTTCAAACACGCACAGGTGTTCCATGAGTTGGCAAAGTCAACCCCAGGCAAAGTCACTTGATCCGCTGCTGATTCTGACTCACACTGACTCTAACACGGCGGGCCTCTTGACCACTCTGGAGGAATGTCAGAAACCCACCCCCCACCTTCCTCAGACGCTTATGCCAAAGAGGTCAGGACCAGCCTGCTTAATGTCAAACCTGGATTAAGCATTTGTTAACACCTCATTGTTTCGTATTAAAACCATGCAGAAACCTTCTCCCAAAGTCCAGGTGTTAGTCCCATAATTTAAGTACGATCGCTGTCACGAAACCGGTCCTTCTCCCAAGTTCTTGCCTGTGGAGGGAAGGCTGCCCCACCCCCACCCCATCGCTATGCAACAACACAGATCATACTCGACCCTTTCTCAGCGACATGCCCCACACCGGAGGTCTTGTCCGAAATCGGCGGGACCACAGCTCTTTTCCCCACGGACACAGAACGAAGGCTCGCAAAAGCCAGAGTCCGAACTTGAGAGGTTCAGGTGAAAGAAACAGATAAGAAAATTGCTAACGGCTGTTCCATTATATTAAAGATTCTGCTGCGTGCAGTTTCTTGCACGTGGGGTGCTATTTGAAACCCAAGCAGCCCAGCTGGGCCCCCCACGCTAACACATCGTCACCGTTTGCCATTTATCCTCCCAAACCCCTCATTCCTCTTAATTCAACCGTCTTCACCGGGGGGCTGCTAACACGTAAGAAAGTCTCGCCAACATCTAATGAGGCTGAAACAGCACCGTGTGATGGGCCTTTAGCGAGAGCAAAACCCAGCCCTTAAACCGGGGCCCGGGGGTCCACAGTGGTCACACTCTGTGTCACGGCCTACTGTCCGCTGGTGAGTATTTAAAGAGTTAACTGCTCGTGTTTAGACTTGAGGGCTTGGACTGAGAAACTAGCATGTTTTTGTTTTCTGGAAAAGTCAGGAAACCTGGCCACGTGGGCCTCCATTCCTCATGAAAACAACGTGACAATACGGTGTCTTCTTATGGGGGGCACACGTGTTCCCCATTTACCACAGTCTCTACCGCTCCCTGTTGCCTCTTCAGGCCGAGGCCGGAAGTCACTGACGCTCGTCATCATGGCTTTACTGTTGTTTTTCTCATGACAAAGACGAGCGCTGTGAAAACAGCCCTTGACCCACTCACGTACCTCGGCAGCCTAGCCCCTCGATTTGAACTTGCTGACACGTGGGGTTAAATGACCCTCCCCACACCAGTATGGTAATAGACCCACACCAGTATGGTACTTACTGGGGGGTGATGGTCCCGGCATATATTAGGAACGCTCTTTCTTTCTCAGATTACTTCAACACTGAACTCTCCCTTTTGGTTAGCGTTCCTGTCAACTCAAGGGGAACCTCAGTGAGAGTCTGATAATTTAGGAAACACACGACTGGTCCTTTAACGGAAATGTGACTCACCCGAGTCTCACCCGCTCTAGCTACCTGCCCGTTTGATCGGACATCTGGCGCCTGGCCCCCCTGTAGTAAACGAAAGTTCCAATTCACACAACCCCTTGACTGGTGTCAATACTCATTTGTAGTTTCCATCTAGATGCAGAAATAAAGAGAGAGGCCCTCTCTCACCTGCTACTTGAAACAAGGCATATTTTGTTACCTCTAATTAGGAGGCAGCTACAGGAAGGAAGGGGGAAGGAGGGGAGGAGGAGGACTAAGGTCTTGGCGAGAGGGTGCCCCGGACGAGGAGGGGGCAGGGAGGGGTGCGGAGGGGAGGCCAGCACAGAGGAGGGGCGCAGGCCACACCCTTGGGACACTCACGGTTGAGCTGCCTTCTCCGGATCCTGTCCCTCCATGGCCTGCTTCTGACCCAGTGTAATCGTGAAGGTAGCACCATGGTCCCGGCCTGAGCCTTCTACGACCTTCTCATGGCAGGGAGCAAAAGGGCGCCGGGGGATACGGAAGCCAAGTCCACTTGTACCAAAGAAAAAAAAAAGCACCCCAAACACAAACCGTCTTCTCTTTTTTGTGTCTGAGGCTTCCGTTGACTTCTTTATCTTCTAACTTGCTTTTTCCTTTCCTTCCCTTCGCTCCCCGCTGGCCCGAAGGCGGCTGCCGGGCCGCGGGGCCGAGCCTCTCCCGGCCTCCTGTGCCATGTTTTATGCATGAAGATGATGGGGCGGTAATTTATTCTAGAGGAGCTCCTGTGTCCGCCCCGCGTCACAGCAGCCGGGCGCTGGCTGGGGGAGGGCGGGTGGCGGGTCCGCGGGAAGGACGGGCTCCCGCTCTGCAGGCGGGATTGCGGAGCTGGGGGGGCCGGGGCCCTCACACCTTGGGGCACTTGATTTATTTACTGTTGGGTCTCTGGCGCCAGGCACAGGGCGGTGAACAGCACATAGTTGGTGAATGGATGCACGGTCGCGTGATAACCGACGTGAGGACTTCTTTGTGCCCCCAGGAGCCCTCTGCTCCAGTTAAGCTGCTGGCTCCCTGCCTGCTCGAACCTTCCCGCCTCCCTCCCACCGGAAATCTTGTTTTCCTGTGACGCATTCCTGAACCCACATTGACGGGGCCGGCCCCCGTGCGCCTGTGCCCCTCACGGTCCTCTGGCCCGTGGCCAGACGGCCCTCGTCCGTTAGAGCTCTTCTCTGTTCGCTGGTTTGTTTTAACGCGCGTGTCCGAAAGGGAGGCGGCTTCTCGGTAGCAGGAAGTATAGTCCTTTCCCCGAGCTGCCGCGTGCCGCGGCGCGCACGGGAAACTGGTGGCGTGAAGGAGTGGCTGGGACCGTCGGCCTCCCCGATCTCCGTAGCCCCTCCTCAGACCACCCTGAATGAAGACACAGTGCAAGTAAATACACTGTGTGGGTGACAAAAACGCAGCCTCACGCGGGGCCCGCAGGTGCGGCCCCTCCAAGCAGATGGCTTTCTGGAACCGCCCTCATGCAGACGTGGCAGAGCCTCGCCCGGGAGGGAAGCTCTCCCTGATTGCCCTTCCGGACGCCCTGTCACATTGCCGCACACAGCCTACCGTCAGTGGTCAAGGCCTTAGGAACAGCCTTGCCGTGAGGCCGGGATCGGGAAAAGTGACACTCAGGTGCCCGGACTGAGCCCAAGAGAATCCACCGGCTGGCTGAAGGCAGGGTCCCTGGCATCTCTTCGGTGTCTCTCGCGGGGCCACAAGCCGGGGGGACGGGTGACTGCGGAGAGATCGGAGTCGGGAGGGCTGGAGCGGCCCCCAGCCAGAGCTGTGGCGTGGGCACGGCTTACTCCCAGAAAGGAAATGACCCACAGACCTCCCCAGGGTTGTAGAGACGCAGTGAGATAAAGTAACTCTAGGGGTCCAGCACATTGGACCGCTCCCCGGGAGCTCAGTGGCTCTGGGCCCGGCGGGGCATAGAGTACCTTCCGAAACGTCTGGGTGCAAACTTTGGTAGCCCGCTGGCTAGCTTCGTGCCTTGAACATCACTGTGCCTCAGTTTCTTCATCTGTAAAGTTGGGAGAAGAATGACAGCCGCTGCCTTCGGGTTATGCTGATGCCATGAGTCGATACACGCAAAGGACTTAGATTGTGCTCAGCATAAAAGCATTGCTCCTGGTTGTCAACAGCTACTGTTAATTAGTGATGTGATTTCACAAAAGGGGGAAAATTCCCTGGGCCTTTGTTTCCTTAGCTGCAAAATGGGGCGGGGGGGGGGGGCAGGAGCTGGGGTATATTATGTCAAGAATCTGGAGTATTAGTTTCCTATTGCTGCTTTAATTTATCACCACAAATTTAAAAGGACACTAATATCTTACAGTTGGGGAGGTCCAAGTCTGGAATGGGTCTCACCAGGCGGATCGCGGGGCTGGGTTCCTCCTGGAGGCCCTAGGGGGACGATCTGTTCCTTGATTCCAGGGGCCTCTGGGGGCAGCTGGTTGTCCTCGAATCTACATCCAGGGGTCTCTGTGAGCCTGGGGGACCACCACCCCAGGGCCCTTTACACCAAACATAGTGACTTGGTTAACGAGGCTCGGGGTGGCTTGGCTGGTCTACACAATCACCCCTGGGCCCTGGTGGGTCTGTATCTCGAGCTTCGTTTTCCAAAGCAGGGTGGAGGGTGGAGAACAAGATTTGCACAAAAATCTATGTAAGGTAGCCACTGAGAAGGTTTTATTGGCTGTTGCAAGGGGACACAATCCCCTAGAATGACGAACGCAGGACGAGAAAACCAGGAAGCCTAGGAACGGACGTTCTCACAGTCTTGTCTGCCCTTGACCTCCACGATCATTCGCTGCAACGCGTCTCTGCTCTTCCTGCCACTAACGGTAAATCAGATCAGGTGGCCGCCAACCAGGCAAATGAGAGAGGAGAGGAAGCTTCAGAGAGGATGCTCCCTTCCGCCATCTTGGTTCACCATTGGCTCTTCAAAGTCTGTGCCCTCAATGAACTTGAACCTACAGTATGTGATACAAAATGAAGCACTTTTTTTTCTTTTTCTTTTTTTTTTTTTTTTTTTGCAGTCGGTATCAGATCTTCTTTCCTCCTCCTGAGGCCACACATTTCCTCAGGCCTGTGCTGCCTGAGTCACTGCTTTTCTGATGCACATAATTTACAACAGCAGATGAGGGAGAACAGCGGGCCAGGGGGGCGGAAAGTACAGTTAGGTCTAAAATGAGAGGCAGTAGAAAAGTTTGCATTTCCTCTTCTCTTGTGCACTGAAATACAAATCATACCAGTTGATTCCTGATAATCACGGAGAGACTGGTGGGAGGGGGGCGGAGCCAGAAGCAGAGGAATTTCCATCATTCTTGCCAGTTCTTTCCGGTCACGTTGGCCGTGCTGTGGGCCCACGGCTCATACCGAATGGTTCCCCTTTCTGACTCCTCAAGCTCTCCCTTTTCTTTCACTGAGCACACGCTTGTGAACGGTGGGAATAAGTGTCTGCGGAGAGTGTCACCCTCCCAGGGGACATTCTCCTTTGCGCTACGGGTCGAATCTCAATTTCTGACTCTCCTCTAGGCTCGTGCTGCTATTAAACTTTCATCAGTTGCAGGATTTCATGGCCAAACAGATTCTGCCAGGAGCAATGTGTTTAAAAGAACATGAAAAAAAAAAAAAAGGGCATAATTATGAGATCCTTTCTTCATTCTCCCTTCAACTCATTTTCAATAGATGGAGACTAGATGCTAGGTTCAGGAGAAAGCCCACCAGCGGGTTTATTTCTGCTTTAAAACAGTCCTGGGGAGAAACAGACTTTCAAGGCCTCAGTGGAGAACGGAAACCACTGAGCTAAGGCACACAGTGCTACTTTTAAAGCCAACCACTAAGGAAAACTTGGTATTATTTCTAAATAAAAGCTTATCAAACACCAGGAGGAAAGAACAGCACAGCACGGTATTTATTTCTCTCCTGCCACAAACACACATTAAAAAGGACATAGGGCTCAGCTTATTCCCTGGAACCGGGAAGGGAGCGGGAGCCTGGTCCTGGCTGTGGCTTTCTGGCTGGCTATCAACCCACATTGACGGAGTGCTTACCAAGAAATAGGCTTTCGGGGCGCCTGGATGGCGCAGTTGGTTAAGCGTCCGACTTCAGCCAGGTCACGATCTCACGGTCCGTGAGTTCGAGCCCCGCGTCGGGCTCTGGGCTGATGGCTCAGAGCCTGGAGCCTGTTTCAGATTCTGTGTCTCCCTCTCTCTCTGACCCTCCCCCGTTCATGCTCTGTCTCTCTCTGTCCCAAAAATAAATAAACGTTGAAAAAAAAAATTTTTTTTAAAAATAAAAAAAAAATAAAAAAATAAAAAAAAAAAAGAAATAGGCTTTGTGTTGCATGCTTTGAGTAGATATATGCTTTTGTTTAATCTCCCCCATGTTCTTATTAATAAGTAGCTATAGTAATCTCAGTTTTTTAATGTTTATTTATTTTTGAGAGAGAGAGAGACAGAGCATGAGTGGGGAGGGGCAGAGAGAGTGAGGGAGACACGGAATCCGAAGCAGGCTCCAGGCTCTGAGCTGTCAGCACGGAGCCTGATGTGGGACTCGAACTCCCGAACCGTGAGATCATGACCTCAGCCGAAGTTGGCCGCTCAACCGATCGAGCCACCCAGGCGCCCCGCTTCTCTTCTGTTTACCCCAAAGTAAAAATGAAGAATCGGAACCTCCCAGAACTTCGGAGCTGCAGAGAACTCGGGGATCACTGCCCGACCCCTTCACGTCACGGGAGGGGAAGAGGAGACTTAGACAGAAATGTCTCCTCAGTGGCACCAAACCAGTTAGTTCCTGAGGCAATCTTAATACCCCATTGTTCTTTCCACGTTCACAAGCCATCACAAGCCTGACTTCTCGCGTATGAAATGCATGCATTGTCGGCAACGTTTTGAACATTATGTTTTATGTGTGAGCAAACAGCATCGCAAGAACTGCATTTTAAAATGGTGCTATGATGGGGCGCCTGGGTGGCTCAGTCGGTTAAGGGTGGGACTTCAGCTCAGGCCATGATCTCACAGCTCGTGGGTCCGAGCCCCCCGTCGGGCTCTGTGGTGACACCTCGGAGCCTGGAGCCTGCTTCGGATTCTGCGTCTCCCTCTCTCTCTGCCCCTCCCTTGCTCATGCTCTCTCTCTCTCTCTCTCTCTCTCTCTCTCTCTCTCTCTCAAAAATAAAATAAAAACAAAAAAAAATTTTTTTAATGGTGCTATGAAACCAGAGCTTCCCAAAGGTTTCACGAGTGTGGTTCCCAGAGGGATACTCATCTGACTGGGGGCACGTATATTTTTATACATTTTTAGGACAGAAAGGGAAGACAGTGGAGGGAGATAAGGAACGCAGTGAGGGATGGTCTCTCCTCGATGTCTCCGCCGAGGGTCCTGGACCCACAAGAATCTGGGCGCCTGCTTGAGGGCGGTTGTCCAAGCAGCCCGGAGGTGTTGACTTCACTAGGTTAATCCGATTCAGATTTTTTAGATGTTGTCGGCACTGGCCACATAAAGATGAACAATACGTGGGTTTACCCCGGAGAACCTAAAGTCCCGTGGGGAATGAGGACCGATTCACAAATAACTCCATTACCGGATCCGACTCGGTGGGTGTTAGAGCAGGCCCCGTGGAGCCATTTGGGAGCCCAGATGATAAAGAAATGATTCCAACAGGAAGAGGGCATCCCGGGCAGGTTTGGGGAGGTGGTGGCATCCGAGCTACGCCCTGAAAGACTGGGGGATGTCAAGGCGGGGAGAGGAATGAGAAAAAAAGGCCTCGCAGGCCCAAGACTCATGTGCACAAAGGCTGGCGGAGGGGGTGGGGGGAGTGGGGGGTAAACGCCAGGCAGCCCTGGAAGGAGGGGAGGTCCGGGGCAGGGAGAGCAGCCTGATGGGGTGGCCGGAGGCCCCACGGGGCACAGGGGGAGGACAGACCCTCCTAGTCCAGAAGGAAGGGGACTTGTTATTCATCCAGGGCCTCCCTCATCACTGGAGTGTCTCGCCTTGTCCTCAGGAGTCCGTGGGTCTCACGCCTCCTCTCTTCACCACGCTACCTGGACAAAGAAGAATCAGAGATGCCCATGGATGCCGCGGGGTGTGGCCCCGCAGGGATGCCAAATAAGGTGGTCTCGAGAGCCCAGAAGCTGCCCCTTGGCGTCTCAGAGAGGGTGGGCAAGGGCCTTCGTGGAGTCATCTTGTCCCAAGCTGTGGGGTTGAGGTCCAGAGGCTGAGAAGGCACCCAGGGAAGACCGTCTCTGGGAACTGTGTCATACCAAGCAAAACCTCAACAGAAAACTAGAAATCAGAAAGGAAAGCCGTTAACGTACAAGGCGGAAGGAACACTTGCTGAAACACTTTGGGTTACCTGGCCGACATATTTAAAAGTGAAACAAACGTTGAAAATCTAAAAGATGTAAGCATTTACTGAGGGCTCGGTACGTGCCAGACGTCGCGCCAAATGATTTGGGGGCATTATCTCCTACAACCCTGGAGAGCCTGATTATAACCAGAAATTCGCTGGGTGAGAGTGAAGTCTACACCGAAGGGGTTAGTTGGTTGATGGCAAAGGTTAGCGTCATCGAGTTGGGATAACCGGTTCATCCTGGGTTGTCAGAGGCTTCGCCGGTTTCGGCACCGCAAACCTCACGTCTGCGGAACCCCCGGTCCTGGGTGAACTGGGATGGCTGACTGAGCAGAGTCTCTCTCTCCTCTTTTTAGGGTTTGTGCGTGGAGAGGACTGGACAGCTGGGCCCCTTCTCCCCGGGACGACATTGGATGAATACTGCCAAACTCCAATTTCTGTATCTTACTGTTCTAGCTCCTCACCCTGTGCCTTCTTCCTACATCTGCTGCCATAGGTTCATCCTGAGATGGCGAAGCAGAACTACGATCGTTCCCTCTTCCAGATGCCTTCCTGCGCCACGGTGGCGGGCAGGTGCCAGCGTGGGGCACACTCACCTGCCTCTAGAGCTCCTCCGGTGACTTACATCCATCAGGCAGGTGCACCGATGTGAGTCTTGAAGGAGCGAATGGGCAAAAGCAGTTGTTGGCCTTGTGTCAGGAGAACGGACTGTCTGGCAAGCGGGTCGACCCAGAAGCTTCCGGATCATGGCAGAGGCATGGTGCTTCCGGGGCCTTAGGCGGCCTGTTCTTTTAAGTTCAGACAGTGTACCCTGAGTCCTCGCAATGATATTATGAGCTGTCGGTAACCATTCCTAAAGCTCCTTTTGCATAAATTAGCCAGAGTATTCTGTAGTTTGCAACCCAAATACCACAGACAGAGATGGTAATTTGGATGCCATTACCAACCGCTTCACAGCGGCCTCCTGGAGTCGCTGTATTGGAAGGAATTCTGAGGCCTCGGCCAGGCTCAGTGAGAACACCCGCTCTGCTGGATTGAGGCCACCGTTATGGCCCCAGAGAGAGAAGAATTACAGTTGTGCCAGACTTTCGCCATCTGTGGTTAAGGCGATTGACAGAAACATGTCTTTCTTCTTTGGTTTTACAACCATACCGTCATGCGTAAGGTGTCTTCTGCTAAGGTGTTGACGTTGTAAGCTTAACTCTGGAAATCCGAAATTTTAGACATATTTCTTTACACTTAGTTTTTAGAAGTATAAGCTACGTTTGTCTCTGACGTCGAGGGTTGAATGATTGTTGCTGGAAGTTCTTGAAGAATGGGAATGTTCTCTTGAAAATTTCTTGCTCCGCCAAGATAAAGGAGATTCAGAATATTTACGTTCTAGTATACATTTTCACTATATATGCCTGTCTATATTATAGTAGGTATGTATTACATTTAAGGGGTAGGATAATCAATGTGGCTAGAAAGAAGGAATTAAGATCTTGCTCGAGTTTAAATATGTATGTATTCTATTTCTTACAACTTCCCTTTACTATTCATAGTTTAAATTTTTTTTTTCAACGTTTTTATTTATTTTTGGGACAGAGAGAGACAGAGCATGAACGGGGGAGGGGCAGAGAGAGAGGGAAACACAGAATCGGAAGCAGGCTCCAGGCTCTGAGCCATCAGCCCAGAGCCTGACGCGGGGCTCGAACTCGCGGAGCGCGAGATCGTGACCTGGCTGAAGTCGGACGCTTAACCGACTGCGCCACCCAGGCGCCCCATAGTTTAAAATAAAATTTTGTTGAATCCTCCATAAAGGCTGTAATGTGTGCTGGTGATAGGAAATTACATTTGTTGCATTGGCTGTAGAACATGACTATTATAGGAGACAGAATCTTCTTAAACTGTAAATGAAGTTAGCAGCCTTATGCTATTTTCTCTTCCACTATGTATATCTCTCAGGTTCTCTTGTTGGACAGAGAGGGCATCCATTGGCCCCTCTTACAGGTGGAGAAAGAAAATAAAGCCACTCTGCCTGAATCCACAACACAAAGCATGATTTCTTTGACAATTCCTAGAGTTTGGGGTTCCTCATTGTCTCTCCCTTGTCCCATGTCCACCTGAAAGGGCTCACCCCCGGGGGGGTTTTCTCTCCGAGGGAGACTTTTACTTTCCAACTCAGAGGTGACAAAGTTAAGGCTGTAGTGGCCATCCAGCCACTACCGTCTCATCGCCCAGGCACAGCCTGTTCTGACACGTGTTGACGCAAGTTGAACAGACCTTTTTTTTTTTTTTTTAATTTTAAAGAGAAAGGAGAGAGTTTTTTCTTTGACCCCAAGTTAAGACAACAGCCCGGGATACGCAGTCTTTACAAAAAAAGAGACTGTTGTAGGGAAGGAACTTTTGGTGCCGGGTTATATATGTTTGTTTGTTTTACATAAAGAGTTACAAATCATCATGACAAAAGACATTCCAGAAAGTTACAGACTTTATCTTAGTGTTTTTAGTGTGTGCAAAGCTGTAGGGCTCTAATCTTATGGGAACCAGGGAGGTTTGTTTTCTTATCTTTATGTTTGGAATGCTCCGTTTTGGTTATTTATTTATTTTTTTTTGACGAAGCAGATGTACAAGTGTGCTCCGGGCAGAAATAGAGCCCTGGCTTTGAGGTCTTGCCGAGTCATTCTGACCTTGATAAATGTCAAAGTATAGCTTCCCTGGGAGCCCAGGAGCAGGACCCACCAACATGAAAAGTCAAAAATTTCCTTTATCGCACCCAAGAGTCCAACCTGGGTGAGACGCCTGTGCACAGCCGATCTGAGGCATGAGGCCAGGAAAGGGAACTTTTGGAGTTGGAAAGAGCTGGAAACAAACTTTGGTTCCTCTCTCCTTTCATCAAGAGCAGGTGTCGTTCCAAGGGTCTCCTTGTTGCAAACATGGCAATTCACTGTAAACACAACCCAAGTGTGGTTCTATTAAAGCAAGGGGAAGGTATTTATTATAAGATGCTAGGACAGGGGTGTCTAGGTAGCTCAGTGGGTTAACTGCCTGACTAGTGATTTTGGCTCAGGTCATGATCTCACTGTTTGAGGTCGAGCCCCACACCAGGCTCTGCACTGACAGCATGGGATTCTTGGGATCTTCCCTCTTACTCTCTCTCGGGCTCTCCCCTGCTCATGTGTGTGTTCTCTCTCTCTCAAAATAAATAAACTTAAAAAAAAAAAAAGATGATAGGACAAACGTTTCAGGCAGGTGTGTGAGGGAGAGGACCACCACCGAGAACCCAGATGGCCGTGAATCAGACTCTGCCTGGCCTTGACTTACCACAAAGTCTAATCCGGGCTTCTGAGTGCTGGGGTGCCCTCCTGGCTCTGTGGGCAGCCCATGGCTCTGGAGAACTGAATCCCGAAGACTGAATCCTGACTGCACCCCTGGAAGCTGCCTGACCCTGGCTAAGCCACTTGAGACATGAGCGCCCTCGACCTTGGATGGGAACAGCTTTCGCGCCTACTCCTCCGGGTTGCGGTGAGGACCGGATGAGCTCATCCTTGTGAAAACAGTACCTGGTGCGCGGCCAGCACTTAATATTTATTAGCTATTAATCTGACCAGACGCTTTTCTTTCTCCCCGTGGATCGGTTTCCTCTGCTTCACTGGGCCTGCGTCCAAGCTCGGCCACCCCACGATGGCGACCCCACTGGTAAGTCCGCACCACCCCAATCCAGGCCAACAGCCGGACTGAATGTGATTCCCTCAAGTCTCCAAACCACAATCTCAGCAGAAAGCAGAAAGAAGCTTCTTGATGGGCTGCGGTCAGGGAGGCAAATGAACTCAGCTGTGGAAGGTTGAATTGTGTGCACGTGGGAGTCAGGGTGGAAACGGTGGTGGTAGAAAGAAGGGGCATCTTTATGGCTGGTTAATCTTCCCCAAAGGGGTGAGCCCAGCAGCCCTGCATTTTGTGGTCTTTCGTGATAAGCCTTTCATGAGCAGTCTTGGGCCCATCCCAGATACGGCGTGTCCTTTAACCACATCTGTGTGTGGGTTTCCCTCCTTTCCCCGCTTTGTGCTTTGGCTCACAATTGCCCTTGATCTACAGTCATTCTGCTCACAAGTGCAGAAAGCCTGGGAGTTTCCCGGCAGAGCCATCCACAACCAGAGACTCTGACTGCTGGTAAGAGAGTCTGAAAGCCCAGCATCCTTGCCCTGGTTGGGGACACAAGTCCCCTGGGTGGCTCAGTCTGTTAAGTGCTGGACTTTGGGTCAGGTCATGATCTCACGGTTTGTGAGTTCGAGCCCCACGTCGGGCTCTGTGCTGACAGCTCAGAGCCTGGAGCCTGCTTCGGGCTCTGTGTCTCCCTTTCTCTCTGCCCCTCCCCTGCTCATGCTCTCTCTCTCTCTCTCTCTCTCTCAAAAAGAAACATTAAAAAATTTTTAAAAAAAAATAATAAAAAAAGTAAGACAATCCCACGGATCCAAAAACAAGCCTGAACTCAGTCGTGAGCCATTAATGAATGTAACTGCTGTCCATGTGAAGTAGATTCTTTCATTCCTCTGGGATTGGATTCTGTTTCTCATCCTTGTAATTCTTCCCTGGGTCCCACCCACCGAGAGGGAACCCCATCTCTCTGCCTTCAGAAAGTGATCTTCTTTCAAAGAAAACAAGGATAGCCACTCGTATTAAAAAAAAAAAAAAAAGGAAAGAAAAGAGAAGGTTGGTCTGGTATGTGACCTGATCGTGTCTGTTGCCCCCCACCCAACCCACCACCCCCCCAAGCTGGAAGAGCAGTTTTAACTTTCAGAAAAACAGGCTCTTGCTGCCAAGTGCGGCTGCCTGTCCGAAGCGGGGACCGGGAGACGGAGGGAGGGTGAGAGACGGTGGTTCTAGACAGGCTGACACCCCAGCTGACGCTCACGTGGGAGCACTCCCCGTCCCTACTGTGGAGGCTGCTGCTGCTAGTTTTAAGGGCAGGCCATCCGTGTGGCCTTCCACGAGAAACGTGCTCGCAGGGAGGGGTCCCGCCGCAACAGCCAAGGGGCTCTGTTGGGCCGACAGGTCAGTCCTTGGAGCCGGGCTGGCCTCAGAGCCAGGCAGGCACGACTGTCACGGGTGGGGTGGGCTCTGAGCCAGTCTCTCGTGCCCAGACAGACCCACGTCCGAGTGCTTCATCCATTTTGGGGGCTGAAGACATGTCTATTGTTAAAAATGCAAGCCTTTCAAGAGAGAGGACACATTTCCCTATTATATTAACCAGGACCCTCCGGGTTGCAACAAGAACTTAATTCAAAAATAGCGTGCACATTGGGGTGCCCCAGGGGGCTCAGTCGGTTGGGTGTTTGACTCTGGCTCAGGTCATGATCTCACAGTTCGTGAGTTCGAGCTCTGTGTCAGGCTCTGTGTTGGCAGCTCAGAGCCTGGATCCTGCTTCAGATTCTGTGTCTCCCTCTCTCTGTCTCTCTCTCTGCCCCTCCTCCACTCCCATTCTGTCTCTCAAAACAAACATTAAAATTTTTTTTAAATAGCATGCGCATAAAAGAGAATTTATTTGGCTCAGGAATTAGGTTTGAAGGGGTTCAAAAACAGGCAGATCAGGTGCCCAAACAATGTCATCATAAATCTATCTTCTTACCTCTGCCAGCTTTGGTTTTTGTCTGTGCTTGCTTTGTTTTTTAGGTGGCAAAGACAGCTTCCGGTAACCCCCTACGGTGCTAGTAACCCTAAAGGAGGGAGTGCCCCTCCCCCATCAGCCTGGCAAAAATCTCAGGACTGCTTCTCATTGGCTCAAGTGGAGTCATGTGGTCTCCGTGAACCCATCACCGTGGCTCTGACCTCAGTTGCGTACCAATTGCTGGAGTTGAGGGGTCAGCCCCACCCAAAGAGTGGGAGGCGTGGTTCAGCAAAGAAAACGGAAGTGCTCTTACCAAGAGCGGAGAGAATGAGTCATGGGAAGATAAAGCTAAAACCTTTTTGCCTCACTTGTGCTCGATTTTCATACCTCCACCGTAATGACAGGCAGCGAGCAGGTCCCTGAAACATGAGGCACAGCAGAAATAGAAAGACAAGTCCGGAGCAAGGGTCACCGTGCTGGGAAACCAGGCTGGGGCGGGGGACCCTGCATGAGGGCTCCCTGAGGCGCTAGGGGGCAACCCAGATTCTCCCAGACTCTAGTGGTCTCTTCTTAGAAGCTGAGCAAACATCAAGGCCCTGTGAAGAGCGGCAGTTGGATTCCAGAGAGCTTGATGGGTATGGGGCAGGCGGCCGGTACCGCAGCTCACAAGTCATACCCACCGGCATCCCTCGCCTTGTAAGCTCAGCCTTCAGCCTTGTTTACCAGGAATGAAATACTCTGTCGGGATTTTCTGCCTCCTAATCCCAGGATCCTTCATCATGCTTCGTGTGGTATGTTGGTGCCTGGCAGGGACACCTGTGATAAAACCAGGGACTCCCGTCTGATGAGCGGGACTACCCCGTCATCTCTTTTTCACCACTGCGACCGCCAGGCGGCTAAGGTCTCCTGAGCCCCACGTCGTAACAACCTCGCCAGAGGGTCTCCTGTTTCCTCTGCAGATGAGGAAGGGCTTGGAGAAAGGGGAAGTGATTTGCCAGCCAGTGAGTGGTGGACCCAGGAGAGAGACCCCCAGAGCCGATGTCCTTAAACCCCAGGCCGCCACCAAGAATCCGAAGCCGGAAGTACTGGGGAAGCAGGGAGGGGTGAAGCCTAAATGCAATCGGCGATTTGGGGTAGGGAAGACGCCCAGGCGTGCAAGTCGTGGCTGCTGACGGTCTGTGCACAGGGGCAAGGAGCCAAAAGATTATGAGAGCATGCTTCCTCTTTGCTGAAGATGGTGCCACTCCGGGGAGGGCGACCACATAACCGATCGTCTCAACCAACACCGTTTGAGAATGACAGGGCACTGTGACTAATTACCCACGAAGGGGCGCCCGGGTGGCTCGGTCGGTTCGCGGTTAGCGTCTGACTGGGGCTCAGGTCATGGCCTCGCCCGTTCGTGCGCTCGAGCCCCGCATCAGGCTCTTTGCCGCTAGCTTGGAGCCCGGAGCCTGCTTTGGATTCTGTGCCTCACTCTCTGCCCCCCCCCCCCCCCCCCACTGCTCACCCTCTGTCTCTCTCGAAAATAAACACAGCATTGCAGGGTGGCCGGCGAGGGAGGCGTCAACCGGCCTTGATCTGTGCAGCCCTGGGCTCTAACCAATTGAGTTCATCTCCAGACACAGTGGAGATGAGGGACAGAAGACACAGTGTAAATGATTAATTATTGAATCGAGCCAACGACAACAAGCACCAACAGGCACGGCGGCGGGGCAAGGTGGTTAGAGGGTTCCCTTTTGAGCTTTGGGTTTGGATCTTGCTCTGTGAACTCGGGCAAGTTCCTTCAAGGCTCAGATTCCTGATCTGTAAAATGGGGACCAGAGCACAGAATGCCCGAGCGTTTACTTTGTCTTAGGCACTGGGCTAAGCCCTTTATGTGGATTACTTAATTCTGGCATCTCAACCTCACGGGGCAGGCATTATTATTATGTCCATCTTGCAGACCGGGGGCACTGAGGCCCATGAGGCTACGTAACTTACTCCAGCTTGTGCAATTAATAAATGTCATATGGGGGTTGGTTTGGGTGATTAAATAAGACAACACTTATTAAAAACTTAGCATATTGACGGAGAGCCAACAGAAGCCCTGGATAAACCGTTCGTCCTGAATGATGATAATTCGGCATTCAATGTATTGTTATCTTACATTTGGAATTTGGAAGGCACTAATACGGATCGTATTTCCCCCTCACCATATGGCAGGACGATCCTCTGAATAAAAACCTTTAATACTCCTTGATACCCTAAGAGGACGGCATTGTTGACATGACCCGTCTCTGAGAACCCCAAGAATCTGAAACATCCACACGGTTCTTGCTGCAGCTGGGAAAAGGAAATGTCTACATGCATCATTAGACCCAGACAGTTATCAAAAAAGAGAGAGAGAGAGAGAGAGAAGAAGAAGAAGAAGAGAAAGAAAGAAAGAAAGAAAGAAAGCAAGCCAAAAGGTATCTTCTGTGGGGAGAAGGCAGATGTGGAGAGAGAGAAGAGTTGCCCAATCATCCATCCCAGTTCCTCCCAGAAGGAGGCTCGCGTGGTGGGAACACATTCCCAGGCATCCCTCCAGTCCCACGCAGCTGCTCACCTGCCTCCAGAAAAGCCTTTAGCATCGCGAAGGACAGGTTTATGGGGGTACAGGCTCACTCTACACGCCTGCCATCAAACCTCGCAAAGGTCCTGAGGCCCCATTAGGTCATTTGAACCACCTCCCTCGACCCCCGAGGGCTGCTGAGGTGGAAGGTTCAGGAGAAGCGCTCAGCTACGGACAGAGTCCACAGGCGTCCGGTCCGTGGACCAGTGAAGCAGCACCGAGGGGTGAGGGCTCTTCGTAGGCAGGAAGAGGCAAGTTCAAGCTTCTCGATCCAAACAGATGGTGTGACCTTGGGCAAGTTAGTTAACTGGCTTTGGGGGCCTTGGCTTCCTCGTTGGTAAAACAGGGATAACGAAACCTGCCTTGTATCTTTTAGGAAGCGATGTACGTTGTGTGCCTAACAGAGCGCCTGACAGTAGAGTCGCATGCTGACTGTTGTTACTGATAAGCATGAATTGAAATGTCACCGTATGAGGCCGTGTGACCATAGAAATATAGAGTCCCCAACCTGGCAGAGCTCGCAGACGGAGAAGACCAGACTAAGTGCCGTAATATGACTGGCTCCCCGGCAGGTGCTCTGTTGCGCGGGGAAGATGGGGGAGGAGTCAGAGGCGAGGCGAGAGACAGGTGCAGGCCGGAGGCGCCCAGCGGGTCAGCGCGAGGATGGTTGGGGTCTGGACAGATTCAGAGAAAGAAAAAGCTCAGCGGAAGCTAGAAGGGGCCTGGAGGGAGGCGTGCGGAGGAAATAGGGGGAAAGGGACGCGGAGCAGTCTGGAAGGAAACCAGGAAAAGCCAGCTGCTCCTCCCACACACGACCTGCCCGGCGCTGGGATCCAGAGGCCCCCTCTCAAGGGTGAGACAGATGCCCCCGACGGAGCCCTTTCTTCCGCCACCACCCAAGGATTCACAACTCACAAGCCTCTAAAAACCAGCGTGGGAGTCGAGAACGGCCGACTCCACGCTCTGGAACAAGGGCTGGACACAGGTTTCTCGCAGTGACTTTGAGCATGACCTACGACAAATCGCAAATGGTGCTGGGAATTTCGGATACGCTCATTCGTTTCCAATCTACACTGATGAAAAGCCTTGGGCTGAGTGTGGTGATGAGAACGAACCCTGCTGATGTGGGTTTCTGCCGCTCTCCAGCTATCCAGTTCCTACCTCCTCCGTGTCCACCGTGACTCTACCGGGGGCTCAGTCTGGATAAACGCTACAACTACCTAATGACTCCTCAGAGAAAATTCTTCCTTGTGGTATAGCCCTGTGAGTTCAGAGTGCTCTGCAATTACATGCCCAAGGAGTTCTTGCTGTCTTTAATGAGCTTTGCAAACTGTCAGCCTAGGATGAAGTTTGATCCCTGGAAGGATTTCTTCCTTTACTTGTCCAGTTTTATTTTGTTTTGTTTTCTTATATATATTTTGTTTATATATATATATATTTGTAATTTATTGTTATGTATATAGTTATATATAATTTATTGTTATATATATTGTTATATATATGATATACATATCATATAGATATATAATTTATTGCCACATTGGCTAACATACAGTGTCTAAAGTGTGATCTTGGTTTTGGGGGTAGATTCCTGCGGTTCATTGCTTCCATACAGTGCTCATCCCAGCAGGTGCCCTCCTCGATGCCCATCACCCACTTTCCGCTCCCTCCTACCCCCCCTTCACCCCTCAGTCTGTTCTCTGTATTTAAGAGTCTCTTGTGGTTTGCCTCCCTCCCTCTCTGTTTGTAACTATTTTCCCCCTTCCCCTCCCCCATGGGCTTCTGTCGAGTTTCTCAAGATCCACGTAGGAGCGAGAACATACGGTATCGGTCTTTCTCTGACTTATTTCACTCAGCTTAATACCCTCCTGTTCCATCCACGTTGCTGCAAATGGCAGGGTTTCATTCCTTCTCATTGCCGAGCAGTATTGCGTTTACTCGTCCAGTTTTGGAGCACTGCTCTTTCTCCTTAATCATCCAGTCGTTCTTTTCTGCCCCGGGTCCCGATGGGAGAAGAGAATGAATTTTAGTATTTCGTTCTCCCGATGGGAAGAGTAAATTCCAAATGGTTCTCTTTTAGGCCAGGAACACGGGGCCATTTTCCTTGGGTGATGTCACCAAAGAATAGCCTATCTGGCTTCCTCCACACTTGGTGAAAAGAGTACAGGGACGACCCGATACCAGGAATCATGATTATCAGGCATGTGCCATTTTCAGGATCCACTCCAAGTTCCCCAGAGCTGCACTGGACAGCTGGTGCGGTCGGGGCCGCTGAGACTCACTGTCAGAAACGGTCTGGTTGTTCCAGATATCTGGTTGAACTGCGTGCTTAATAATGTCTGTCTACCCAGAGGGCACTAGAATGTTCCTGGCCTGTCGAGGCCCCTGATATTTCCATTTTCTTCCCGAGAACTATTGGCCTGAGGCCCCCGGAAACATTGCTTCATTGCCCGGCCTTGTAAGAATTTGCCTGACCTATTTCGTGGAGGCAAATTAACCCTAGTCTCACGGTTGTTTCATGCAAAAGGGAGAAATGAAAGTTTTTACCGCTGTGACTGGGGTCCCATTTGCGTGAGTCAATTACAGCCACTGAAATGACCAGTTCTATAAATGCTCTTTTAATGGAGACAAAGTCTTCGTGGGTCCAGGTTGGGTAGATCTGGGCCTCAAAAAAGGACAGACCCCCTTCTTTAGTTCAGTGGCTGGATTCTTGGGTGGGGCCCCTGTTCTGTGAACATCAGACTCCTAGGTAACACATGGGTGTTCACACCCGAACCACGCCTTCGGTTGTGTGATGTCTGTGGTTACACCGAGCGGCACAGCCCTCCCATTGTGGTTTGTCACGGAAACCGGAGAAAAAAAGCTCCCACCTTCTCTCCTCCCGTAGACTGAGGCCAGGGAGGAACCGAAGAATCTAATGCCTGCGAGATGACATTTCCGAGTTAAGGGAGCCTGGTTTCTGTGTTCCTGAGGGAGTGCTGCCGAGAGGGAAAAGCCTCAGACGTGAAGACAGTTCTCACTCTGGGTCGGCTCAAAGATGCACGCTGCAAAAGGAAGGGTGGGATGGGGGTGCCCGGTGATGATGTCGAAGGCAAGAGGTGACGTTGTTCTGAACAGTAAGAGAACTTTGAACCCCACCGTCTGGCAAGTGAGGAAAACCTCCCTTCCTTCTTAAAATCTGAGATGGTTTTCTCGGAAAGTAAAGATTTGTTTACTGATTCAGCTGTTAAGGCACGTTTCCCTGGAGGACGATTTGTCTCCAGCAGAACCACCCTAAGAGTGCCCACGCCTGCCCGGGCACTGGGAGGCCTTGAAGCCAAAGCCGACAGGACCCCTCCCACCCGCCCCCCACCAGGGTCGGCCAGGGGTCTGTAGGTCTTGGTGCAGTGAAGCCTGGGGCTGATAGCCTGAGACCCCTGAGGAATTACTGGAGTAAATACTTCAGGCTGAAGGGAATGTACTGCCTGGGAGCAGGCATGGTCCTGGGCTCAGTTTCTATGGGTGGAAAGGGGTCCCCTAAAGGGAGGGTGAGCCAGGGATGAGGGTTTAAAATTTTTCTTTTTCGCCCACATATTACATACGTATGTATATGTATATATGTGTGTATATATATATGTGTGTGTGTGTTTCTGTATATATATATGTATTTTATATATATGTATATATGTATTTATATTATATGTACATATACATATAATATATATAAAATTTAATATTATATATTATTATTTATTTATATATTTATTATTATTTAATATTATATATTATATTAATATATATTAGGTTTTCTTCTTGATTTGAAAGCAAGGAAGACCGAATAGGAATTGTGTGCACTTCACAAGTCTCCTTGTAAAGGATTTAATATTTTAGGTGTTTTTCCTCCCAAACAGGGAAAAGTCATGTCTGGCCCAGAACTTGAAGTTCTAGCCTCCTGCCCGGTAGTCTCCTAAATTCCCCAAGCTCCGGGAGGGGGGAAGCGTGCCAGACCTGCAGCGCGAGGCGCTGGGAGAAGGGGGTCTCAGGCCTGGGAGGGGAAGCCCGGCCCGGCCTCGGCGAGGGACCACTGAGGATCCAAATGAGACCCCTCTGTTCCTGGAGACGCCCGAGGAGGCGGACTCCCGAAGGCGTGAGAGCGGCCGCTCGGGGTCCTCGGAGGTCCCCGCCCACACGAGGTGGCCGAGGGGGAGGGGTGGGGGAAACGCGTGGCGGGCTGGGATGCGGTCTTCTTCCGCCACCTACCGACGGCATCGCTCCCTGCGGCTCCCGGACGCACTTAGTCCGCCTGTTCCCTGCACCGGGGCAGGATGGGCACCGACTCAGAAAAACGAAAACTATTCAAGGCACGTTTTCTGCATCCAAATCAAAATAGATTTGCTGAGTCCGCAGGGGAAAAGACGTGTCCTGGCAATCTAGGTCACCTATTTTACCGGGTGAATTAGCTTTGATTTCCAGCTGCTAAAATAATGTATAAGCATAACGGGAGGCAGAATTCAGTCTTCTTTCTTCTGTTAGGTTAATGTTTTGGAATACATAAAAGTATTGCATGTTTTTAAGATTTGTGTCGTTGCTGGTTTTTAGAAAATATGATTACCCTGAAGGTATTGAAGGAGTTTTCAGAAGAGAAATAATAGAGGACTACGGTTTGCAAGCAAGGAGTGCAAAGTGTCTGCAGAGGCAACAACACTACGCAGCTCCGTGGGGTGTGCACGCGCAAGCCGAGCGTGGGAGACTGTCCACCCGTCACACTTGTACTTTTACTGGAACCTGGAGAACATGCTACCCAAAGCGCAACTGTTCATCCGCTTCCTTCCAGCGATCCAACTTCAAGAGTTCTGTCCCAAGAATTCAAAACCGTGAGAAAAGTTGTGCGGACGACAGTCTCCCGAAGGCCAGTCACTGTTCCGCAGTAGAAGAAGAATAGAGGTCAAGTCGTGATCCATTCAGAATATGGAATATTACGGAGGCACGGGGATTATTTTAACAGGTGGCAGTATGTGAAACCCACACCCACGAAGATACGGACTAGGAGATAGACACAGGAAGATTGCAGAAAACTGGTAAAGAAAGCTGAGTTCGAGGGCAGTTGACTCTAACGAGGCTGTTATGTGACGCATGCTCACATTTCTGTTCTCCTAATTACGTAACCGATACAGGGAAGCTTTCCGGTCTTCACATATTTAAGTTATACGGAAGCGTGTACAGTAGCAGGTGGAGGACGCCACCATGTGGCTGCTCCTGGCTTGTCTGCTCCCCATGAATCAGACGGTGTCAGCTCTCTGTGTCTTCTTCCTCAGAGGCACGCGCTCGTGGACGCGCATTATATGTGGCATTATTTTAACATAAAAGTGATAATATTGTATTTCTTGAAACTCGGTTCTTTTAACAATATGTACTCTAGGTCTTTCTGGATCAATAAAATATAAATCTATCTCATTGTGGGTTTTTTTTTTTTTAATGCCTATTTATTTTTGAGAGAGAGAGAGCAAGCAGGGGCGGGGCAGAGAGAGGGAGCGGGGACAGAAGGTCCGAAGTGGGCTCTGTGCTGACAGTAGAAGAGCCGGATGTGGGGCTCAAACTCAAACCATGAGATCATGATCTGAGCTGAAGTGGGCCACGCAACCGACTGAGCCACCCAGGTGCCCTTTTCAGTTTCATTTTTAAAAAATGCTTCTCTGGGGCACCTGGGTGGCTCAGTCGGTTAAGCGTCCAACTCTTCGTTTGGGATCAGGCCATGACCTCACAGTTGCTGAGTTCGCGCCCCGCATTGCACTCTGTGCTGAAGGTTCAGAGCCTGCTTTAGATTATGGCTCTCTCTTCTCTCTCTGCCCCTCCCCTGCTCGTGGTCCCTCTGTCTCAAAAATAAATAAACTTAAAAAAATTTTTTTAAATGTTCATATTTGCCAAAGGAATTACAGGAGAAAAACTATTTGGATATAGATTCTGACATACTTGTTTAAAGAAAATAGTTTTGTTTCTTTGAAATCATTTTATTATATTTGTTTATCTCATTTTTAACTGCTATTTAATGTGATCTACTCTAATACACTTCACTATTTCACAATTGATCCTTGTTTCTTCTCATTTTTGATTTTTTAAAAACGTTTTTATTTAGTTTTGAGACAGAGAGACAGAGCACGAGTAGGGGAGGGAGAGAGAGAGGGAGACACAGAATCCGAAGCCGGCTCCAGGCTCTGAGCTGTCAGCACAGAGCCCGACGCGGGGCTCGAACTCACAGACTGTGAGATTGTGACCTGAGCTGAAGTCCAATGCCCAACTGCTCAGGCACCCCAGTTTCTTCTAATTTTTAAAATGATAATAATTCTGCAGATGACCCCTTGTATATTTATCTTGGAACACCCTGTTAATGAATTTAAGCTTCTTTTCATTTTTTTATTGGCCATCTGTATTTCCTTACAGAATTTCCTATTCATATGTTGTGCCAAAATTTGTTTCATTGCTGACATCTTTATTGTTGATTTGTTAGGGCTTTTTATGAATACAGGGATGTATTAGATTACATTTATTGCTTTATTTGTTGAGGCTTTTTATGACTATTTTAGATAGAGATTTGTTGGGGCTTTTTATGAATACAGGGGGATGTTTTAGATTAGATTTACTGAGATTTCACTGGATTTAGAGACTGGTACAACATAGAATATTTCTGTCTAGGATGTATTTTCCTATTTATTCTAGTCTTCTTATATATTCTTTGGCAAAATGTTATTGTTTTCTTTATTTAAATCTTGCACACTTCTTGTTATAATTTATATTACATAAGGGAAGACATTTTCAATGGCTATTTACATAAGTAAAATAATTTTAATGGAAATAATGACTAGTTCCAGTTGAAATCACAGTTTTTTTTTTTTTTAAAGCTGTAATGATCTGTCAGGTAATAACTCCAAGAAGTATAATGATGAGCCTACTCATTTGCTTGTATACAAGGAAAATCAGTAGATTGATTTCATTTCCTCTAACAGACAAAAAACATGATTTAGATACCAAAAAAATAAAACATCGCAGAGAGAGATAAAACCATAGTTCGGGAATACTAAGTCTTGCCTTCCTTTTTGGGTCAGCTACTTATGCCGTGGCAGTACGCAAAAGGCTTGGGGTATCCTGCCTTGGGCAGTTGGCTCACCAAAGAAAATAACTTCAGTTACTTAATGGTCCTCAAAACTCCTTGAGCATTTGAACTGTGAAGTCTTTCCATCGGGACATCTCAGCGTCACCCCGTCCCTTTCCTTCTACGCCCGCCCCTCCATTAGGCCCGGCCTCACCGCACCATTTCCCTGCTTCAAATCTCTCTAATCCCCACCAGATGTGACTAAAGTTGCTAATGATAAATTGTCCAGTACAACGTTTTTTCAAAAACAAGCTAGAGCATGAGAAACCGACTTAAAGTTCTGAAAAGAAGATGTGCGGGGATGTCCTGTTGATAATGTGGATGAAAGAGAGCAGTAAGAGAGGATTCACCCCTCCTGCTTTCAAATGAAAACAATGAGAACAGCGAGACACTGGTGCAGAACGAGATTAAGTCGATCGATGGAACAGGATGAGTGGCCCTTTCTCAACGTGTCCTTGGCGAATCTACCAGGCCGGTGGACGCTGGGACGCGCCGTGGGTCTGCCAGTGAGCTGCCTGCATGGAAAAGTTTTCCCACATTTCCATTTCTACTTGAACACTCAACGTAGAGCAGTACGTTAGAAGTTATTTCTTAATTTCAAAACACATGGTGACTTCATAATTATCTTGCTGATTTTTATCTCAGTCGTGCTGTCGAATGAGAACACACCACACGATTTAAATCTTTGAAATCTTCAGAGCTTTGCCTTACAGCTTAGGGTATCATCATTTTGTGTAAAAGACCTGTGTCTTCTTGAAAAGAATGGGTATTGTGCAGGTGTTGGGGGCACGTTTCTCTAGATGTCAACGAGGACTTTGTATTTAATTGTATTGTTCAAATCGTCTGTGTATTCACTGAGTTTGTGTGTGTGTGCCTGGTCGGTTCACATTTACTGGAGGCATTTTCAGATACCTGACTATGATTTGACTTTGTTTCTTCATTTAGTTATGTCATTCTTTGCTTTATACATTTTGAGGCTATGCCATGGTATACATACAAATTTAGATTTGTATGTGTTCCTGGTTAACTAAAACTTCTATCCTTGTGGAGACTTCCGGGGAAGATGGCGGAGGAGGAGGAGGATCCTACGCTCACTTTGGTCCACAGGTACGGCTAGATAGCACCCACATCCGTGCAAATGACCCAGAAAATGGCCTGAATCCTGGCAGAACGGAGTCTCCGTGGGTAAATGTAGAGAAGAAGAGGCCACATCGAAAAGGGTAGGAAGGGTGGAGACTGGCTCAGGAGTCAAACTGAGCCCTGGGTCTGGTCATCCGATCCTGGGAGGGGATGCTGCAGGGGCAGAGGGAGAGGAGAGAGGAGCAGATCCCACACCAGGCACCCAAAACACAAGGGACCCGCATTAGGAAGACAAATCCCCATAACGTTTGGGTCTGAAGACCAGAAGCCCTAACTCTGTGGGTTCTTACAATCAGCGGGGCTTAACACCTGGAACTTTAAAAATCAGTGGGCTCGGCTCCAGGTAAGCCAGAGGAGGATGGGAAACTGAGTCCCTGCCCTTAAAGAAACAGCGCAAAAAACAGCCCCGCTAAGATGCAGCACAGAAGCAGCAGTTCGAAAAGCGCCTGGGGTGTATGGGAGGGGATTCGTTCACTAACCTCAGAGTGGGTGCTGGAAGGGCAGGGGTTGTCGGGAGACTTCTCCAAGAGCAAAAGAGCTGGCAGGTGCGGTTTCCCTCCCCTGACCCCCGGCCAAGATACACAGACACCTGCGAGAACCAAGGAAGTGGGAACAGTCTCCACCCAGCTTGCAAACAGTGTGCCCTCCCCGCCCCTGCTCCAATCCCACTCATCTCGGTCTCAGCAGGAGTTTTCCGGTTAGTTGCAAATCCCCTCCCACGGCAGACTGGCACTGGCCTTGATGGCAGTGCGTCCCTGGCCCCCAGTTATCCTGTGGCCCCACCCTCAGGAGAAGTCCATCCAAAGCAGAGCCACAACCCGGCAGTGTGCGGGCACCCCTGATAGGGCCCAGTGTCACACCAAACTGACCCCAGCCCCAAGGCGGGAGGAAGATAACCACCTACGGCAGCCCCACTGTGGCTGACATCTGGTCTAACTGCAGGCCCCACCCACCAATCAAAGGTCCTCAGGGGACAACACAGAGGAAATCCCCCCAACATTTTCTTCTACTGCATCTCTGACAAATGCCTGATCTGACTCAATTCAAGCCCAAATCGGCCCCAGACTGGCCCGCTAACGACACAGGGATCAAACACTGCCCACGATCAGGCAGAGGGAGACATTACAGCCAACTGGACTCAATGCAAACACAGCCCGGCCACAACAGCAGGGCACGTGCAACACACAGGAGACATTGCTGAAGCGCCAGGTTCTGGAGGACGGGGGACGTTACACGGCGGGTGCACAGGACCTGCTATTTACAAGGCCACGGCCTTCAGGAGCAGGAGACGTAGCTTACTTTCCTAACAGATAGGAACAGACACAGACAGGGAGACAAAATGAGGAGACAAAGGAATATGTCCCACATCTCAGTAAGAGAGCTAAATGAAATGGAGGTAAGTAACATGCCTGACAGAGAATTTTAAGTAACGGTCATAAAGACACTCACTGGACTCGAGAAAGAGTGGAGAGGGGCGCCTGGGTGGCGCAGTCGGTTAAGCGTCCGACTTCAGCCAGGTCACGATCTCGCGGTCCGTGAGTTCGAGCCCCGCGTCAGGCTCTGGGCTGATGGCTCGGAGCCTGGAGCCTGTTTCCGATTCTGTGTCTCCCTCTCTCTCTGCCCCTCCCCTGTTCATGCTCTGTCTCTGTCTCAAAAATAAATAAACATTAAAAAAAAAAATTAAAAAAAAAAAAAAAGAAAGAGTGGAGAGACTCAGCGAGACTTTCAAGAAAGACACAGAACACATGAAAAAGAACCAATCAGGGATGGAGAACTCCATGATTAAAATAAAAATACACCAGAGAGAATAAACAGTAGAGTGGGGGGGGGGGGGCAGAAGAATGGACCAGTGAACTGGAGGGCAGAGTAACTGAAAGCAATCAAGCTGAACAGGAGAGAGAGAAAAATCATGAAAAAATGAAAATAGGTTAAGGGAATGCAACACCATCAGCAGGGAGAATGACAGTCACATTATAGCGATCTTGGAAGCAGAAGAGGAAAAAAAAGGGCTGGGGGAAGAAGATGTATTCGAAGAAATAATAGCTGAAAACTTTCCAAATCTGGGGAGGGCAACAGAAATCCAGATCCAGGAGGCACAGAGAGCCCCTAACAAAACCAACCCTAGGAGGTCCACACCAAGTCACAGTAATTAAAATGACAAAAAGTAGTGATAAAGAAACATTTTAAAAAGCAGCAAGAGAAAAGAAATCAGATACATACAAAGGAAACCCCATAAAGCTATCAGCTGATATTTCAGCAGAAATTTCGCAGGCCAGAAGTTAATAGAATGATATATTCAAAATACTAAAAGGAAAGAAAAAATCTGCAGCCAAGAATTCTCTATCCAGCAAGGCTATTATTGAGAATACAAGGAGACAAAGAGTTTCTCAGAAAAACAAGTTAAAGGAAGTCGTCCCCACTAAGCCAGCCTTACAAGAAATGTTAAAAGGGACTCTTTGAATGGAAAGGAAAGACCATAAGTGGGAATAAGAAAAGTAGGAGGCACAAAAGCAATAAAAATAAGTATATCTATAAAAATTAGTCAAGGGGTTCACAAACTAAAAGGATGTAAAGTATGACACTATATAGCCAAAACGTGGAGGGGAGAAGAGTAAAAATTTAGTGCTTTAGAATGGGTAAAAACTTGAGCAACCATCGACTTAATACAGACTGCTATATGCAGAAGATGTTATATATAAACTTAATGGTAATAAAAAACCAAAATTCGGTAACAGATATACAAAAAAATAAAGAGAAAAGGGAATCCAAGTATAATCACTAAAGAAAGCTAGCATCCAAGAGAAGAAAGCAAGAGAAGAAAGGGACAGAGAAGAACTATAAGATTAACCATAATATAAGTAACAAAATGGCAATTAAGCACATACCTATCAATAATTACTTTGAATGTAAATGGACTAAATGATCCAATCAAAAGACATAAGATGACAGAATGATAAAAAAAAAATCAAGATCCATGTTTATGCTGCCTACAAGAGACTCATTCAGAACTAAAGATACCTGCAGATTGAAAGTCAGGGGATGGAGAAACATTTACCAACCCAACGGACATCAAAAGAAAGCCAGAGTAGCAATATTTGTATCAGACGAAGTAGACTTTAAAGCAATGACTATAACAAAGAGACAAAGACAGACACTTTATGATTACAAAGGGAACAATCCAATAAGAAGATATAACAATGGTAAATATTAATTCACCCAACACGGGAGCACCCAAATACATAAAGCAACTAGTAACAAACATAAAGGAAGTAATCCATAGGAATAAAATAATAGTAGGGGGCTTTAACACCCCATTTACATTAATGGACAGATCATCCAAACAAAAAATCAACAAGGAAAGCAGTGGCTTTGAATGATACACTGGACCAGATGGATCTAACAGATATGTTCAAAGTATTCCATCCTAAAACAGCAGAATATTCTTTTTCAGTGCACATGGAACATTCTCCAGAATAGATCACATATTAGGCCACAAAACAAGTCTCAACACACTCAAAAAGTTGAAGTAATACCATGTGTCTTTTCCGACTATGAAACTAGAAGTCAACCACAACAAAAAATCTGGAAGGAACACAAATACATGGAGGTTAAATAACATGCTACTACACAAGAAATGGGTCAGTTAAGAAATCAAAGAGGAGGGGCAGCTGGGTGGGTCAGTTGTTTAAATGTCCAACTCTTGACTTTGGTTGAGGTCATGATCTCAGTTCGTGAGATGGAGCCCCGCATTGGCTGCACAGAGCCTGCTTGGGATTCTCTCTCTCTCTCTCTCTCTCTCTCTCTCTGTGCCCCCCCTCCCTTCTTTCTCCCTCCCTTTCCTCTCAAAATAAATAAACATTTTTTTAAAATTTTAAGGAAATCAAAGAGGAAATAAAAAATATATGGAGACAAATGAAAATGAAAACACAATGGTCCCAAATCTTTGGGATGCAGCAAAAGCTGTTTTAAGAGGGAAGTTAATAGAAATACAGGCCTACCTCAACAAGAAAAATCTCAATTAAACAACCTAACCTTACACCTAAAGGAGCTAGAAAAGAAGAACAAACAAAACCCAAAACCAGTAGAAAGAAGGAAATAATAAAGATTAGAGCAGAAATAAGCAAAACAGAAACTAAAAAAAACAATAGATCAGATCAATAAGACCAGGAGCTGGTTCTTTGAAAAGATCAACAAAATGGATAAACCCTTAGCCAGACTCATCAAAATAACAGAGAGGAGTCAAATAAAATCAGAAATGAAACAGAAGAAACCAACACTACAGGGGAAAAAAAGGATTGTAAAAGAATATTATGAAAACTTATATGCCAACAAACTGGACCACCTAGAAGAAATGAATAAAATTCCTGGAACCTATAACCACCCAAAAACCACCAGAAAGAGAGAGGAAATTTGAACAGGTCGATTACCAGCAAAGAAATTGAGTCAGTAATCAAAAAGCTGCCAATAAACAAAAGTCCAGGACCAGACGGCTTCACAGGTGAATTTCACCAAGCATTTATAGAAGAGTTAACACCTACTCTTCTGAAACTATTCCAAAAAATAGAAGAGGAAGGAAAGCTTTCAAATTCATTCTATGAGGCCAACACCCAACAATACATTAAAAAAATCATGTACCACAATGAAGTGGAATTTATTTCTGGGATGCAAGAGTGGTTCAACATTCACAAATCAATGCATGACATTGATAAAAGCCATATGAAAATTTCAGATGATGCAGAAAAAGCACTTGACAAAGTACAACATCCATTCATGATGAAAACCCTCAACAAATTAGGTTTAGAGGAACGTACATCAACATAATAAAGGCCATATATAAAAAACCCGCAGACAACATCATACTCAATGGTGAAAAACTGAGAACTGTTCCCCTAAAATCAGGCATAAGATGAGGATGTCCACTCTCCCCACTTTTATTCAACATAGTATTGGAAATTCTAGCCACAGCAACCAGACAAGGGAAAGGAATAAAAGGTATCCAAACTGGTGAGGAAGAAATAAAACTTTCACTATTTGTAGATGACATGATACTATATATAGAAAACCCCCAAGACTCCACCAGGAAGCTACTAGAAGTGATAAATAAATTCAGTAAGGTTGCAGGATAAAAAGTCAATAGACAGAAATCCATTGCATTTCTACATACTAATAACAAAGTAGCAGAAAGAGGAATTAAGAAAACAGTCCCATTTACAATTGCACCAAAAATAATAAAATATCTAGGATTCAACTTAACCAAGGAGGTGAAAGCTACAAACCATTGATGAAAGAAATTGAAGACAACATAAACAGAAAGATATTCCATGCTCATAGACTGGAAAAACAAATATTGTTAAAATGTCTATACCACCCAAAGCAGCCTACAGATTTAATGCAATCCTTATCAAAATACCAACAGCATTTTTCATAGAACTAGAACAATCTAAACTTTGTATAGAATCACAAAAGACCCCAAATAGCCAAAGCAATCTTGTAAAGAAAAACAAAGTGAGGAGTGTCACAATCCCAGATTTCAAGATATAGTACAAAGCTATGGTAATCAAAACAGCATGGTACTGACACAAAAACAGACACACAGATCAGTGAAACAAGATAGAGAGCCTAAAATAAACCCATCATTATATGGCCCATTAATCTTTGACAAAGGAGGCAAGAATATACAATGGAAAAAAGACAGTCTCTTCAACAAATGGTGTTGGGAAAACTGGTCAGCTACATGCAAAACAATGCAATTGGACCACTTTCTTAAACCATACACAAAAATAAACTCAAAATGGATTAAAGACCTAAATGTGAGACCTGAAACCATAAAAATCCCAGGAGAGAGCACAGGCAGTAATTTCGTTGACATCAGCTATAGCAACTTTTTCATAGATATGACTCCTGAGGCAAGGGGGTGGGGAATCAAAAATAAACTATTGGGACTTCATCAAAATAAAAATCTTCTGCACAGCAAAGGAAACAATCAACAAAATTAAAAAACAGCCTACTGAATGGGAGAAGATATTTTTAAATGACATAGCTGATTAAGGGTTAGTATCCAAAACATACAGAGAATCTACACAACTCAACAGACACACAAAAAACCCAAACAATCCAATTAAAAAATGGGCAGAAGACGTCCAGATGGCCAACAGACACATGAAAAGATGCACAACATCACTCATCATCAGGGAAATGCAAATCAAAACCACAGTGAGATATCACCTCCCACCTGTCACAACGGCTCAAATCAAAAACACAAGAAACAAGTGTTGGTGAGGATGTAGAACCAAAGGAAACCTCATGCTCTGTTGGTGGGAATGCAAACTGTGCAGCCACTGTGGACAACAATATGGAAGTTCCTCAAGAAATTAAAAATAGAATTACCCTATGATCCAGTAATCCCACTACTGGGTATTTACTCAAAGAATATAAAAACACTAATCTGCAAAGATATATGCACCCCTATGTTTATAGCAGCATTATCTACAATAACCAAAGTATGGAGCCAGCCTAAGTGTCCACTGACTAATGAATGGATACACACACACACACACACACACACACACACACACACACACGTAATGTTATTCAGCTATAAAAAAAGGATGAAACCTTGCCTTTTGCACCAACATGGATGGATCTAGAGAGTATAATGCTAAGTGAAATAAGTCAGCCAGAACAAGATAAATATATGATTTCACTCATATGTGGAATATAAGAAACAAAACAAACGAACAAAGAAAACAGGAGACAAATCAACAAACAGGCTCTTACCTACAGCAAACAAACAGATGGTTCCCAGAGGGGTGGGGGAGCAGGGGATGGGTGAAGTAGGTGATGGGGATTAAGAATATACTTCTTGTGATGAGCACCGAGTGATATATGGAATTATCGAATGACTATATTGTACACCTTAAACCAATATAACACCGTATTTAATTATACTGGAATTAAAAAAAACCTTTTTATCGTTAATGGAGTGTTCCACTTTATCTGACATTAAGATAGCTGTACCATCTTTTATTAGTGTTTTTATAGTATATATTCCCCCATTTTTTTTCTTTCATGCTTTCAGTATGCTTATCTTTTAAAAATGTGTCTCATAAGCAGCCAAAGAGGTTTTTTTTTTTTTTTTTAACTGAAGAATAGCTGACACAAAATATTAGTCTCAGGTGTACAACTTACGTGATTTGACAGATTTGCACATTATGCTATGTTCACCCCAAGTATAGCTACCATCTGTCACCATACAATACTGTTACAATACCACTGACTATATTCCCTATGCTATACCTTTCATCCCTGTGATTAGTCATTCCATAACTGAAAGCTTGTACTTCTCACCCCCCTTCATCCATTTTGCCCATCTCCCACCCCAAAAAGCATCTTTTGAAATCCAGTCTGTTCCTGTCTCTTTTAATGAGAGCATTTAGTCCATTTATATTTAATGCAAATATTGATATACTCTCCCATCTGGGTGTTTACTTTCTATTCATCCTATCTGTTCTATTATTTTCTCTTTTGTTGGCTTCTTTCGCAGGTTAATATTTTTAAATCATTTCATCTCCCCTGTGTTACTTTTGTGGTTACACCTTCTTTTACTATTCCTTCACTGGCTACCCTGGCGATTACAATACAAATTGTTATCAAGTGTGTGTTTTAATTATCAACTTATTGCCTCTCAGCTCCAAATCTCCTCTTCGTTGCCTGCAGCGCGAGAATAAATATTTCCCCCTGGCTACCTAGTTCAAAGTTAAGCTTTGTTTGAGGAGGGCACTGGAGGGGGGGCACTAATGAAGGCAGTGGTTTCCGTTCTGGCTCTTACATCTCAGTTGCTCTACTGTGGAGCTCACAAAGTGTGAGATGAATAGCAGCATGGCAGCTTCCTGGGCACTGTCTACCGTGGCTTTATGGTAGGTCTGTGCAGTCTGCAAGCCACCTCCCCATGAACAGCTTTCCCGGCACCCCTTGAGTGTGAGTGGTTTTCAAGGCATTCGGGTTTTTGGCTTTTGGAGTTGGCAGATGCCTATCCATGGCAGGAGGAAAATCAGCCCCCGATGCCAAGATTATTTCCATGAGTTTCCTCTGTCTCCAGATTTTGATAGCAGTGCAGGTGGTAGGAAGTTGATAGGCTCCGGGTATATTTTGAAGGCGGAGGTAACAGGATTTGCTGCTGCAGTGGATGTCAGAGCAAGGCACAAAGGATGATTTCACAGTTTTTGGTTTGAGTCATGGAAATGAGATACGAGAGAGGGAAAGAGGGCAGGTGATGTGGGGTAGAGAACAAGAAAGAAGAGGGTGATGTGGACACAGGTAGAAAAGAGCCATCTAAGAGGAGTAAGGAACAAAGTTAGGGTCGATGCCCTGGCGGTCCTGGTGATATGAAAGAATTGTTGGAGAGAGGGAATCAGAAGGATGTCACCGGAAAGTCAGCATGAAAGTAAAGATGGGCTTAATGGCGAGAAAATGAGTCCACATTTTAAAATGATCTTTTCTTTGCTCATCATATACATTTTAACATACGTGTGATCGATATATATTACATTTATTTTTCAGTAATGATTGAATAGTTTACCACACAGTGTAAATCACAAAATACAATTCCTGAATTACATGCATAATGTGTGAGGTGAACCAGAAAAATGAAACATCATTGGTATTAATTGTCATGAGAAATAGATCAACCTTTCCGTTACGAAGTGTGAACTCAGATATTTAAGGAGGTAAATTCACCACTGGATTCTTGTATCTTCAGAATTAAAGAGGTAGTATGTACACTCAGAAAATCAACATTGAAGTTCAGTCGATGAGAGGTGTGTGTGTGCGTGTGTGCGTGTGTTGTATTAGCAACATCAACACGTAAAATAGCAACCTTGTTAACAATCACATTTCCTAGGGATACATGTGCATGGCTGTGCCTTAATCGTGCAAATATCACCCAAAATTACAGACAGTAGCAGAAACTAGATAAATTAGTTGCCTATCTCAACCACTGAAATGATGTTTTTGTATGGTCAGAAGAGGATTTCCCAACTTTTTCAAGGTATGGATGCTTGTTGTTGACTTTTCTATTGATTTTGAAAGATTTTTGTCTACAAAACTCATTACTAGCTAGTGTTCATTTTTTATTAACCAAAGATCTTTCCATTTGTTAGAATTTATAAGCTGCAGGAAATGACTAATTTTGCCCCAGAATCAAGATAATTTCAGTCCCAATGAAAGTTTTCCTTTTAGGGCAGCCTCTGCAGCCTTGTTTTGGCAAATGCATGCATTTCAACAATCTTTTTCAAAACAGCCCACAAGTCCTCTTACCTGACTCTCTTAATGGACCCTATTTGGGAAATCAATCTATTAAGGAACAAAATGTCTATTGTTAGATTCTTCTTTCATAATACTATTTTAAGTTTTTCTCCTTCCTGCTTTCTTCTTACAGTCACTCGTTTATCCATTTCTCTTCCTTCTTCTCTTTTTCTAACCCAACTTTTGTTACCTCACCCCCTTCCAGTTTCCTCGTGTCCTTGAGGGAATTCTGTCTCCTCCTGTTCTATTTCTTCAACCCTCAGATTCACATCTCTTCCTGTTATGATTGGTTTCCCATAGACAATCTGTTCCTGTAGAGTTCATCACCTCTTTTACAGAGAATTGTGTATGGAATAAGCGAAATCTAAATTATCTGGCTATGTAGTGATCCACAAACATATGTGAACGTCTCACAAATGCAACATGTAATTATCCACTGTTGATTTCAATAAGGCATAAGTCCCTTTGGTATAAGCTTCCTGTGTTCAAGACGTAGCATCAGTAAATTCTTGAATTTTCTATGTTGTTTGGCATCTCTGTGAATTAAAGACATTCAGGGTAAATCTCACTTTAATACTTTTTCATTTTTTGTTGCATTGGGACAAATTTTTTGTCTTGTTCTTTAGTCCAAGTTACATAGTCTTTGATGCTTCAAAGGTCAGCAGGAGTCTAAAACTGGATTGTGAACTGAACTCTACGGTTCTTCTCCCGACTTTTTACAGATTCACCATGTGGCTGACTGTAGGTCACAGGACTCTCCTGTCTATTTCATCAGGCCGACAAAGTTAACATTTATTGTCCACTTATCACATGCTACTCACTCACTCAGCAGTGACTTACCTGTGACACAACCCTGTGAGTGGGTGCTATCATTATGTCTACTTTACAGATGAAAACCTGAGACATAGGGAGGTTCACTAATTTGCCCAAGGTCATCCAGTAGGTGACAAAGCCCAGATTTTAACTTGAGAAGTCAGATTCCAAGTCGGAGGTGCTGACCGCCATACTTTATTGCCTTCCTGACGCGGCAACTTGAAAATGCACGCGCTGGCCTCCTGACTGTAGCCTTCATCACCGCTCCATTTCGTTCACCCACTTACACAGAAGCGTCCCTGTCCATCTTTCAGAACCGCTCTGGCTCCGAGACCGTGAACTCTGTGCTTTTTCTGTCCGTTACCTCCTCACCTTCCATGCCTCCTGGCCTCTCTAACTACTAAACGCACTCAGCACCTTCACGGAGGCCCCCTGACCCTGCTCCCTCAGGGCCACTCATGCCTCTTCTCCACTTCCCTTATTCTGTTGTCCCAGGAGGACTCTTCAAGGCTCCAGTCCACCTTGCATTTTTCTCCCTTTTCACTTCAGCCACTCTTTCTGGCTGAAATATTCTTTCCACCATCCCTCCCCTCTGTTTTAGCTTCATTAAGGACTTTACCCAAACTTCGAGCCACTCTCCGAACACCACCTCGCCTCTCCACGGTCCCCAAATACTACCTGCTCCATAATGTTCTTCCTGGTCATTTCAAAAAGTCAGATGTAATCTCTCCCTCCTCAGTACTCCCAACACTTAGTTTGTAACACAAACATAGTGCTTATAATCCAGTAATATGTGGATTCCCTTGGCCTCCCTTTTGGTTTATAATCCTAATTTAGAAGATCTAGCCCGATGCCTTGTGCTGGACTGGGGTATGGAGCAAAGGGCTAGAATAGGGAACAAAGAACAACTGAAAAAAAAATGTTTTATTTTGATCCTTAATTTTACTGGTAAGGACACTGAAGCCCAGTTTAAGAGACAAGTCGTACTGAGAGTGGGAGACAGAAACACACTGTTCCTTCCCTCCTTGAATGCATACCATGACTAAAATCGTATGTGCATGGGGCACAGCGCTAAGCACTAGGGATACAAAAGCAAGAGAGTTTACTAGTCAGAAAGTCAGAGTCTACTGAGCAGAAAACAGGATATTGCCATACAATGTGATGAGACAGTGTTGGTGGGATAAATATATAAATAAATGCATGAGGCAAAGAATTTACTATCTTTGTAATAATATTATGTGATCTTTCTAATAGTAAGTGTGAGGAAACATAATTTTTAATTCAGTTAATAAGATCCCATCCCAAGCGGTAGGAAGAAATGTCAAATCTGATTTGACAGACAAACTGATCTCTATCGGCTTGAAAAAGGGAGAGGACTATTGCAAATGGGGAGGTGATATTTTCCATCATACTCTGTTTTTCAGTTTTCCTCCCTTTGGTTTCTTCTGCTGCTCTGTGTTCAGGATTTAGCTCTGAACACTCACTGCCCTCCTGGGATAATTTCCGTCTTGTTTTTTAACTGGCCGTATGTTCACGTCAACCAGACCAAACACTCTACGGACTTGGACTGGATGTACCCACTGCTCATTTTCTTTCTTTATCTCTAAACTTGAATGTTCTTCTTGTAATGTTAGCTCTTCTCACTCTCCTGAAAGTCAGCTTTTCTGACAGGTATGGCGCCTGCCTAATTTGGACGCCAGAGAGAGAGTGACAGGATTTACGACAAGGGTGTCTCCCAGACTTACGGCATGCCTCACCTGGAAAGCTCAGGTCTGCTCTACCCACAGTGCATCAGGAAGGACCTCCAGTTGGGTGGCGTGAGAGGGAGTTTTATTTGAAAATGGTTCCAAAACCTGTATAGGAGATAAAGCGCGGAAATACGTTTTGGAAATTTCCATGACGGCTGCTTGGCCAAGATCTGTTTGGTACCCGGTACTGAGCCCTCCCCTAAGAGATGGGGCTTCTGTACTGTTTCAGTGCCTGGCATTTTCAGTGTGTTGAATGCGGACCCTTAAACCAGGACAACCGTGTCTTATTTTTATCTTATCGTGGTGGGCCTTGCTTTAAGGAATTCTCGTATGTGAAAATATAGATTAGTATTCTGTACACAAAAGGATTAGAACCCGGTACTAGTGAGGGTCCAGGTAGCTGGGTCCTCTCCTACGTGTATCTGGGGAGACAAACTGGCTTCCCTGAACAAGTGGGCAGACTGTGCCCAAAGCCTATGCGCTGTGTGCTCGCCGGATCCTGCAGCTCTGCTCGTGGGAATGTGTCCTGAGGAAACCGCCCTGACAAGAAACACCGACATGTTAACCCGCCACATCATCCAACAGTGAAAAGTTAGAAACAACTTACAGGTAGATCAAAGATTGTTCAGTAAACACGTAGGTACAAAGGGACACATGATATTAGGGGCGCCTGGGGGGCTCAGTCGGTTAAGCGTCCGACTCTTGATTTCTGCTCAGGTCATGATCTTACAGTCCGTGAGTTCGAGTCCCATATCGGGCTCTGCACTGACAGCGTGAGCCTACTTGGGATTCTCTCTCCCGCCCCCCCCGCCCCTCCCCCTTTCTCTCATGTGCTCTCTCTCTAATATAAATAAACATTTTTAAAAGTACATACAATATTACTGGATGTTTACAGAAAGCGCATATGTAGGTGCTTATAAATGAAAAGGAAAGATTAACCAGATATAAACGGCTCTCTCTGAGGGGTGGAGACATTTGTGGTTTTAACTCTTTTTGAATTTTTAAATACCTTTCCTCAAATTTTCTACAGTGGAGATATATTATCTTTACAACCAGTAAAATGTTCAATAAACTCATAAATCCCATTTGAAGAGAGACAAAGATAAACTGGGCTGTGACTGTTTCCCATGATTCATTAGGGGATCCTCTTACATTTATGACCTTTATTACCAAACAACAGAACAAAATAGTCTTCAGCACCAATATCCTACAAGAGGAAACTATTTTCTTAAGAAAATAACCTCTTGAATCTCCCCAAAAGTGGCTTCATTCCTGTGTTTCCAGAACAAGAAGTCAGGCATATGTTCTGTTCAAAATGAACAAAAGTCAAACATGTTTTACAGCCATTAAAAAGTTTGAGGTTTGGGACTCCCGGCCGGCTCGGTCGGTGGAGCACGTGACTCTTGATCTCGGGGTCGTGAGTCTGAGCCCCACCTTGGGTGTAGAGATTACGTAAAACTAAAATCTTTAAATAAAAAACTGAGGCTGATCTGTGTGTGTCTCAACACGAGGGATGCCAAAGATAACACTGATGAGTAAAAAAAAAAAATGCAAGCCACCGATCTTTCGTACTCAGATTGTATTTAAAAATTAATGGCAACAACAAACTTTTCCCTCCAACTGTATGGGACATCGTACCAGAGAAATGTTGACAGAAACAGGCCTGGGATGACTGATACGCACTGAACTTGAAGAGAGTTACCGAGAGAGCTCTGGTGAGTGGGCGGGGGGAGAGGCAGGAAACAGGGTTTTGCGGGATGGGTGGGGTGGTGTTATTTACTTTTTACTTCGCATGCTTCACCATTCTTTACATTTTCTAAAAATAATTTTAAAACGTTCAAAAGGAAATCGGTAAAAGAGAGACACGCCTGTGCTGCGGGCTCAAGGCCGAGGCAGATGGTACATTTTGCTTACAGTGAAATTCCTGCACTTTTCAGAGGGTCAGTGGTAATGATAAGAAACGATTCTCCCTCTTGGTGATTCTTTGGCAAATGTAAACATGGCCAACGGGCCTTTCTGATGTCTCAGCTCAAATGTTCCAAGTATAGTCTTAAAGATGTACAGTTGTGTAACGGGAGACTTACACGGTTTTTGAAGTGGAGGACGGGCAGACACTCAGTGGGCCATCCCCCCTAACCAAACCGTCCTCCAAATGCACGCTGGAGTTGAGCACAGGCCAAAATGTGATGGGGGAAAGGTCTGTCTTCAATGACCATGACTTTGTCACGTAAACACTGCCCCTCACTCTTGTCTTGGCAAACCCCCTCCTTCCCTCTCATAATGTCCTTTCATTTCTTGTACCAAGGAAATGTGGTTCAGTTCCAGAAAGGAACTGAAACACATCCGTGTGAAGGTATCAATGACTCTTTAAAATATTACTTTTGTAATCAGATTTGCTTTTTACAGGTTAACAAAGGAATGAAGCTCTAATGGTGGAATCTCGCACATCCACCAGAATATGGGGGCACAGTCAGTCCCTGACTCTGCTTATATATCCGCGGCGTCCTCCACGGTGGCCTCGCACGTGCCAGGCACTTTCCAACTTACAGGTGATGGTATATGTCAGGACTCCGTTGCAGCCGGGTTTGGAATCCTATATACAAGTCGTCCCAGAGAAGACCATTCTTTACCACGTGTCTGATGACGTCAACCCGGCTCCGAATCTGAAACAGACATGGAACGAAGAGCAGGGGTGACCCAGCCAGCACCGAGTACCGACCCCTCATGTCCCTGGGAGAAGCAGCTGTCTGGGACGGGAGGGACCCGGGCAGTCACAGTAGATGTCACAGGCCGGGGTGGGAGTGGGGGGTTGGTTGGAGAGAAGGGACCTGAGCTCAGCAGGAAGTGAGGGAAGGAAAACGGGAAAGGGATCTGGAGCTGGGGAAGCAAGCCTCGTGGCACAGTCACATCGCTGGCTCGAAATCCACGTTCCAGCGTGTGGAATTAGCAACCGCTCTGTGCCTCAGTCTCCTCATCTACAGAACGCAGATGACGGAACCTTCCTCCGAGGGTGGCTGTGAGATTAACTGAGCTGACGCACATCCAAGACTCCCGCTTCACGGTAAGCTTTCCGCACAAGTGGGCGCTACAGTGTTATTCTCAAAGTGGCGCGTTCCAGTCTCCCGCCGGAACATTCTGTGGCACAGCCGAGCGTCCGGGTCTCCGGCCGTCTGCGGGTTTCGGGCCTGCCTCACAGCAAGACCACCTCAGGTAGGGGGTCAGGCCCTTCCCTTTCGAGAATCTCAACTCCTGACACGGAAGCTCGGGGGAGGCGTCAGAGGAGTTCACGATTAGCAGACAAGCAGAGATGGTTTGGAGCGTCAGCCGAGGGCTTACTACTCAGGTGACCTTAACCTGGCTCAGCCTCAGTTTCCTCTCTTACAGGACTGTTGGGAGAAAAAACTGATATCATTTATAAAAAGAAGTGTGTGCAAAGATCCGCGGTGGCTTCGACACAGCAGCCGCACCAGCGCTAAAGGTCACCAGGAGCTTTCTCGGTATTGGGCGTCGGATTTGTCCCTGGGAAACAGCACACGCAAGCCACTAGACGCCAACTTCTGGAAATGACACGCCATTACGTGACGTAGGGTGATGAGATGGACACCGTGGTTTACTTGTCTCGCCTGCACCTTCCCTCCAAAAAGATGACATCCGCTGTGAGCACGGACAAGCTCAGCGGCTCTGTTCTTCCACCAGAAGATTTAGAAACGTGACTGCAGTTGGGCCAGGATGAGCCTGCCCCTGGTAAGCCTGAGGTCTCGTTCCTCGCACCGGGCAAGGAGATGACCTTTCTAACCTTTCAATCTGGAGAAGAGCACACAGAAGACCGGGAGACACAACTGAGATGGATTTGGGGTACAGATGGGAAGGTCCTGGTGACTGATGAGCTTTGGGGGTGAGGGAAAGGGTCACCGTGTCAAGCGTGGCTCATCGTTGGGGGTCAATGCTGCCAAAAATCCAGAAAAGAAGAAAAGAGCGGCTCTAGAGAAGGAAGAGGAGGAGCTGGAATTTGAACAGGTTGAAAAGGAGGTGATGAGGATTTGGAGACGGGGTGGCGATATCGGGTGGGCCGCTGACTGGAAAGAATCTCAAGCCCGAGTGTGTTGTGGGGCAGGACATACAGATTTTGGACTCATTAGCGGAGATGCGGTACCAGCAGATGAGATCGCCCAGGAAGAGGCGCGGGAGGAAGAGCGATTTGAACACAGAACCCTGGGGGGAGACAAGAACTTTAAGTGATGCCTGGAGAAAGAGAGACCCTGGAAGAATGCAGGAGAATAGTCGGGAAGCGAAAAAACCCCAGGGGTAGAGTCACAGGAATGGAGGAAAGGACTTCAGTTTGAAAAGATGGACCGGTCACACGCAATAAACCACCCGTGTTCTGTGCACTCTCAGGCCCAACCAACGTGTTCACAACGCACGCATACAGGTATCAGCTGTCACGGAACAGGAAACAAAGGGAGTCGTTGACCAGCAAGAGATTTCAACTGACTTCAATCTGGAACGTAGGCTGATGAGGGGCAACCAAAGACAGAGTCTGTGGAGTCCCAGAGCGCATGGGGAGGGGCGTCCAGACGTGCAGGGGGCAGAGGTGGGTTCCAAGGGCAACGTGAGGACACACAGCATGAGGTACATCCGACCGCTGACCTGTTCCTATGGCCCTACACGCTGTTCTCACTGAAAACCTTCAGACAGTTCTCTGAGTAAATGGAATGGATTCTGGCGGGAGCCCAAGGGGGTGGTTTCCTCGTGATGTCCCGAAGCCAGGAGCCCCACACTTTGGAGCTTAGGGGACCCCTGACCTAACAGCCAACTGCTCATCCCCATAACTTAAACTGGTGACCCCCTGAGCAAACAGCCTAGCTGGCGGGTCACAGAGCCCGCGGTCCCTTTTTAAAAAACTGAGTTAGTTTTGTGCTCGTTCGTAAATCTGGGTATTTCATACAAAAAAGTCCAGGCTTCCGAGTTCTCTGGAATATTCCGATCAGCTGGGGCTCATCAGGCGCTGCCCCCTTCCACGTGATAGTCCCCACCCTGCTCTCCTGTTTCCAACCTGCCTTGAGCCAGCGGTGAGCACTGAAGCATGCGATCCCTGCCTTTAGGTAAAGCCCGCCGATGACAAGTCCTATACAGACACAGAGAGCCCTACACCAGCTGGGGAAAGGTCTTGTCACTGGTCAATACAGATGAATCCCTTACTTCTCCAAAGTCACTTACAAAGGAAGAAAGATCAGCCCGCGGTAAGCAGCGGGGCACACGGGGAGAGGCCAAAGGAGCAACGCCCTCCACGTCCACGCCAGGTGACCTGCTGGCCAGCGTCGTGCGCTCGGCTAAACTGCCTCGCGACGCGAGGCAGGAAACTATGTAAAGTTCAGCTCCCACGCATCCCTTCTGTGGCAGTGACTTAAGCAGAAAATGTAAAAGCAAAGAAGGTTGGGACCTGGCCGGGGTCTGGAGGCAGGTAAGGGACGTCGCAGGGTGACAGATCTGTAGAGACCCAGAGGAGCTCATCCAGAATGGAGCAGGAGGAGGTGGACTGCAGAGGCCATGCATCTAGGAGACACGGAGAGCTGGTGAGACAGAAGATATACTTATGAGCTTGAAAGGCAATTAATGGTTTAAAAGAAAAAAAAACAAAAACAAAAACAGAAACGGGCAGCATGAGAGGACTCTAGGAGCGCTTCCAAGGGTAGGCATAAGCAAACCTCAGCATGAGAAAATCTCCCTAAGATCCTGGCAGATAAAAGCACCGAGAGCCACATCACAGAGCACCAGGCATGACGATGATGCACTTCCCGGTGCATTTAAATCCGCAGCAAGCGGTTGCTTGCTTGCTTTACCCAGCAGATGTGAAAAAGCGACTTTCCGTTGAATATTTTACATGAACTTGTTAATCAGAAAAGTCTGAAGATGTATCTCCTTGAAGGCGAACAGATACCTCAATGTACAGATTTTGTAAATTCAGAATCTGAGGAGCAACATAGCGGCTAAAGTCTAGAGCCTGGAGTCTAGCTAGACTCTAGAGCCAGACAGCGGAGGTCAGCCCTGTGCCCCACCGCTTGCCAGCTGGACAGCCTGCGGGCAAGTTCCTGACCGCCGGTATGGCGGTACCCGCATCCAGAAGTGGGGGATATAGTGGTCTCTGTCCATAGGTTGCTGCCGAATAAATGACTTAATGTTCATAAAGTGCTTAGAGCTATGCGTTTGTTAAATAAAGCAATAAATGTAATAGATCCATTTTGCTTAAAATGGGTGCTTCAACACAGGGTTCTCCTCTATGTGAAAACCTAGTTTTTTTTAAAACCCAGAAAGCAGGCAATCAGTCATTGGTTGTACTGAGGTTTCGACCTAGGATTTTCTTCAATAGCAAGTACTTTACGAAACCTTAAAATACAAATCAAATTATTAAAAGGTCGTTTAAGAACACATCTGTTATCCAAAAGGTACATTTAAACCATTGCAGCTAAAGTAGCGTGCGTTTATATGGCACAAGTAAGAAGTTCAAGGGCAGACCGTATATCCTCCTAATTTCCCGAATGGTCGTTATGTTTACATTCACATAGAATTTAAAATTACAGTGCATGCTCCTGTATATTATTAGTTATGTGACTATCACAAAGTGGTAGAGTGGGAATACGTCCCATGGAAAGAAAAAACCAAGGCTTGGACAGGTTAAATCACTTACTCAAAGCCTATAATCAGCAGGAAGGGGGCACCAGTCCTAAGCTTGAAGCGGTCTCCAAAGCAATAGCTCTCCCCTTCCATTATGGCGCCACAGGCCAGGGATTTGCTCAAAACTGGAGCTCAATCAAAGATGTGTTGATTTATGTTGACTGAATTCCTTTTATAGGGATGCCCACTGGGTCCACTGGGGGGAAGGAGGCAGAGATCTCGAGGCTTCGGGTCTGATGATAGCTTAAGCGGGTCGGGTTTGGGCAGTAAGCATGTAGAGGAGCCAATCTTTGCCATGGACTCAAAAAGCAGCAAGTATGGACTTCAGTTAATAATTATGTTTCAACACTGCCTCATTAGTTGCGACAACTACCACAGTAAAGGAAGGTGTTAACGATCTTCTGTACCGTCCTCGCAAGCTTTTCCGTAAATCTAAAATGACTCTAAAATAAAAAGTGGATTTAAAAAGGAAGGAAGAAAGGTAGACAGGAAGGAGCAATTTGCTGCTTACTTCCTCATACGGGTGTTCCCGGCTTGGTCTTTCTTTTGGAAAGGATAAGTCTAGAAAGTCAACCAAATAGTCATATCCTCCAGGAAAAGGGCTGAAGTCCTCATCTGTTTCAATCATCTGTGCAAATGACAACATGGTAAAGGCAAGAAGCATGTAAGTCTGGTGGTCAAAGTCTTCTAAAAATCCTAGACTGTGTAAGACCCACACATCCTTAAATGATAGCAATGAATTGGAGTTCGTATATTCCCTCCCTCAATCTCTCTCTCTTGAACTGATAACATTCAAATCCGAGCCTTCTACACAAGCAAGCTTCTTCACATCACTAACTTCAATCAAATTTACAGAGAAGATTATCATCATCTTGAGTATTGTTGGTAATGAGACAGCAAACACCATGATAAGTTTGTAGGCAAAGGAAGAAATAAAATGTGCAATGTTTCTCATCATTAAATAGCAGCTAAACAGCCATAGCTTCATGGAAAATTCCAAATATTTTCTCTTTTTCATACTGATTGTCCAACTGAAAATAATCATTTAGACCAATGCTCTCCAGGTCTCTGGACTTCAAAGACAATTTCCTAAAAAATATTCGGGAGCTAATATAAGCACCGATGTAGTGCCTTTGAATGACACAAAGGGTTGGGGGCACAGACCCCTTCCTGCTCCCACTCCTGTGCACCTGAAACGCCATGTATAACTTGACTCCCCCACAATATAATAGCATGTTGACTAGAAGCCTTACCGATAACATAAAACATAAACACGTTTTTTTATGTAATATGTATTGTATACTGCATTCTTACAATAGAGTAAGCTAGAGAAAAAGTGTTGTTAAGAGGATCCTAAGAGGGGCACCTGGGTGGCTCAGTCATTTAAACGTCTGACTCTTGGTTCTGGCTCAGGTCATGATCTCGTGTTCGTGAGTTCGAGCCCTACATCAGGCTCTGTGCTAACAGCGTGGAGCCTGCTTGGGATCCTCTCTCTCTCTCCCTCTCTCTGCCTCTCCCCTGCTGTCTCTCTCCAAATCAATACACGCTACATTGAAAAAAAGAAATTCATAGGAGAATTTACATATATACAGTATTATATTTACAGTCCTCAATTGTTAAAAAAATCTGCTTATAAGTGTCACTCAAGAGTCAACCGCATTTTATTTCCCAGTGAGGACTGAAAAAAAGTCTTACATCTACTTTTATTTCATTAAGGGAAGAATGCTTTGACACTTCAAAAACAGAGAGGACCTAATCTTGGAATAATGACAATTCATCCCAAGAAAAGAAAGCTGACAACTTTGTAACCATACTCGTAAGCATACTCAAACTTACTCATCACTGACCGGAGAAATTGTCATAGACTGGCACCGACCCCCAGGCCAGGTTTTAGGAATCATTGCCTTTAAGAACGGCAAGAATTGCCTGGTATTACCGTTCAGGGGTTGAAAGGTAAACCTGGGAATAGTCCCCACTCTGAGGGGCCCCAGTCCTTGTCTCTAAGAGCGAACGTTGTCTGTTGCCTGATGCGCTGTCCCTAAACTTTGCGCACTAAATAGAAGCCGGATAAAATATACATGTGAGTGGCTGGTTACTCCAGCCCCTGAAGTACTCCTGGCCCACTGTGGCTCCCTCTTTCTCTTGCACCTCCTGCCTGTTAGTATGTACTTTGCTTTTGGAGACACTTTTAGCTTCGGTGGCCAGGTTATAACCCGACCCGCTTGGCTTGTGAGCCCTGTATGTACGTGCTGCAGCGAATATAAGTTTCAGACCTCCAGCCTAGATCTAGCACTTAACCTTGTGCTTAAACCTCATGGTTTGTGCAATCTGATTCTTACCACAGCTGCAGATAGGAGGCACCTGTTTCTATGTCACCCGGCTACAAGTCAGGTGGGTGGCACCTTCCAGCCCCACAGCGTAAAGAGCTGTTTCTGCCAATGCTAAATAAAACAGAACACCCACAAAACCCACAACAACAATCATGGGACAAGAATGCTCCCAGAGCAAAAGTGAGCTGGACCTGAGGGAACATGCCCTACATTTGGCGCTTAAGGCAGGCTTATTGAGAAATAAACTGGAATGCTCAGGGGGTTTCCTCTAGTTTCATAATACAAGAGCAAAGACAGACAACACTTATGACATACCCTGACCACCAGGTTGTAATCCTTAAATCCCGCCCAAGTGAAGTATTCTTTTATCCAGGATGAGTGAAGAAATATCTCATCTCCTACAGCAGCATTCAAGATGTTCAAATAGGGTTCAAAGTCCCAGGAATCCTTGTAGATCTTGGTCCCCTCTGGAGGCTCTATGATGCCTTTGCTTAAAGACACAAAGGTGACAGTTAGTCTTATTGTGACAATGTGAATCCCCTGGCACTGATGACTATATTATGGTTATGCGGGACGTTAACGTTAGGCAAAGTCTGGGGACGGGACTATGGGAAAACTCCACATCTTTTGTAACTTTTCCCTAAATATTAAAAAAAATCATAAATTACATTAAAAATTAAAAAAAAAACCATCATTGGATTCCCTCTTGAGTCCTTGTAGGAGAGCTCAGTCTATGGAAGCTGTGTGGCCACATACATGTCCCATAAAGAGAATGGTCCTGGAGGAGCCGGAAGGGTAGTGAAGGTTTACGGGAATGCCAAGAGCGCTGTTACTTCTTTTATTTATTTATTTTTTAATGTTTACTTTTGAGGGAGACAGAGACAGAGTGTGAGCAGGGGCGGGGCAGAGAGAAAGGGAGACAGAATCCGGAACAGGCTCCAGGCTCCGAGCTGTCAGCACGGAGCCCGACGCGGGGCTCGAACTCACGAACCATGAGATCATGACCTGAGCCGAAGTCGGACGCTTAACCGACTGAGCCACCCAGGTGCCCCAAGAGTGCCACACTTCTGGGGAGGCTCCCTCCTGCACACACTTGAGCGACGGCCCCAGACATCTGTTGCGTGTCCAGAAGGCACATTACCCGAGGTGGCTGAGTACGTGTGACACTTTCGGATGCCTCTGCCTATCCAGGTGGAAAGTGCCCGCTTGAAGGAAATCACCGATGGCCGCAGGGCCTGACCGGCCCGCAAGGTGGCTGCGAGGAGGCACCTAGTCAGAGCGTGCGTGTACAAAGGGGGGATTCCACAGGGAGAAAGAAGGGCACGAAGGTGAGAGAAGCCATAAACAAGGAAGGCAAAAGTGAGCCCTTCCAGATCAACAGTCAACCAGAGAGTAGCCATCAGAATGCCTGGATAATTCGGAAACGTCCCACAGAAGTTCCTCAGGAGACGCGTGAGGGGTAGGCCTGAACCCCAGCCTGCACCGAGCTCCTGTGAATTGGCCAGTGTGGTGGGTCTCCAAGTCAGAATACATTTCAAGGTCAAAGTCCATGTCTGGGGGGGGGGGGGGAAAGGCTGGAAAACCACTGATCTGGGCCCTTTTGATTCAAGTAGCTAAACGATGGAAGTGTTGAATATAATGCCATATTTATGTTGCGGATGTCCGCTCACGGTCCCGCCCCCAGCCTCCGCGGAATGGAAGTGTGGGGGAAGCAGCAGCATGACTGGCACTTAGAAGGGGCTCAACAAGTCTCTGTTGAGCGTCTCAGCGAGTTTAGCCTAGTTTCGAGAAACAGCCAGAAATTGGGGCCTCTGACACATGGTCCTCCTACTGTACTGATCAAACCACAGCTGAGATGGACAGATGGGCAATTTTATTCTGAAACCCGGTCAGCAATCTGGATAACCGAGTTCTCTGACCTCCCCAGAGCTCTGTCCATCCAGTGCGGAGAGGGAATCACCGCGTGAAACACGGAACCCTGAACCCTAGAAATGGAACGGGATGTGATGGGGGCAGGGGAAATCCAAGGAGGGAAACAGACGCCTGTCTACTAAATACCTGGCAAGTCACTGTAGGTCTGTACGCACCACTTCTCAACACGATGCTTTTGGTCCATCGTTCTCCCAAAGCTACAGACGCGCTAGCTTCGGTGAGAAATTACTTAACAGATTCCCAAAGCTTCTACCTTGGAAGTCAATCTCAGAGCTACTTCTGCAACTCCTTGCCGGGTCTCGGCTTAAAGCCGCACTCATCTCAGGCCCCCCAGCTGCCTTCTCGACTGGAGCTATTCTCCCTGTAGCCTCTTGCCCAGTTCACGCTCCTCTGCAGGCTGAAATGGTTTCTCCAGAACATAACGCAGTGATGTGCCTGCTTTGCTGAGCAACTTTCTCAAGCGCTAGTTACTCCCAGGCAAGCTCCCTGTGTGGTTTCACGAGGCCTTTGTGACCCTGGCCCCCGCACGTGGCGTCTGGCATTCCTGCTTCATGAGGGAAGGACATTTTCACGGCTGTGTCCCTGTACCTAGTAGTACCTAGGCAGGCATACCAAAGGAGCTCAATAAATCGTTTCTGAATGAATGACATACACTTGCTCACCGGTTCAAAGTGTCTGCGCGCATCAAACTCGCAACACCATCGACCCCTCCCTTCGCCAGCACACGCCATTCCCTCTGGAATCTGGAATCTCTCCTTCCCTCTCTCCGTCCCTCTCATTCGCTCCCTCTCAATTACTCTACTGGTAATCCCTTCCCCTCTGAGACCTAGCTCAAATGCCAGAGATTTCAGATTGAGCTTTTCTTGACCACACTTCCTGTTCTCCCACCCCCTCCTCCCCTCACCAGGCAGAGTGAAGCACTTAGCCTTCCACGTCCCTCACACTCCGTGTCATTACTGAGAACCCAACAGCGCTACGCTCTTGTCACCCAGAATGTTTGGTAAGATGCAGTGATACAAATGCACATCCCCAGGCTCTACCTCGGATCCAGGGCCCCGGGGGGTGGGGCTCAGGGATCTGCATTTAGCCACGTTCCTCAAGGTTATTCTGTTTGCGAATTCCTGCTCCAGGATGCGTCCGGAGGACAGGACCCAGAAGATACGGAGCTCAGCAAACGCCAAATGACAAAGGCTCTCGAATGCCCCTCTAATACCGGAATAATTAACAACTTCTCTTATCCTTGATCTGGAGAGTAAAAACTGCTTTTATCCTAGAAGCACTGGGGGGGATCTTAAAGAATCTGAAGCAGGAAGGAACAGGAACGGTTTTGTATTTTGAAAAGTTTACTCTGGCAGCGATGTAAAAACTTCTCTTACCCTTGATCTGGGGAATAAAAACTGCTTTTATGCTAGAAACACTGGGGAGATCTTAAAGAATCTGAAGCCAGAAGGAACAGGAAGGGTTTTGCATTTTGAAAAGTTTACTCTGGCAGCAATGTGGAGCGGGGGCTTATACACCTTTTGCCTACGGTCCCTGTAAGAATTAACATTGAATCATTATATCAGGACCCTGGGGGTCCACCAAGGGTACCTCTGACACGAAAGTTTCCTGAAATAATCGTTCCCCTTTATTATAGGCAAGGTACTCGGGTGTATTCTATTCTGTTCGATTTCATTTTTCAGAAATGCAGGTTGTAATGAATGTCATTGATTTTTATGACCCACCAAAAACCACCGTGGATTTTGACCAGCAGATTGGAACTGGCTGGTATAGAGAACACAGATACAGGCAAGACAAGTCAGGGGCCACCGTGGGAATCGAGGCTAAAAATCATGAGAAGCTGAATGAAGGCCATAGCAGAAAAGGCTAGAGGCAAGTGATGGAGTTATGGGGGGTTTATGGAGGAGAAAGGACTGGCTTCAACAACCGGTTTCACACAGGAAGTCAGCAAAGGGTCAGAATCGCTAACCTCTGCCTTGGCAGGGGTGAGGCCGGGAGCAGGTGTGCCCTTTTGGTTAACTGTGTGATTCGCTCTCTAACTCACCCCGTCAGTTTCTAAATTAGGGTGAGGAACTTATGGTTTCATTTGGCTCAAGACAAGTGTTTATAAAAACATAGGTCTGCGACATCGATGTTAACTTTTCTCGAATCGCACCCCCGATGCGAGGCTACTTGCTCAGATGTGCTCTGCGTGGGACAGGCGGTGGGGTAATGTTTATGCTGATATGAAAACCAACTCTCATGTCTGTTGCATTTTACTTCTTTAAGGCAACTTCTTTTTGAGCCTATCAATGGTCCCTGATAGGAATAAAACACCCTCACCCTTCATCCTCAAATAAGGTTCTGAGATGAGGAAAACATTTGAGTATTTGTTACGTCGCATGAGAAACCTACGGGAAAACTCAATCTTTTCCCCCTTAGATCTGAAAGATACTTAATGGTTTATTTAAACAGTAAGACTTCCGTTTCTAAAGGTGACGTGTGGACCTGATTCCATGAGAATCTCAGCATGCCAGTCAACAAAGACTTAATATTCCTACAAACGAGGACCTGTAAAAAGGCCACAGGTATGCTCTTTATTTTCTCACAAAATTGAAAACCATTCGTAAACCATCCCTAAGTCTCTATAAAGACTCAAACCAAACCTGTCTGTTGGGTCCTTTAGCATCCGACTCAGATCGAGAGTGGCTCCAGGCCGTGGGGTCCACGTTACCACATCAGAGTTTTTCTTGATAAGATTGTTGAGTTCATTTGGGTCATTTTTGATGTTTGTTTCCTTAATATACCTGTGAAAATAAGAGCATGCTTATGTAAGAAAGCAATTAATTCTCAGATGCACAGTCTGAGTAGCACGATGCTAGAATTTTTTTGTCTCTTCATTCCCACTTACCAATAACTTACCGCATGGAAAAATAAAGACTATACTTGGCCTAAAGTCCCTAATTAGGGAAGAATTATTAGTCCAAGAAGTTGTACTTATACTTTGTCTTTAAGTATAATCATATGGTGATTGGATGTAAAAAGACCGACTATTTTTAACAGGTGGGAATAGCACACGCTTGTATTTGATATTAACTAAACGTACAGGTGACAAAATATTATTCGATAGGAATAATACTAAGCACTGACCATGAGCTAGTCGACTTTACCTTCACAGTTCTAATGAGACAGCTACCATTCATGCTCTCACCGTAGAGAGAAGGGGACTAAGGCTTTGAAAGGCCAGGTGACTTGCCCGAGGTCACCCCCCTGGACGGCAGTGCCCACCCGGCTCTCCACCACACCGCACAGCCAGGAGGCCACAGGAAGGAGCTTCTCCCCCAGTTTGGGATCCAAGTCTGAAAAGTCACCACTCGTCATGTGCAGTTATACGCGAGAAGACGGCCATCTGCGAACCAGGAAGCCAGCCCTCACTCGACACTGAATCTGCAACTTGATGTTGGACTTTCCAGCCTCCTGAGAAATGAACCTCGGTTGTAAAGCACACGTACCTTCAGTCATAGCCCTTCCTGACACCTAGCTTCTCACTGTGCTACCGAGCCGAGCCGACCATCTCCCAAATTTAATTCCAAACCACAATCTTTCTGGAAATCACCATTTCAGGGTCATATGGGAAGGTGGTGGTGGGGCTGGGGCAGAGAAGGGGCGATCCAGAGAAAAAGGATTTGTCCCTGTATTTCACCTGACACAGGTTATATAGACGGACATTTCTATTAAAGGGAATTTAACCTCCTTGAGCTACAACCCGCTCACCTAGACTGGATACAGAATTTTACTCAGACAAATACAAAACATATGTAAGCACCTAGATTTCTACAGCACCAGGGGACTTATATCACCTTATGACCCTGGAATCCATTCGGCAGATGTGAGTGAAGACGTCACTCCACCCACAGACGTGAGTAGCTTTTCCCTTCCCACTGGCATTAATGAACCTCCAGCAGGGTAGAACTCACTTCGAAGCAGTTGCCACCATTCTGTCTTTTCTTACGACCTCTAGTCTCAAGATGGTTCACTGCCTGGTCTGCCTCCCATCTCGTCTCCAAACCACGATACTGTCAGATTACTCTTCCTAAAACACAATGTGTGGTGTTCACAAAAATTCTGTCACTTCCTGATGCTTCCCTGTCTCCCTCTCTAAAATAATAATAAAATCAATACCGAGGTGCTGCCCTCTGAGGGGTACCGCGAGCGCTGAGAGCAACATTTGTCCATTACTTACACACAGAAGAGTGGCTTGCCATTACTTTAAAAGGCAGCATTTTAAGTAGCCAAGTGTCCTGTAATCAAGTATGCACGACATCTGGTTCTTCTCCACGTTCTTGGAATTCAGTCTCCTTAACGCCTCTTGAATCTGAATTCCCTTCTCACTCCCCACTGTCACTCACCATCCCCGCCTAGATTATTGTCATGGTTCTCAAACTGGTCTCTAGGATCAGTATTGGCCTTTCCCTTCCCACCGCACAGACACATGACCTAACTCCCCCTCTGATCACATCGCTGTTCCTCATCAGACTCTTTTATTGGGCTCCTCATGCCTTCAAGATAAAAATCCAAGCCACTTGCCGTGGAAGACACAAGGCTGTTCACTGTGTGGCTTCCTGGTTTCTCCCACCACGCCTCACATAGCTTCCTTAGTCCTCTATACTGAGCTCTGTCATCTCAGCATCTTACTGTCTTTTCCGGTCAGTGTCTACTCCTACTTCGAAACTGACCCTCACCGTCTCACCCAGTACTCATTTTCTGACCCCCACTGCCTCCTAAACACACAGGTGTCCTACACTTTTCGTGTTGTATCATGATGGTTTTTCTCTTCCAGGAGACGATCGCTCAGAACACTATCGTTTATCTCTGCTTTTTCAGTACCTAGACCAGTGCTTCTCAGAAAATGATAAATGAATGCATAATGAACAGTACTGATCAAAGGAAATGACTTTTTAATCTTAGGTCAGTCTTTACAGAAAGATCAGGAAGATATGGGGTCGCTATATAATTCCACAAGAAGGTGGGAAGAATGGAAACACATCTGCGATAGGATGTATTAAACACAGCAAATAGGACGTGATTAAACATGTGCCGATAGTTCCTCCGAGAACACGGAACGTTCAAGTGAGAACAGTCATGTTTTAATGATGACACAAATGAAGCCTAGAAAAGTCAAATAATTGCTTCTAACGAACGATAGAGGGAAGACCTAAATTCCACGTGCATGATTTCTTCTATGGTGCTGTGCTGCCTGTAACAGAGGAGAAATCACGGCTGGTCCCTACAGGATTACTGTTATGAAAACTCATCTTGAGGACTGGTTTCTTTATTATCCAACAGATTTATAATAAATTTATAATTCTGTAATATCCAGCAAACTGGTACAATGACACATGCATTGCCTGTCTGCACACGTCTGTCTTTTGTTCACAGAATGCTCCCGGTAGGGAGGACAAAGAGGCTCGTCGCAAAGCAGACGGTGCTCGTAGTTGCTCATGAAAACAATACTGCAGTGAGAGGCTGAGTCACTGCATGTACTAAGGATAAAATAAGTTTTATATATAATTACAGAATCTTATTAAAGCAAAATTAATCTATAAGGTAGCAGCATTTGAAATAAAACTGTGCTTCCAATACGACAACATGGATAAGTTATATATATTGTTTTTCCAAGGGGTTATGGGTGCCATAAAATGTGCAACCTGGGGGTGCCTGGGTGGCTCAGTCAGTTAAGCGTCCGACTTCGGCTCAGGTCATGATCTCACGGTCCATGAGTTCGAGCCCCGCGTCGGGCTCTGTGCTGACAGCTTAGAGCCTGGATCATGTTTCAGATTCTGTGTCTCCCTCTCTCTCTGCCCCTCCCCTGTTCGTGCTCTGTCTCTCTCTGTCTCAAAAATAAATAAACATTAAAAAAAATGTGCAACCTGACTGTATCACAAACATGACTCAAACAAATACGTGAGTTTTAACTACCACGGCTGAAGGTGTTAGGAATAACTATTTGCTTTGTTTGTTTTTTAATTTAAAAAAATCAATTTACATTCAGTATTTTTACTTTTTGAGAATGGCTCTGTGAATTTTAACACACGTACCGATGTGAGCAACCGCCACCGCAATCAGTATACAGAGCGGTCCTATCACCCCTCAAAACTCTCTCGGGTTGCCCCATTTCAGTCAAACGCTCCCCCCTAGTCCAACCCCTGGCAACCGCTGATCTGTTCTCCACCCCTATAGTTCTGCCTTTTCCAGAATGCCTTATCAACAGAATCATACAAGATGTCAACTTTTGAGACCGACTTTCTCCACTTAGTATGATGCCTTTGAGATTCATCCATGTTGTTGTGTGTTATCAGTCTTTTCTTTGCAGTGTATTCCGTGATATAGACATCGTGGTCTGTTTATCCATTCACCTGTGAATGATATTTGAGTTGACTTCGTAATCATGAATAGAGCTGCTATTAATATCTGGGTACAGCTTGGGTGTGAATAAAAGTTGAATTTTTTTAGGCCAAATACCCAGGAATGGAATTTCTGGGTCATCTGATAAATGCATGTTGAAAGAAACAGCCAAAAGTTTTCCAGAAGGCTGGGCCAGTTGGACTTCCCAACAGCCGTCTGTGAAAGCCCCGTTGCTCTGCATCCTTACCATAACTGGCTACTGTCAATTTTCAAAAGTTTGTTATTTCACTGTGGTTTTAACCTGTATTTCCTAATGGCTAATGATACGAGCACATCATTTCTTATGTTGATTTGCTTCTATATATCTTCTTTGATGAAGTATCCATTCAAATGTTGCATCCACATATTATTGTTTCCTGACATTGGTTTCTGAGAGTTCATTATAGATTCTGGATACACGTTGTTAGTCAGATATTTGATTTGCAAATATTTACTCACGGTCTTTAGTGTATCTTTCACAGAGAAAGATTTTTTAATTTTGATGAAGTCCAATATATTAAACTTTTCTCTATGGATTGTTTTGGTGTTATATATAAGAAGTCTTTGCCTAACTCACGGTCATGAAGATTTTCTCCTGCCTTTTCCTCTAAAAGTTTTATAGTTTTACATTTACATTTAGGTCTATGATATCCTTTGACTTATTGTTTTGGTATACAATGTGGGGTCTTAATCGAGATTGACTGTTTGCATGTCAATGTCCAATTGCTCTATTAATATTTACCGAAAAACTCTCTCTTTTCTGTTGAATTGTTTTTGCACCTTTGTCAAAAATCAACGGTTATATTTGTGTGGATCTATTTCTGGTCTCTCTTCTCTGCTCCACTGATCCATGTGTTTATCCCTTCATCAGTCTCATGCTATCTTGATTACTGTAGCTTTACAGCAAGTCTTAAAAGTGGGCAGCGTGAGCCCTCCAAATTTATTCTTTTTCAAAATTGTTTTGGCTATTCTAGTTCCTTTGCTTTTCCTTATAAGTTTTATAGTTAGCTTGTCTGTATGTACAAAAAATTCTGTCAGGATTTTGATGGGTACTGCACTGAACCTACAGATTCATTGAGAGATAATTAAATAGTGACTATAACAACACACTCTTAACCGATAAATCACAAAATTACAAGGTAAATGAGAAAATACTTAGTGATAAAATGAAAACAAAAATACAAAATACAAAACCCACGAAATGTAGTAAAGGCTGTGCTCGGAGGAAAATTGATAGCTCTAACATCCGTATTAAAAAAGATCAGTAGAGGGGCGCCTGGGTGGCGCAGTCGGTTAAGCGTCCGACTTCAGCCAGGTCACGATCTCGCGGTCCGTGGGTTCGAGCCCCGCGTCGGGCTCTGGGCTGATGGCTCACAGCCTGGAGCCTGTTTCCGATTCTGTGTCTCTCTCTCTCTCGGCCCCTCCCCCGTTCATGCTCTGTCTCTCTCTGTCCCAAAAATAAAATAAAAAACGTTGAAAAAAAAAAAAAAAGAAAAAAAAAAGATCAGTAGAGAGAATCAATGAAACCAAAAGTTGGCTCTTTGAAAAGTTCAAAAAAATTGACAAATCTTTATTAGACAAAGAATAAAAGAAGACACAGATAACTAAAATCATAGAGAGAAACACTACTACTGACCTTACAGAAAGAACTATAAGAACACTATGAACAACTGAACACCAACAAATCAAATAACTTAGGTGAAATGGGAAAATTCCTAGGAACACACACAGTGTTTAAACCAACTCAAGAAGAAAATAGAAAACATCCTCATTCTCGAACTCTCCCCTCAACATAGAAAGAAACACTTCCTAATTCACTCTATGAGGTCAGCATTACCCTGACACCAAAGGCAGGTAGGTGACGGGATTAAAACTTCCAGCTATAAAATAAGTAAGTCATGCAGATGAGAAGTACAGCATAGGCACTATAGTCACTAATATCATAATAATGTTTTGTGGTGACAGATGGTAACTACACTTATCTTGGTGAGCAGTGAGTGATGTATAGAATTATCAAATCACTATGTTGTACACCTGAAACTAATATGTCAACTTTTTCAAAAATAAAAAAAGTTTTTAAAGATGTTACAACAAAAGAAAATTACAGACTGATATCCCTTATGAACACAGATGCAAAAATCCTCAACAAAGTACCAGCAAACAATATCCAACAGCATACTAAATTGATTATACCCCATGACCAGGTAGGATTTATCACAGAAATGCAAGGGTGGTTCAACATAAGGCAATCAGTAAGTATATTTCACCACATTAGTAGAATAAAGGAAAAAAGCACATAATCATCGCAATCGATGCAGAAAATGGATTTTACAAAATTCAATACCCTTTTGTGATAAAAAAAACACTCAGGAAACTAGGAATAAAAGCAAACCTCAACACGATAAATGGTATTTATGAAAAACCTATAGCTAACAACATGCTTAATGGTGAAAGAATGAAAGCTTTCCCCCTAAGAACAGGAACAAGACAAGGATGCTTGCTTTTACTACTGCTATTAAAAATAGTACTGTAAGTTCTAGTGAAAGAAATTAGTCAAGGAAAAGAAATAAAAGACGTCTAACTGGAAAAAAAAGAAGTAAAACTTTATTTGCAAATGACATGACCCTATCTATAGAAAACCAAAGAATACACAAGAAAGCTAATAAAATTAATAAGAAAATTTAGTAAAGTTGCAAGGTAAGGGCTCCTGGGTGGCTCAGTTGGTTGGGCAACCAACTTTGGCTCAGGTCATGATCTCACAGCTCGTGGGTTCGAGCCTCGTGTCAGGCTCTGTGCTGACAGCTCAGAGCCTGGAGCCTGCTTCAGATTCTGTGTCTCCTTCTCTCTCTCTGCCCTTCCCCAATTTGTGCTCTGTTTCTCTGTCTCTCTCTCAAAAATAAATAAACAATAAAAAATTTTTTTTAAGTTGCAAGGTATAAGGTCAACAAACAAAAATCAGTTGTGCTTCTGTAAACCAGCAAAGAACAACCAAAAAAGGAAATTAAGAAAACAATTCCATTTACAATAACATCCCAAAGAATAAAATACCTGGGAATAAATTTAATCGAAGGGGTAAAAGATTTGTACACTGAAAACTACAAAACACTGCTGAAAGAAATTAAGAAGAACTCAATAAAAGACCTCCTATATTCACAGATTTGAAGAGTTATTATTTTTAAGATATCAATACTCCTCAAAACAATCAGCCTTTTTTTTTTTTTAATTTTTTTTTTTTTCAACGTTTTGGGACAGAGAGAGACAGAGCATGAACGGGGGAGGGGCAGAGAGAGAGGGAGACACAGAATCGGAAACAGGCTCCAGGCTCCGAGCTGTCAGCACAGAGCCCAAAGCGGGGCTCGAACTCACGGACCGCGAGAGCCGCGAGATCGTGACCTGGCTGAAGTCGGACGCTTAACCGACTGCGCCACCCAGGCGCCCCTACAATCAGCCTTTTTTGCAGAAATGGGATAGTTGACTGGAATGGAACTGATTCTCAAATTCATATGGAAATACAAGGGTCCCTGAATAGCTGAAACAATTTTGGAAAAGACAAAGTTGGAGGACCAACACCTTGCTACAAAGCTAGAAAAACCAAAACAGTGTGACACTGGCTTAAAAATAGACATATAGACCAATATAATAGAATTAAGAGTCCAGAAATGAACATCGAATACACCTATGGGTAACTGATTTTTGACAAGGGTGCCCATATCTTTCAACACAGAGAGAACTGTCCGAGACAACTGGATTTCCACAGGCAAAAAAGATTAATTCACACCCTTACCTCACACCATATACAAAAATTGACTCAAAGTTGATTAACAACCTAAATAATATAAAGGCTAAAAACCATCAAACTTTTCAAACAAAACATATGAATAAATTTCTGTGACCTTGGATTTGGCAATGTATTCTTAGATATGACACCAAAAGCATAAGCAATGAAAGAAAAATCAACAGATTTGATTTCATATTGATGAAGAACTTTTGTACATCAAAGGTTATTATCAAGAAAGTGAAAACAGAGTCTGTAGAGAGTGGAAGAAAATATCTGCAAATAACACACCTGATAAGGGATTAATACCCATATAATATTTAAACGCTCCTACAATTCAATCATGATAGCCCAATTTAAAAATGAGCAAAATGTCATAGACTCTAAGTCTAAAGTTCTTTCTTGTGTAGCAAGAAAGCAGACACAGGATTAAAATGTGAGAGATGGCTAACGTCCGTGAAAAACCAAGAGCCCCAATAAGGGTCCTTGCCCCATTTTTATTAGGATCAGAAGGCTTACAAACATGGTGATGGACGTGCACAAACAGACAATAAAACTGTGAACATTAACTCATGGGAATGAGGGAAAGGGGGTCTTGAAGATATTCAGGGTTTAGGGGTTTGGGTTAATACAAAACAAAATCCTGGCACCAGGTGGCTGGGTAGAAGGTTGCTTACAGGGGACATGAGACACCACCTCTGTTTATCTTAGCTAGCCTAGGGGATGAGACAGATAGGACACATGACCTCAGGGTTAACAAGGCACCTTTTCTTCTGTTAATCATCTCTGATCTGGGCAGCTTCACCTGCAGTGCAGCAGTCTATAGTCCTATTTACTTGTTTACTTAATTTGGTCCTTTCCTCCTCTGAAAGCAGCTTTCTGCTACAGCACTAAATTGGGGGGTGCTTTCACCCTGAATACCTAATCTTGCTTACCTCATATACCTTTGTATGGGGGCCTTTGCCCCCCTCTCTGTTCTGGGGGCCTTTGCCCTCCTCTACTCTATCTTGGGGGCCTAATCTTGTTTACCCAGGCTTGGGTGTGAGCATCCTATGGCTTTGTAATTCTTTATGCCTATTAACCCATCAGTGCAGGCTCAAGGAATTCCTAAGCTTATTCCCCATGCAAAGGGGTGCCTGGCTGGCTCAGTTGGTTAAGCTTCTGACTTTGGCTCAGGTCATGATCTCGCAGTTCAGAAGTTTGAGCCCCAGGTCGGGCTTTGTGCTGACAACTCAGAGCCTGGAGCCTGCTTCAGATTCTGTGTCTCCCTTTCTCTGCCCCTCCCCCACTCACACTTGCTTTCTCTCTCTTTCTCTCTCTCTCTCTCTCTCTCTCTCTCTCTCTCTCTCTCAGAAATAAACATTAAAAAATGAGCAAAGAACTTGAATAGATGTTTATGCAAAGAAAATATATAAATAGTTAATAAGCACATGAAAAATGATCAACACTAGTCATTAGGGAAATGCAACACAAAGCTATAATGAGTTACCATTTTACACCTGCTAGAATAGATATAATCCAAAAAATGGAACTAAGTGTTGGCAAGTGGAGAAACTGGAACCCTTGCACCTTGGTGGTGAGAACATGAAATGTTGCAACCACTGTGGAAAATAGTTTGGGACTTTCTTTTTTGGCTTAAGTTTATTATTTTGAGAAAGGAGGGGAGGGGCAGAGATGGAGAGAGAATCCCAAGCAGGCTCCACTGATGGCACAGAGCCTAATGCGAGGCTCAATCCCACCAACCATGAGATCATGACCTGAGCTGAAATCAAGAGTGGGATGCTTAACCAACTAGACACCAGGCATCCCCAGTTTGGTAGGTTCTTTAAAGTTAAACATAGAATTACCATAGGATCCAGCAATTTCAGTCCTAGGTATATATCCCAAAAAATTGAAAATAGGAACTCAGATACTTGTATACCACTGTTCGTTGAATCATTATTCACAATAGTCAAAAGTTGGACACAACTCACTTGTCCAACAGAAGAATGGATAAACAAAATGTGGTGTATCCACACAACAGAATATTATTCAACCATAAAAAAGAATGAAATTCTCATACAACTGGGAAGAACTTTAAAGCCATTATGCAAAGTGAAATAAGCTAGACAAAAAAGACAAATATTTTATAATTTTTCTTATAAGAAATATCCACAATAGGCAAATTCACAGAGACAAAAAGTAGATTAGATTTTATCAGAAATGGAGGGAAGGGTAAAGGGAGAGTTACTGCTTGATGGGTGGGGTTTCTGTTTGAGATGAAAAAACAAGTTTTAGAAATAGTAATGATGGTTGCATAACACTATGAATGTAATTAATGCCACTGAATTGCACATTTAAAAATGGTGTAAATGGCAAATTTCATTATATATAGTTTACCACCACCCCCAAATTATACTGCATCATTACCAAGAAGGGCTTCCACCAGGAATGCAATATTGGTTTAACATATGAAAGCCAATCATTAATAGACTAGAATATAATCATCTAAGTAGACACAGAGAAGGCATTTGACATGTCATTTGACATTTAAATTAGCATATTCATTTAAATATCCATTTATATTTGTAAACTGAATTCTGAAGTTGGTGCTTTCTAAAAACTTTTCTAAGTTAGCACATGTTTACGATAATGTAAAAGCTGTCATTATCATATTGCACTGTTCTTAATACAAGATGGTTCTATTGACAGATGAAGTATCCCTGAGGGTAAGATGCTTAAAAATATTGCATTTAATAATTAGGATTAGTGATTGGCACTATAGAAACGTACTTAGGGGCACCTGGGTGGCTCTGTCACTTAAGCATCCCGACTCTTGGTTTCAGCTCGGGTCACAATCTCACAGTTTATGAGATGGAGGCCCATGCCCAGCTTTGCACTGACAGCACAGAGCCTGATTGGGATTCTCTCTCTCCCTCTCTCTCTCTTCCCCTCCCTCCCTCCCTCTCTCTCTGTCTCTAAATAAATAAATACATACATAAATAAATAAGAAAGAACTATACTTAAGAATATTTTAAAATTTTGTCCTTGATCTTCCCATGTTTATTTCTCTACCACAAGAAGTTTAGCTAACCTCCACATTCTCATGTAGATACAAAAAATGCATGAAAAAGTTTTTTTCCTTGTGATGAGAACTTGTAGGGTTTACTGTCTTAGGAACTTTCGAGCATTCTGTACAGCAGTGTTAACTATAGTTGTGTTAAAGATTACATCCTCATGACTTACTCATAACTGGAAATTTGCACCTTTGACCATCTCTATCACATTCTCCAACCCCAACCCCTGCATCTCTCTAGTAACTGCAACTCTGAAGTCTTTTTATAGGGTTTGGGTTTGGGTGGACTTTTTTTTTTTTTTTTTTAGATTTGACATATAAGTAAGATAATATGGTATTTATCTTCTTCTGTCTGACTTATTTCACTTAACATAACGTCCTCAAGGTTCATCCAATGTTGTAACAAATAGCAAGTTTTCCATCTTTCGTATGGCTGCATAATATTCTATTGGTATTCCATAATACCACATTTTCTTTACCCATTCAACCACTGTTGGACACTTAGGTTACCTCCTGTTTGGTTTGGGCTATTATAAATAATGCTGCAATGAAATTGGAGGTGCATTTCTTTTCAAGTTAGTGCTTTCATTTTCTTTAAATAAATACCCAGACGTGGAATTGCTAGATCATACAGTCTTTCTATTTTTTATTTTTTTAAGGAACCTCCATACTGTTTTCCATGGTGGCTGCATTAATTTACATTCTATTAACAGTGCTAAGGGTTCTTTCTCCACATCCTCTCCAACACTTATTTTTTTTGTGGTTCTGATAATAGTCATTCTGATAGGTGTGCAGTAATATTTCCTTGTGGTTTTGATTTGCATTTCCCTGATGCCTAGTGATATTGACCACCTTTTCACATACCTGTTGCCCATCTGAATGTCTTCTTTGGAAAAATGTCTATTCAGGTCCTTTACTTGTTTTGAAATTGGATTATTTTCTGCTGTTGAGTTGTAGGACTTCTTTATATATTTTGGGTATTATCCCCTTATGAAATCTATGGTTTGCAAATACTTTCTCCTGCTCCATAGGTTGCCTTTTCATTTTGCATATGACTTCCTTTGCTGTGCAAAAGCTTTTTAAATATAGTCCCATCTGTTTATTTTTGCTTTTGTTGTCCTTGCTTTTGTTGTCAAATCCAAAAATCATCTCCAAGCCCCATGTCAAGGAGGTTACTGCCTATGTTTTCTTCTAGGAGTTTTATGGTCTCAGGTCTTACATGTAACTCTTTAATAAATTTTGAATTAATTTTCGTGAATGGTGTCACACAGGGGTCTAGTTTCATTCTTTTACATGTGACTATCCAATTTTACCAGGACCGTTTAATGAAGAGTGTCTTTTTCCCAGTGAATATTCTTAGCTCCCTTGTCAAAATGTTTATTTCTCAGGTGTTGATTCTGTTCCACTGGCCTATGTGTCTGTTTTTAATGCCAATACCATACTGTTTTGATTACTGTAGCTTTATAATATAGCTTGGAATCAGGAAGTATGATGTCCCTTGCTTTGTTCTTCTTTTTAAGGGCAGCTTTGGATATTTGGGGTCTTTTGTGGGTCCGTACAAATATTAGGATTATTTTTTCTATGTCTGTAAAAAATGCCTGTGGAATCTTGATAGGGATGACACTGGGTAGTATGGACACTTTGACAATATTAATTCCTCCAATCCATGAACACAGATTATCTTTCCATTTATTTGTATCTTCTTGGATTTCTTTCATCAACGTGTTATATTTTCAGTGTAGAGATCTTTCACCTCCTTGCCTAAATTTACTCTTAAATATTTTATTACTTTCAGTGCTATTGATATTGTTTAATGTCTTTTTCAGATAATTTGTCATTAGTATACAAAAACCCTGATTTTGTATGTTCATTTTGTATCCTGCAGCTTAACTGAATTTGTTGATCCCATTGAGTTTTTGATGACATTTCTTTGTATGATTTAAAAATTTTTTTAATGTTTTATTTATTCTTGAGAGACAGCATGAGCGAGGAAGGGGCAGAGAGAGAGAGAGAGAGGGACACAGAATCCGAAGCAGACTCCAGGCTCTGAGCTGTCAGCACAGAGCCTGACATGGGGCTCCAACTCACAAACTGTGAGATCATGACCTGGGCCGAAGTTGGATGCTCAACTGACTGAGCCACCCGGGAGCCCCTGTGTGATTTTTATGGTTGCTGCTCTGGGGATTGCAATTAACATACTTAACTTTCCAGTCTACTTAAAAATGTTGTAGCGCTTATGGTAGAATGTCAAAAACTTTCCACTACACAGGGCCCTTTATGTTAGTGTTGTCTTGTGTATCACACCGGCATACATTGAAAATCCCATCAGACCATGTTATAATTGTTGCTTTCAACTGGTTAACCTTTTTTTTTAAAGAACTTAGGAAAAAATGTCTTAATGCGTAGACAGTTATTACCATTTCGTAGCTCTCTCTCTCATTCTTGAAATTCCAAGTTTCTCTTTAGTTCCATCTTCCTTTCCTCTAAAGAACTTTCTGTAGCATTTTCTTTTCATGTTTATTCATTTTTTCATAGAGAGAGATAGATAGTGTGAGCAGGAAAGGGACAGAGTGGGAGACACAGAATCTGAAGCAGGCTCCAGGCTCTGAGCTGTCAGCACAGAGCCCCATGTGGGGCTCAAACCCAGGAACTTGGAGATCATGACTTGAGCCAAAGTCAGACGCTCAACCGACTGAGCCACCCAGGTGCCCCTCTTTAGCATTTCTTTTAAAGTAGGTCTGCTGGTAATGAATTGTCTTCATTTTGGATCATCTGAAAATGTCTTTATTTTACCTTCATTTCTGAAGGGTATTTTCACTGGATATAGTCTGGGTTGACAGTTCTTTTCTTTAAGCACCTTAAAAATGCTTTTCTACTACCTGCTGGTTTCTGTGGTTTATGATTAGGAACCCACAGTTACTTGAATTTTCCTCTATGTTTAAAGCATTATTTTTCTCTGCCTGAATTTCTGTTTTTCCACAGGTACAGACCATCTCCTTCCCCTTCCGATCCAACCTAAGTCTGGAGGGCAACTCCATTCTTAACTTCTCAGGTAGGGATGCCTCTGTGGGTGCCATCAGGAAAAGTCTTTCCTTCTCAAATTTAGCTTAAAGATTAAGACACTTAAAATGTCCATTACCTTGTCTGATTCCTCTTCTGTGGTCACACCTTAGACTACAAGATCAGCTCAAAGGATGTCATTTATCTGCATTCAGGCCACAAGCTTTGACATGAAACATGTTTATTTAAGCCAAATAAGGAAATGCTCTGTTCTTCTCCTTCTTTTTTAACTGAAGCTTCTACAATACTTCATCGTTGGCCTGGCTTTCACAACTTTCCACGGTGTCATGTGGCAAATATTGCCACTGAGGTGATACTGTTTACCTGAGTGACCGTAACTAAGAATATGTAAGCAGTAGAATAACCTGTTTTAATCTTCTTCAACGGACTCTCTTGGACTTAGAAATGCTTTCTCTTTGTATCTTTGAACCTATGTCCATCATTGTCCAAGACAGTGAGTTATGTGACAATATGGCAAGCATTACCACAGTCCAGTCTCTCAGTCCTCAGGTATTTCCATGTGGCGTGACAGCTGTGGATGACAGCGGGTTCTCTTCCCCACTCCTTTCTCCATTACCTTAAGGAACAGATAACCTTTAGCTGGTAGGCACAGCAGTTGTGAAACTGTTGAAGTAGTTCTGTGTCAGCTGGTTAAAAGCTGCTTCTCTGAGTTCCTGAGTGTCTCCTTTGCTACCCTGAGACCTCCTGGCTCTCTCTCTCAGTTCCACCAGTTAGAAGATTAAAGCTTGTGGGAGCGGAGCCTTCAGGACCTGATCCAGCATTAACTGGTGTGTGTTCTGATGGCTATCCTGGTTCTTAACTACATTGAATCTTAGCGCCATTCAAGTGAAATCTTTGTGCTATGTCCACCATAGTAGGTACTGGGAAGTTTGTTTTGGTTACATTAACTGATGGCCATGTAGCTCTATACCAAGACTGAGTGTGAGACAGAGTTATCTACTGATCACTCTATTTTCTTTAGAAAACTAAAGAATTTAGGGAAAACCTGAGGAGAGTTTCTGAGGGCCATCAACTGCCAGCAGTATTGGAGATGCTCATTCCCTTGGTTCTGTGTAAGTTTCACTCGACACCGACAACCCTTCCCTGGTTCCCTAAGTCCTTCATTTGCTGTCTACCTCCGTTAATTCAACTCATGTCTATCCTCTGTCCGTCAAATTAAACATGCATCAATAGGGCTAATAGATGGGCATGTCTCCTGTGTTACCAAAGGCTCCTAAATTTCATTCCTACTTTGGCGCTGTTTCTTGTGATAAGATTGCTTTTGACATACGCATTTTTAAAAGGTGTGTATGTTTATACATGAACACATTCTTTGAATTTATATCTAGGCTTATCCAGCAATTCCAAAAGATTTCTTATAAGGGCTATGCTCCTTCAAAGTAAGAAGTTCTTAAGGAAAAAAGTACATCTGGGTTTCTTTTTAAGTTTAAAAACGTAACTGATATAGCTGCTTAGTGGGGAAGCACAGTAACATTTCAAGTACATGGACGTTCCTTATAGAAAACACAATTGAGGACTAGAAAAATAAACAGTATTTCTCTAGCCACAGTAATTACAGTACTTCTCAATGGGACACATCTTGATCAGAGTACATCTCAATTCAAATACTAACTTTTCATCAAGAAACTTTATCAACATTTAAATTTCATAATACTTACAGTTGAAAGAGTAGATTCACTTGTTCAAGTTATTCCAAACATGCTTAAAAGTTTTTCAGTAAGTGAATCAAGCACCAAAAATATTTTTTCATGTAATACTCACATGTACGTTGATAAAACTGCTTCATCTTTCTTGGGAAGAACTGATTTGACTTTGAAGCAAAATGGATTTGTTTCCAAACTACCCAAGTTTACTGCCCAAGTTTAGTAAATTCAATAACTCTTGGGTAAACTCATTAGTATTGACACTGAATTCAAAGAGGGTAATGCATAAATTGAACAGCAGTGGCAAATTATAAACAGTAACAAAGCATTGTTCAAATTTGGTTTGTAATTTTTGCAGTTTATATACTCCCGCCAATTACAAATAACGTCTTCTGCATATTGATTCATGTTAGAAAACGTGTAAAATCATTATTGAATTGTATTAGAAAAAGATTCAATTTCAATATAACATTCAACCTGTATGACTAAGTCACAAATACATGTTTCCTCTCCCTGGAGCTTTAAATGTAGCTTGTTCGTATGCAGTATAATATCAGAGAAATGTTAGTCACGATGCCAAATTCTGTCTATGATTCCTGAATGTTTGGCAAGCATTCTTTTTGTTTCAGGAAAAATTTGCACTTTTTTTTTTTTTTTAAGTAGGCTTCACGCTCAACGTGAGGCTTGAACTCGTGTTCAGATGTGTCCCTATTTTCCTTAAGATCTTTTCCTTAAGCTAGAAAAATACGTTAAATATATTGTAACATAGTAACTAGTTCGATCGAATTTCCAAGTACAATGAACACAAGTATCGCTGTGAAACCAGCTCTCTACATAACATACTCAACAAAACACATTACAACACCGTATTGGTACATAGAAAAAATAATTCAAACCCAATCGATCCATCGACGCCAACTTCTGTAATCCTCAACTGCACCAAGGCCACTTTAAAAGTGCTCATAGCCACGCGTGGCGGGTAGTTACTATATTGGACAACTCAGCCCTAGCAGCTCCAATCAGTGTCTCAAAGGACATTAATGATCTTGCAAATGTTTAGTTGAACTTTTAGGAATTCATAGGAAATTTTGGACGTTTCCTTCTTATCAAAGGGTCTATGTTTTTTTTGTTTTTTGTTGTTTTTTTTTTTAATTTTTTTTCAACGTTTTATTTATTTTTGGGACAGAGAGAGACAGAGCATGAACGGGGGAGGGGCAGAGAGAGAGGGAGACACAGAATCGGAAACAGGCTCCAGTCTCTGAGCCATCAGCCCAGAGCCCGACGCGGGGCTCGAACTCACGGACCGCGAGATCGTGACCTGGCTGAAGTCGGACGCTTAACTGACTGCGCCACCCAGGCGCCCCTAAGGGTCTATGTTTTGAGAGAAAAGAAAAAGCATTTCTCCAGCTCAGGCATCTGGTAGTAGTCAAGTTCCCAGGAAGGACAATCCGATCTAAAGACAGCGGTTAAGATGCACGAAAAACAATGTTCCTTAAATCTGAAAGCCCCCTGGGATAGATATTCCTATTTGAGAGAAAGTTTATTAAAAGTCAGCTGCTGACTCTTTCAAAGATGACCTGGTATCAAAGTGACTATAACAAGTGAATTTTGCGCAAGACCCAGTACTGACACAAATGACTATCATTCTTGCACCATTAAACTGAAGACCCAACATTTAAATAACATTCTCAAAGAAACTCCACCGACCTCCAAAAACACAGTTGAAAAACCAGACCAAGAGTTATAGTCGCCAACCATTTCGCATACCCCAGAATGAGAAGGGAGCTTCAATGTGACGGGGACACGATTCTCTACTCTGGGCCGCCACGTGGTGAAGAGAAGAGAGCTTTGGCACCGGGCGCACCAGAGTTCACTTCTCAACTCCAGCGTTTCCAACAGCCCGGCTGTGCAAGTCCCATGCCTCTCTGAGTTGGATTCCCTATAGGAAAAATGGTGTAATAGTACTGACCCCAGAGCATCCCTGGGAAGATGGATTCGAATGGCGTGGCTAAAAGTCCTAGGTTAGTTCCTGGCATGTACTCAGCCCACAGCCGTTGCCTTCACCCTTTCCAGGATCCTTTCAGAGACAATCTCTCTGAATGGATTCTAGCTGCCAAGCACGGCTTTTATTCATGCTCTGTGTTCTCAGGCAGCCTATGAAGCAAGTTCTAGACTGCTCCTACTCACTCATTCCCATTCCGTGTTGATTCCCAGCTAAACAACTCATCCAGCATACATTAACTTAGGCATAAAAATGTGGTACCAAACGTCCAGCCATACTTGTCTGATGGGTGAGATTCCACAAAATACCCAGCAAAGGGGCAATAAATTCGGGGTTGTAGGTCCTTCACCAGCCGGGCCTTGTAGTTCAAGAGCTTCTTCCTCTCTGCTTTAATGAATTGGGCTTTCCATTCCTCTGCAATGACAGGGCTTGGGTTAGAATCTCCCCAGTTCAGAAATCACAGAAAAATAGAAGTTCTGGTAAAGCAGAACTCTTTCTGGAGATAAAATTGATAGACTAACACGGAACAGAACAAAGCTCTGTGTCATGAGTGAATAGTGCTCTCTGCCCCCAAACGCTTTACTTTGAAAATTTCAACTTATTACTAGGAAAATGTTACCAAACCAGCCAAAGACACTGAACTCTCCTTGTCTATGGCAACTCACTGGGACCCTAGCTGAAGACAAAGGGCAGCATGCATGGCTGTCCCTTGTGTGCATGCACATTCTAAGGGTGCTGTAATTCCTGTATGCGTTAACCCTTTTCTAACATGGACATGACTTTATCATTTTGGTAGATTATAAAAGCAATGTGTGTCCCTCATACTCCGGCAGGTGCACAGCGGTTGACAGCATGAATGCTGGAGTCAGTTAAGACTGAGGATGAAAACGCAGCTCCCCCAGGTGCATTAAGTCTATTCCCTCTTCTGTGAGTGGGTCGTCACCCCTACCCCACAGGTTGTTTTCTCTGTTCACTCGCTCACTCACCCATCCAATTTTTTTAATGAGAACCTACTGCGTGCCAGACAGTTCTAGGTGCTGAGAGTCCAGTGGTGAAAAGATAAAGCAGGCCCCTGCTCTCATGGAGTATTTATTCTAGTGAGAGAAGCAAATAATGAACAAGGACATAAATAAGGTCATTTCAAAGGGCGATGAGCTAGGAAGAAAGTAAACCAGGACAAGGGGCAGAGTGGCTGGGGTAGAGGGGCATTGTCAGACAGAGCCGTTGGCGAAGGTGACATTGGAGTCATAAAACCCAGACACAGACATAGAAGGCGCTGACCACGTGATCAGGGGCAAAAGAACTCCAGAGGGTCGAAAGGGCAAATACAAAGGCCCAGGGCAGGAACGCACTTGCTGTATTGCGACTGGGGAATGAATGACAGGTCAGTGTGGACTGATCTATAGCAAGCAATGGGAGACAGGCAGGAAAGGAAGCGGGGGAATCAGGCAGGGCCAGAGCATGCAGGGCACCGCATCAGGGAGTTGTTCCTATTGTTATCACTACTGAATTTGATAAACACAGATAAGGACACAGAGAAATGAGTTACCCATAACCCAGACGTACCAGCACTCGTATACTCCAGACCTTTTTAGAAATGGGTGCATGTATTCATTCACATACACATACACATGTTCACATGGGAATGGGATCATTCTAGCTAACCTTTAATGGGCATATTTTGCCTCCCCAGTTAACTCCCTAAGACAGGCACCTTCCTCTCTCATGCGGTTTTGCACCTTGGTGGGCAATGAATACAGACCTATAGAAGAAAGGAAGGAACCGAACAGAAGCTTTCTTCAGACTGCAAGTAACATTTCTGCCTCATTGTTAGAGATCATGTACCAAACGTTAATTTACTAAGTAGACATATATTGCACACTTACAGTGTCAGCATTGAGGATACCACTTACACACTTTCTCCCATCCCAACCCAGTACCACCCCTAGACTCAGAGCAGAAGAGGCCTTGCCTTGGACCCTACGCTTTTCTCCCCCTAGGTTTGAGACAGAGTTGACATATAACATTGTAGAAGTTTAAGGTATGCAACGTGAGGATCTGATACGCGTCTGTATTGCAAAATGATGATCACAAGGAGGTTAGTTAACACCTCCATCACCTCACATAATTACCATTTTGTGTGTTCGGTGAAAACCTCTGGGACCTTTTCTCCCAGCAACTCTTCAGTGTGTAAAACGACACTGTTAACGATCATCACCACGCCGCACGCTACATCCTCAGAATTCACTCCTCTTATAACTGGAAGTGTGGACCTTTGACTGACATCTCCCCATGGCCCCTACTCCCTAACCCCCGCAACGTCACCTGTAGTGACGGCACTCCTCCCATGTATGAGCATTCCGTGGGGCCTAGGGGACACGCCTACGTCAAGTGGCACACACTCTGCTCTGAACTACCTTCCAAGAACATTGAAGTCTGGATTACCAATGTTGGACCTTTCCTGCTCTGCTCTATGGTCTACACCATGAATCAAAATGATCCAAATGATTTTTTTCTTGACTATTCCTCAGATGTACCCTAATAGCCTTAATGTTTCTTTCATGCTCCATCATCATATTTCGAGCTGGAAACGTTAGTTTGTCTGTCCGTGCTTCGCAAGTCTGGTTTCCCAGTAAGACTGTAAACTTCTTGTGGGGAGTTTAACCATATCTTAATTATCTTTGTGTTTATTCTCACGGCATTTAACAAAGCACCATGCCTCTCTTTGGCATCGCTCTGATATAAAATATTACCGGTAAATTTTCCACCACTGAAAGTCATCGGAAAGCCTGATGCTCCTCCAGCAAAATCACTCATCATTAGAGCAACCTTCTCAGGCAACCTTCCCCCATTGGGTCTGGTGCAGTCCACTGTATTAAGTATCTTATGACCTGTGGAAAAATAAAGTGGGATGGGTTTTCAGGGTGAAATCTTGAACATCATACAGTTTGAATTCCCAAGCCAACGAAGTCTCCCATGTATGTCTGTTTAATGTGACTCATTTGATCAGAGAAGAATTACTTCTACCCAAGGAAAAAGGTGAGGAAGATTTGAAAACCTAAAATCTTCAATAGCATTTTTGTTTTTAAGTTTCAAGCGAATAAATTCATCCTATTTGATTTTATTTGGTGGGTTATGGATGTCCCATGAGGACAATTAGCTTGATTTCACTCCAGGATCACAGACAGATTACTTCCTCAGTCAATTATCTCTAGATGTTGAGCCCAAAGAATGCAGAGGAAGCGTGATGGGATCAACAGAAATCTCAACGTTCCACAAATTCCATTCAATGATTGTTAGGGCAGTAAAGCCATCTTCCCACACGAAAGGCAGAAGTGCATGATTAGATTACATGATAATATTTCAACAGATAATAAGACATTTATCAGAATGGCTAAAATAAAAAACACAAGAGGGGTGCCTGGCTGGCTCAGTTGGAGAAGCATGTGGCTCATGATCTTGGTGTTATGAGTTCGAGCCCCATGCCAAGTGTAGAGATTATAAACTTATAACATGTAAGTTTATATAAATGAATAAACTTAAACACACACACACACACACACACACACACACACACACGAAACCATAAGTGTTGGCGAGGATTTGGAGAAAGGGGAACCCTCCTGTGCTGTTGGTGGGAATGCAAACTAGTGTAGCCATTGTGAAAAACAGTACAAGGGCTCCTTAAAAAGCTAAAAATAGAATTACTTTATTATCCAGTAACAGCACTACTGGGTATGTACCCCCAAAATACAAAAAAAAACACTAATTCAAAGGGATACATGCACCCCTATGTTTATTCCAGCATTATCTACAATAGTCAAACTATGGAAGCAGCCCAAATGTCCATCGACTCATGAATGTGTAACATACAGTGGAATATTATTCAGCCATAAAAAAGAATGAAATCTTGCCATTTGCAATGATGGATGGAGCTAGAGAGTATAATGCTAGGCAAAATAAGTCAATCAGAGAAAGACAAATACCATATGACTTAACTCATATGTGGAATTTAAGAAACAGAACAAATGAGCAAAGGAAAAGAGAGAGAGAGAGAGAGAGAGAAACCAAGAAACAGACTCTTAACTATAGAGAACAAACCTGGTTACCAGAGGGGAGATGGGTGGGAGGATGGGTGAAATGGGTGATGGGAATTAAGGAGCGCACCTGTGATGAGTATAGGGTGATGCATGGAAGTGTTGAATCACTAAATTCTGCACCTGAAGCTAATATAACACTGTATGTTAACTGCACTGGAATTAAAATCTCAAAACGTAAGACATTCGATAAAGGCAGTTTGAAGAAATTACTATATGCAATATACAGAATATCTGTTGCCTTCTGAAAAAGCTTTGCACCTCTCACTACATAGACAACATTACTGGTAATACGTTCTTTGGAAAGATTATCTGAGTGATAGCACACTGTTCTAAGGCAAGGACAGAATACATTTTATTCCATGGGAAACGAAGATAGTAGAAGATGGTTATCACTCTTCCTTCCAGGAGCATTTTTCTCTTTCGTTATTGATGAGGGCAAGAAAGTACCTTTATACTCCACAATAATGCAAGTGTCCATCTCAGGATGAACGCCATCCATCAAGATCATGAATCGAAGATTTTTGTCTACCTGGAATTTAACAATAAAAGCAACAACTGTGTATGCCAGTTTGGCTTCTAATTCAGTATTCGAGAAAGCTGTCACCTCCTCTGGAAAGAAATCTCCTTCATCCAAAACTAGATTATTATCCTGTACTATGGAGTTACACCATTGGTAAATGGGGGAAAAAATGTCTTAGCTCAAATAAAGGCGGTATTTACAGAACGCTATGCACAGACAAAAATCGGCTATTGTTTCTTTAATCTTCAAGTGACCTCCTCACCTAAAATTCAACCCAGAAAGCATAACCGGGAAGTATAGAAAAAAACGCAGATATCTGACCTGCTGCCATATTCCGAATGGCACTATATTGATATTGGTCAACTGGACACCGCTCTGATTCAGATTCCAAAATACAGGTCTTTCCGTGTTTCCAACATAAATGGGAATGTCCGGTCTTCTCCCAGCCAGCTCCTTCAGTGTGGGGTAACTAGGATCAGAAGGATGGAAAGGTTGAAAGGTGAGAAGATCACCTAGTAGAAGAGACAGTTTGCTCCTTATACCAACATGTTGATCAAGAAGAAATTGAGGGGCGCCTGGGTGGCTCGGTCGGTTAAGCTCCTGACTTCAGCTCAGGTCATGATCTCACGGTTCGTGAGTTCGAGCCTCACGTCAGGCTCTGTGCTGACACCTCAGAGCCTGGAGCCTGCTTCCGATTCTGTGTCTTCCTTGCTCTCTGCCCTTCCCCTGCTCATGCTCTGTCTCTGTCTCTCAAAATAAATAAACATTTAAAAAAAATTTTTTTTTAAAGAAATTGAAAACACAGACTCTCATCAGAGTCCAAAAGAAGGGCTTTTTTCCCTCAAAGCTGAGTATAAAGGTGAGGGGCATTTCCTACAAGATTCCTTTTTCCTTGTCAGAACAGACCATACCCCATGGCGCATACATCAACCAGGTGGGCAAATTCTATCTGCTACATGAATGCTGTGGGTAGTTCTAACTGAAGGTAGAAGGTGGAAAAAGTCATGCTGAAGAGGTTGCTGGTAGGGGAAGACCTCTGTGATTTTCTTTTTTTTCTCATTCCCCACGTGGCAGCTCCCAGTAAGAGAAAGGCCTGGTCCACAAGACAAGGAGACCCTGGGGCAGTTTTTCAACTTTCAAAGGTTGTTAGCCACACCTCAGTATATAGAATAAGTTCTTTGTCCTCACAGGGAGTCCATTTCCAGTTGGACAAGAGAGTCAAATTTAGTGTAGAGGAAAACGACATTCAACATTGGTGGTAATCCCGACTCAGTTCACCATGAACCGTCCAAGTAGCTTTCGAACACCTACATAGATTAAGTCAAGTTTCATTTACTGAGCAATCATTATATTAAAAAAATTATGTACGCTGTGGGGTGTGGCAGAAACATGAATAATAAACAAATAAGTGGCAAGGTATCTACATGTCAAACATGGTGTCAGGCACTTTCACATGGTAGTTTAATGCTTACCAAAAACCCTCTGAATTTTTCGTTTGCTTTTATAAGCGAGGAAACATATCCAGACATATTCAACTAAGAAACAGCAAACTGGTATTCAAATTCACATTTTCAGATTCTAGGCCTAGCTCTTCCTCTAATGGAAGGCAATCCGAGACTCTAATGAATGTACTGTCTGGTTTAAGAATCACCCTTGTACAGGGGCGCCTGGGTGGCTCAGTCGGTTAAGCGTCCGACTTTGGCTCAGGTCATGATCTCACAGTTCCTGAGTTCGAGTCTTGTGTTGGGCTCCATGCTGACAGCTTGGAGCCTGGAGCCTGCTTCGGATTCTGTGTCTCCTTCTCTCTCTGCCCCTCTCCAACTTGTGCTCTCTCTCTCAAAAACAAATACCAAAAAAAAATTTTTTTTTTAAATTACCCTTGTACAGAGTACAATGTCAGGGGAAATAGGTTATTTAATCACAGGAAAAGCAGAAGCAAAATCTGCATAACTGTACTAATATTTAAGTTAAGTTCCAGCACTATGTTAAAAGATAGTCAAAAAAGCAGAATCTGGGGGTGGGAAATCAGAAAATTTTCTTCCTTAAAAACAAAGGATTTGAAAAGTGAGAGATTCTTTGTGCCTTCAATCTTTGGGTTCAGCTCCCAAATCTTCTATTTTAAAGGACTTTGGGGGTTAGGACAAATTAGTCTAAAATGGATGTTTTATTGTTTTCTGATTTTTTTTGATTGTTCACAATTCTTAGTGGCATCCATTAATAATATGATCTATTGCAATACTCCCTCCCTTTACACAATGAAATCACATTTCTTTGACTAAAGACTACTCTCTAAAGTGCACTGGCCTTTCCCCCTTGTTTTTGTTTTTAGCTCAAAAAAAAAATTATATTTATGGAACGGTATGTACAGACAAAATAAGTCATTGTCTCTTTAATCTGGAAGTGGCTTCCTCACCTACAATTTAACCTGGAAAACATAACTGGATAGTGTAGAAAAAACCCACAGATATCTGACCTAGTGCCATATTCCTAATGACACTACATTGATAGATATCAGGAGATTTTATTCAGCAAGTAAAGGTGAGATAAAAAATGGGAGAAAACGGCCCACATGTTTATGAGTTGACTAGGCGACGGGCGCCTGGGTGGCTCAGTCGATTGAGCGACCGACTTCAGCTAAGGTCACGATCTCACGGTTTTTGAGTTTGAGCCCCGCATTGGACTCTGTGCTGAGGGCTCGGAGCCTGGAGCCTGCTTCGGATTCTGTGTCTCCCATGCTCTCTGCCCCTCCCCCGCTCATGCTCTGTCTCTCTCTGTCTCAGAAATAAATAAACATTAAAAAAAATTATGAGTTGACTAGGCGAGAGTCAAAATGGAAGGGGTTATCAAGGAACCAGCCTCCGCGGAGTGACCCCGACGAGCTTCAGTAACTCTTCGGTGATAACCTGCCTGCAGTAGACCTCATGGCCATGCGTGCTGTGACACTCTAGTTGAGAACTGGTGTCATAACGCCTGACAAGTTCACCTACACAAGCCCCTGAAATGAAAACTAAATTGCTTTTTAGGACTGTGGTTGGGGCACAGCTGGACGAAATGACATGAAAACTTCTCCCCTTCCCTCAAATTCCGTGTGCTCCCCTGAATAAACCGCCAACCAGGTTTTAGGAAAGCCAAGTGCACCTTGGAATGGGCACTGTGCAGCCATCACCTCATGTAGGTAACCCTGCTCTTTCTGTAGAGGCTACACAAAAGAACTCGCACGCAGCACGGCAGTTACACGGTGCATGAACCCAGGCCTCTCAGAAACTCGGAGATGTGCGGCCGCAGCTTCCGCACATTGTGTGGGACAAAGGCGCCGTGCAGTGGACACGGAGATTTTTCATCACCGCACCCGCATACTGGGTTGTCATCAGTTCGTAAGTGACCGGCAGGTAACTTGTTATTCAGCCAGTTAATTACATTTATAAAGCATTTCCTGAAAGAACTAAATAAATAACTGAGCGCATATTCATGTCTTGGAGTAGAAAATCCAGGGGCCAGTCAACCAGCAAACAACGTATCGTCCCTAACCATGGACGTTTCTACCAAAGCATGTCCTGCACGTGAACTTTGGAGGTTCGCAGGAGAAAAAAGGCTGAAGTTGCTTCATTTTATAACATTGTGGGCACTGCTGCGTGTTTAGATGGGCGACCCAGCAGCAGTGATACAAACTTCAAAACAAGGAAGAACAAAAACGACCCTGTAATTAACCAAGGGATTGGGACCATGGCCTTCCTTCTTTCCTAAATAGTTCATTTGCAAATGTGTGTGCCTTTATAAGCGGCAATTCTCTTCCTTTTTGATTTCCTGGGGGAGGGGAGTTTCAGTTCCCATTATCAGTGTGTGATGCTGGTCTGGTTTCAATGAAGTGTTGGATCGGGTTGACTCAGGGGCAAAAAGCCGGGAGCTCGGGGTTATCGGGGCGCTACAAATCAGGAGGTGGCCAACCGCAGCAACCTGTTCCCGCAAGCTAAGAATGGTTTTGACCTTTTGAAAATAGCCGAAGGGATCATCCAAAGGACAATGATGCCTTGTGACACATGAAAACTGTATGATATTCGCAAGTCCTTGTCTATGAATAGGATTTCATTAGAACCACAGCCACAGCCACAGAGGTGAGCAGATGCGACCGTGACCACACGGCTCGTACAGCCGAAACCATCGACACTCTGGCCCATACAGAAAATGTGCGCCGACTCCTGCTATAAATGTTGAACTGAAAAAGGAAGTCAGCTTTGGTGATCCTTCGATGCAGACTTCTACCAAGTGGCCCGAGAGGGGGAAGTGGGAAGCAGAGAGGGTTATCAGCGCCCCCCTCCCCTCCCCTCCCCACCACGGCGCCTTCCTCACTCCGGGCAGTATGAAGTGTGCACGCGCTGCTGAAATCGGGCCACGCCAATGTCGGCGTTCAGCTGACCTGAGTCCGCTTTTTCTCATCCCAGCTGCACCTACCTCCAAAATTGCAAAAGCCCCTGAAACCGCGCTAGGCCTTTCCCGCCGCACTCGCTCCCTTCATTACCTCAGGTGGTCTGAGTGCATGTGACTGATGTAAATCAGGTCTGCCTGGCACAGCCTCTCCAGCCAATCAGACGGAGGCTCGTGCAGCAGCCACCAGCCTCGGGCGAACGCGGGACCCGTTAACCAGGGGTCAAACACCATCCTCTTGTCTCCCAGCTTGAGGTCCATGCAGGCGTGGGTGAGGTACGTGATCTGTTGGAAGACAGTGAGATTCAGGTGATGGGATCCTTCCCGGCCAGCAACAGGGAGCCGAAAGGTCTGTGCTGCTTGGCCGACACCCCTTGGCCGGAGAACCCTGTCCTGAGCGTGATCAGGACAGAGGACCCAAGGGGGACTCAGCAAGAGACTTCAGGTGGAATACAGCTCGCAGTGACTGGTCGCTGCTTCGTTAGGATAGAAACTCTCCCGGTTGGTTTCAGGTGGCAGAGCAACTGACCTACCTAGTTTTACTCTATTTCAGTTAGCTCCTAAATGCTCACTTATAATCAGCGCCGCAGACTGCCCTCTGTGCCGAGTCCTTCAGGGCACAATTTACGAGGAAAGGCAGTCAGAGCTGACGCGACAGACACTTGGGGATTTACATGCCAGAGTTGCTGTGGAGAGGTACAGGAATGAATGATTCCGGTGAGGTTGGGTGGGTGGCTTGCCATGTGGCTTGCAAGAATTCCTCTTCTAAACCACCTGCTACCACACTCAAGATGTCGAGGTCTTCTGAGAATAGCTATGAACAATGACAGAGAAACAGGCATTGACTGGAGGATTCCAGCTCAATTCCTCAGTCCCTTCCCACGGGCCGGCACATCCACGGCAAACAGGAAGTACGCCCAGAAGCAGAGAGAAGGTGTAGAAAGCCAGCGCGGAGCGGGAGGGGAGGCAGGCGATCACATGCCATTTTACTGGGCCTACTTCTTGACAGGTTTCCCTTTCCCTCAAATAAGTACACGCTTCCCAAATATTCCAGAAAAACAAATTTTTGATTACCTCTCCCAAACTGTCAAAGTGTTTCCTCTGGAGGAAACTCTCTTTTAAAGCTAGGAGAGTACACAGGAAGGTTCGTAAAAGGGAAAAATACAGAAATATGCAGCTGGCCATCTTATCCGACAGCAATCTGGCGTCGGAGGTAACTTCCGAACTTTCTCCGATAGTTTGGCATGACTCTCCTTTGGAACTTCGTTTGCTCATGGATTTTTGTTGTTGTTTCGTTGGGTTTTTTTCTGAATATATTTCCTTGCGATTCCTATCAAGTTGTGGAGGTTCCTAAAAACATTTGCTCAAGAGTTCAGAAGAACTTTATTTCATGTCCTAAATAGCTCCCTCAGAATATTCGAGGTAATATAGGATGTAAATATATATATATATATATATATATATACACATATTTATATATTTTAGTTTTATTATATATATGTGTATATATATACATATATATATATATATATAATAGACACACACACATAAATGGACATCTTAGTTTTATTTTTGTTCTTAAGAACATAACAATTTTAATGTTTCCTTACCTGTACTTCTCCAAAAGCCAAATGTTCAGGAGATCTGGGTTCTGAATCCCAGGGATTGGGAGGATTCAGTTCTAGAAGTAAAAGTCCATTTTCTTCATCCATTTCAACAACTGGAACCAAAAGGGAAGAGACACGTATTCACAACAAACACGACTATACAAAACAATCGCTCAAATAGAAATGTGTGGCCCGGGTACACAGAGTACCAAAAATCAAAGGGAAATCAAAACAAGACACAACAGTCATTTGTGTCAAACAATATCTGCCCAGACAAGGGCTGGAGACAGACAACGCCAATTCATTGCCTCGTTCATATTGCACTTAAGGGACTCATGGGACCTCAGTTGAGTCACAGAGATGCACACAAACAACTTCATTACAATTAAATGAATGAATGATACAGATGAGTTCAAGGTGCCATGGGAATGTGCAAGAGGGAGGACCTAACCTGGTTGTTAAGACTCAAAGCAGATTTCAAATAGGAAATCGTGCTCCAGCTAGACTTGAAAGATTGGGTACTTGGTGTAGACAAAAGAAATAGGATTATGTGAAGGAAAAGGGGTGACTGAACAGCACACACAAAGGCGTGGAGGAGGGGTGAGCTCGATATTCACAAAGGGACTGGTGGTTTATGCCCCAGGAACACAGTGTCTGAGGCAGGCAGGATGGACAGGAAGGCCAGGGTACATCATAGAGGACCCTAGACAGCATGCTAAGGAGGAATTTGGATTTTATTATGTGGCAGCAATGAGAGGTCAATGACGAATTTTAAGCCATTGTGGCACACCCTACTGGTGACCTACACCCTTCTTTCTTACTGTTAGCATCCTAATTTTTTTTTTTTAGGAGTGGTGATATGCCCATCTAAAGATCATGATTTCCCAGGGCCCCTTGCAATTACGAGTGGCCATTGACATAGTGCTACATACGGTGTCTATAGCTCTGGCCAGGGCGATGTGAGTAGAAGTCCCCAAGTGGGCTTCCGGGAACACTTTGATTTTCCTGACAAAGAGGGACAAAGTCAAAGGAAGCACACTAGTTGCCCTTCGTCTTTCCCTTGTTCGGAAAGTGGTTGCTTCCCCTGAGGGAACGGGAGCCATCTCGGGATGCTGAGGGAAAGAGCCAGGTCCTAAGGATGGCAGAGTAGGAAGACAGAAGGAACTTGGCTCCTTGATAAACTTCTGCAACGGCCATGATACCCAGGACTGTCTGCTTTCCAGCTTCTCGCAGAATAAGGGAAACAACCCCCGGTGTGGCCAGGCCACTCTGACTTGGGTTTTCTGTTCCAACAGCTGAAAGCAATACCTAACCGCCATGGCAAGGGAGTATTAAAACCGGAACTCAGTTTTAGAAAGGCCACGCTGTGAGACACATGGGGAGAATCCGCTGGAGGAAGGGAGGGCTGTATCTGAGGGCCCTCACCGTGGTCTCGGAGGCCAGTGGCAAACCGCTGACGGGCACGGTCTCCGAAGACAGATGGCCTCGTTTGGTTGGAACCCTCACTCTCCCCACTTGTCAGCTTCATAGCTGGGTGACCTCGAGCAAGTTCACTTGACTACTCCATTCTTCAGCGTTTTTCTTGTCAACCCTAGCTGCCTCCAAGGACGGAGGCATCCCAACAAATGGTAGCAAGTCTATTAATTGCTAAATGAAAGCAAATGAGGTCCTAGACCAATGCGGTCCCTTTGGAAATGGTGACACTGCTCTCTCCTCAAAGTCAAGCATTTTCCCCACTTTCTTCAAAGTATATAGAAAAAAGAAATCTTTTCCACACCTTCCAAATGAATATTAATTATACTCACTTTAAGACAACTGCTTGTGGAAAAAACTGAGGCAAAAATTACCCATAAAATGAAAAAGGATGCATTTTAGGATTTTCCTCAGGGGTGTGAACAAAGACTTAGACATGCTGTCAAACTTCAATTTTCAAGGTCATCCCGAGTGACCATAATAAAGAGGAAGTTGGAAACCTAAAGAATTACCTCCCCAAAGTCTGTTTTTCTCACTCATGTCCCTAGCTTTATCCTCATGGCCAGGTACTGGTAGTCTCCCTCCCTGCCCCTGACAGACTGATGTCTTGTGTAGATGGTCTCCCTGGAAGGCTCTCCCAGTATCAGCACTGCCCACACCTGGCTTCGTTGGGGCTCACCCGTCACCTTATCAGAGAAGCCTTTCTGACCACTCTATCTCAAAGAGCACTCTCCAACCCCCTACCTCTCATTATTTTTCTTCCTACCCCTTAGCGTCACTGCACATACTCTTATCTTGTTTGCTTCTGGCCTGCCTCCCCTACAAGATTATTGACTCCACGAGAGCTGGAGTTTGTTCTCTGCGATATCAGTAGCGTGCCAGGAACAATGCCTGACTCACGACAGGCATTCCTTAAATACGTGTTGAGTAAACTGTTTAGTTAATGTCTTAATTGCACGTCTCCCAAGACTCTCTTGAGGCTACACAACTTTCTCTCAACCTAGGCACTGCTCCTGCCCAGACGTGGCACCTCAAATTGGGAACCTTCAATATAGAATTATCTCAAGATAAGCCAAAGATTAAATTTACTATTTCTTCATTTTTATTTTAAGGGAGAGAGGGAGAGAGAACGAGTGGGGTGGGGGGCAGAGGGAGAGGGAGATAGAGAATCCCAAGCAGGCTCTGCACCATCAGTGCGGAGCCCAGTGCGGGGCCTGAACTCACAACTGTGAGATCATGACCTGAGCCGACCTCAAGAGTCAGACGCTCAACCGACTGAGCCACCCAGGCACCTGTGCTGCTTCTTCATTTTTAAAAGAGCACTTTAGAAACCAGAAACATGAATGCACCAGACGGCTTCCGTTCATCCTTACAGACTCCTCTTCTCTACCTTTCTTCTCCCTCATCCACCTGCTCTCCACGTCAGGAGGCTGACTTACTTGGATCACATAGAAGGGCTCCCAGAGTCTCCCCTTCCAGATGAGTTTGGCCACTGCAAAGCCCCAGGATGAGACAGTGACAGGACTCAGTGAGGTTGGGGTTTTTATTCCTGTGGCTCCTTCCCAGTAAGGTGATTTTGTTGCAGACATTGTTGGTGGTCTGCACAAAATCTGTTCCCTCCCTCTTCCTATTAGCATCCTCATTTTCCTGAGGAGTGATGCTATGCCTATCTAAAAATCATGATTTCCCATGCCCCCTTTGCAATTATGAGTGGCCACGGACATAGCTCTGGGCATTGACAGAGGTCGCTGCTCCTCTCTTGCAAGCCAATCTTTTATGACTCTCTCCTCTTCCAGATTCTGGAAACTGCTCCCTTCCTCATCCCTTTGGGCCTGAAGATGGATAACTTGGTTGCTATCAATGCTAGGGTACTCCACTTTCTCTGTGTTTCTCCCACATCCACAACTTACAAAGAAAGTCCTTTGTGAATACACTCTCATCAAATTATCCTAATTTGGGGGTGGCACTGGTTTTCCTTTTTTGAGTCTAACTAATACAATAATTAAAAACGGCTACATTGAGGGGTGCCTGGGTGGCTCAGTCAGTTAAGCATCTGACTTATGATTATGGCTCGGGTTATGATCTCACGGGATCACGGGATCTTGTGGGATCAAGCTCCCCATCGGTCTCTGCACCGACAGCATGGAACCTGCTTGGGATTCTCTCTTTCCCTCTCTCTCTGCCCCTCCCCTGCTTCCACACTCTTTATCTCTGTCCAAATAAATAAATAAACATAAAAAAATCAGCTATGCTGAAACCCCAAATTCAGAGGAGTGATTGCCTCTGGGGGATGGGGTACATGTGATATGACCAAGGAAAGGTATATACAGGTCTTCTGTTGGTAATGTTCTGGGTCTTATGCTGGATGTTGGGCACATGGGTGTCCACTCTATTATTTTCATACCTTTAAAATATTGCTTAGGAATTTAATGAAAGACTATTAATATCTTAATAATAATCAATTTATTTAATAGTGAAAGACAACTGGCTTTCTTAATAAAATCAGGAATGCACAAAGGATGCCTGAGAGCACCATTATGATTATACTATGTTCATGAAAGTGTGCGTGGTATAATAAAGGTACATCTTATTATTATTTCCAGGTTATGTGATTGCTGGAAGATGGTGTCATGAAATACAGAGAATGGTGGAATCCTGACTCTGCTGCTTATTGTCAGCATGGTGGGCTTCCTTCCTGATCTGTACAATACAAATGCGATACACCCGTCATACAGTTGTGGGGATTAAATGAGATCATAGGTCCCAATGTGTCTAGCATTATGCCTGGCACAGAGAAGACATCTTATGAATAACAGGATTATCGTGATAATTATTGTACCTTCAAGGAATGAAGAGTTAAAACGAGAGCTCAGCACTGGACAAACAAAACGTATTAGCAAATATCAGGTAGAAAATACCACAGTATTATGAGAGTCTCTCAGAAAACTGCATTGATACCCACTCGGAAGGATTCTCCTTCAGAATGTTTCCCCCCCAAGAGAAACAGAAGAAACTAAAAGTCTACAACTCTTAACTATGATCCCAAAGCAAGTGCTGTAAGGGTCTCTCTGCCCCTTGCACAAAGGCAGATTGCATATGGGCTCCAAAAGAAGCCCTCTGGGGCTCGCTGCCTCCAGTCCTCCACTACCCTGCCGGCCGCCGGGCAGCAGACATCAGCCCTCATGTTAATTCCCAGATCATCGTTCCGTTTTCCAGTGGACCCAACTTCCCGCTGCTGGGAAATCCCTCCTCCCTGCTCCTGCGGTCCCCGGCTGCGGGACACGTGCAGATTACCCCAGATATACGTGTACAGATAAATCATTAGGCCCCGCGTACCGAGGGAATCTAACAGATGTTCACCCTGAAAATCCTGACAACAACCCGGGAAAGCAGCTACCACTGATATCACCTCCATTTGAGGGAACTAAAGCACAAGGAGTTGGAAGATACGCCCAAAGTCACTTCATTGTGTGTCTGCGCGTCGGGATCTGAACCCAGGCTGTCAGGCCCCACTGCCTCCGCCCTTAACCATTTTGCCATCCTGTCTCTCCACAGGTCTCGTCCAAAAGAGTTAGAGGTTTGGAATAAGACCCTAAGCGGCTCTAGATTTGTGGGTTACGGACTCACGAGGGGCAACGGTCTACTGCTCTTTCACTGAGGCAAACACTTTATCAGGAGCAAACTTTTGTTTATCAGTTTTCCGCCAAATTAACCTCACAGTATCTGTACGGCACTTGTAACCAGTTCCTGAAAACAGCGATCTGCAGGCCTCCTGGGCCAGGTCAACACAGGAGTGGGGAGTTTACTGGCAAAAGAAGTTAGGGGTACAGACGTCCCTTCGAGGGGCACGGGAGGAAACATTTCCAGTCAAAGCAATCAGCAACTCTGCCCAGAACAACATCCTGTCCGGTTGGCGGTGAATGGAAAGAAGTACGAACCCTAGTCAGTGACCCCTCTGCTCGTGGGGGAACCTGGCCATACAGCTCAGACTCTTTCAAAAGTGATTTGGAGTTGGTCTCGTTAAGACACATGAGCAAGAGTGGCCCCGATTTTCTATGTTATCTGCTAGGGTCACAGTAATCTGAGCCTAAAAAGGATATAGAGGTAGCATACTCAAAGCCCCCAGTCTGGAGGCACATGTGGGAAGCCCCCCAGCTCAGCTCCCTCCACAGGTAACCAGTGGTAAGTCAGCCCCCACCCATACTGCCGGCACGCGCTTAGGTACATGGTCCTTTCTCATAATTGGGTCCTACTATATGTAACGTTGATGACCTTTACTCAGCTTTATAAAAAAAATATTTAAAAATTTTTTAATTTTAAAAAATTAAATCTTTTTATTTTAAAAAATTTAAAAAAATTTTAATTTCAAAAAATTTAAAAGAATTTTAATTTCAAAAAATTAAATTTTTTCTGTAATTGAGAGAGAGAGAGACAGAGAGAATCCCAAGCAAGCTCCACGCTCAGTGTCGAGCCTGACGCAGGGCTCGATCCCACGAGATCCCTGGGATCACGACCTGAGCTGAAACTGAATCAGACACTCAATTGACTGAGCCACCCACGCACCCCCTATTTTGCTTTATGATCAGTAATATTCTTTCCATTTTTTTCACTCGTATCACTCTTAGATATACTAGAATTGTTGCTAATGTTTAAGTTGTTTCCAATTTTTTTTTGTAAGTACTGTAAACGAACATTCTTATAGCCATAGCTTTCAACACATCAGTGATTAAGATACACAGTACACATCAGTGTATCTGAGGATACGGCCTTGGGTGTGAAATCGCTGGGTCAAAGGTGTTCACGTTCTTAAGTGTGAGAGGAAGCTGTCTGGAGAGTTTTGAGCAGGGGAGCGAAGTGAATCGACCTGGATATTTACGACATCGGGCCGGGTGCCGTAAGCGGAGTGGACGGACAGCAGAAGGCAAGCAAGGAAGCAGAGCGGCCGCCCACACGGCAGAGGGCACGGACTTGCGCTCAGAGGGACGCGGTATACACGGGTTCTGAGACGCTCTGGCACAGAAGCAACCGATTAACGGTCTGGATGTGGGAGTTTACGGAAACAGGAAAGTCAAGGGCGACTTCCGGGCTTTGTTCAACTGGGCGGGTATTTACGGAGACGGGGAAGGCTGTGCGGGAGGCGGGCACGGAGAGTTCTGTCCTGGCTGCGCTGGCTTGGGATCCCGACCTCAAGTCCGTGTGGAAATACGGGTGGGCGGGTGGCCAGCTCAGGGAGGAGCTCAGATCTGGAGGGAACGATTTTGGACTCATCCGAGTAAAGACGGCATCTAGAGTCACGGGATTAGATGGGATCCCTTAGGGGAAGCTTGTAGGCAGGGAGCTGTGGGGCCAGTCCCAGGGCGTTGCGACATTCAGAAGTCTGGCCGGGGACGAGTCAGCAGCGGAGCCTGAGAAAAGCAGTTAGTGTGGTCGGAATAGAAATCAGGAGAGTGTTTCGTTGTTTGCTTTTGTTTAAGCCTTGAAGACATTTTATAGTGGTGACAGGTGTCTGGGTTCAGGAATAGGCTCTTTAACGATTTCGATGCATGCTATCCCCTCTTAAGCAACAGAATTTTATTTCTTGTTTGTTTGTTTGCTTGTTTGTTTGATGTGGTACTTTCTTCTATGTTTGATTTCTTGGTTTTCTTGGCAGACGTTCTTGGGTCCTCCAGTATTTCTTCAAAATGCCCCCTTTCTGGGTGGTTTCCTCAGAGGCCCCCTTGGAAGCCTCTTCTGACTCCTCCTCCTCCTCCTCCTCCTCCTCCTTAAGGGATAGTACAGCAGACGAGACTTGGAAGGTTGTAGAACTAAGGATTCTAGGTGGGAGCTGACAACCTGGACCAGGACAGCACTATGGCCTCCAAACATGTCCACATTCTAATGCCCAGGAACGATGGGTAAATTAGGTTTTCTATGGCAAAAGGGAATTAAAGTTGCCAACAAGATTAAGGTTGCTAATCAGCTGACCCTAAACTGGGGAGAATATCCTGAATTATCTGGGTGTGCCCAATATATCCCAAGGATCCTAAAACCTGTAAGCAGGAGGCAGAAGGGTCAGAGGGAGATGTGACTTTAGAAATAAGCCACAGAGATGCAAGGCTCTGACGACGGACAAAGAGGGCCTCTAGAAGCTAGAAAAGGCAAGGACACGGATCCTTCCCCAGAGCTTCCAGAAAGGGACACAGCTCTGCTGACACTATAGTGTTAGCCGCCGAGACGTGTGCTGCCCCCGTGACCCACAGAGCTGTAAGGTAGCACATAGGAAAGAATGCAGAAACCGCTGCTCCCCAGATAGGAGGGAAAAGACCGTGCCACTGGGCTCTATGGCGCTGGCTTTGGGTACCGTGACAACGGAGTGACCAGTGAATTGAGCAACATGGAAGGGGCTGGTGACCTAGATAGGAGCCGTGTCCATGCCGTGGTGGGGCCGCAGCTCCACCACAGTGGGAAGGGGAGGGGCAGACAGCAAGTGTGGACACCCGCTTCAAGGGGGTTCCTTGTTTTAGGGTTCAGAGGAATGGGGGCATAATTTAAGCAGGCGATGAAGGTCTAGGAAGGGTCTGTATGAACACCAGACTGCGTGTGTGTCTGTGCGTGTGTGTGTGAGCATGCACACATGGGGAGCTAACAGGTGCCAGACCCTGTGTGTGTGTGTGTGTGTGTGTGTGTGTGTGTGTGTGTGCGTGTGCATGTGTGAGCATGCGCACACGGGGGGCTAACAGGCAAGGCCAAAACTGATGACACAGGAGGGAGCATGAAGCTTTCTGTGATCTCCCCACCCGATCACAACTATCCGTTATTCCTGCAGCAGTCATTCTGAAACAGTCTGTCTAACATGTAACGTTTCTACTGTTAAAACCCAGCTTAGTAAGTTAGAACAGAAACGCATTTATGAGTCCACCGAAGCCCTTGTGACTCATATTTAGACAAGCCCTTCTGCTCCAGAAGGGGAAGCAGAAAGTTGAAGGGGGGTGTACTGAGAGTCGCACACACACTGCAGCCTCTTATCGGTGCCAGAAAGAGCTGTGGGGTTTGAAGTACTTTCTTTCCCAGCCCAAAAGGTGAGGTTTCATCATCATCGTTCGGAGTGTCACGTGCACGAACATCTATCTTGTGTATCTTCACAAACACGGCCTCCAAAAGACCTGTCATAGCCCCCCACCCCCGACCCTAGCTGGTCACAGTCTTGTCCTAGACACCACCTCATGGAAATGTCCTCTCGTTGGACCTGGCGCTCTCTCACCCGTCTTACCAAAGCTTCAAGTGAGAGTAGAGACACAAGCTGACAAAAAAGGACGCCAGTAACGATCACAGCAGAATATATTTCTCATCACTGATGCCATTTACCTAGTTCGTCTTGACAGAAGCTGCCTGGGGGATTGACGTATTTCATGGTGCTCACGTCCAACCTCCAGTTGTGCTTTGTGCATCTGACAGACCTACGTGGAAAAGACACTGTACTGAGGTTTGTGAAATGGTAAAATGATAATTAATCTCACTAAGCTTAAGTGCATTACTTGGCGATCAAATTAAATGAGGGGCTTGAGCACCAACTATATAAAAGGAAAATCACTAATAGATGAATACTCAGTACCCAAGGAAATATGTAATCATCCTCAGTAGGTGATTTAAAAAAAATGAAGCTAAAAAAAATAAACGAATAGTGACGTTCAGTTCCATGTCCTAAGATGACACGTGTCTAGACAGATCAACAGAACCAAGAGAATAAAGTGGTCTTCAGGGATGGTTCGCTGGAGAAGATCCAAATGGGAGCCAACACAAGGAAAGAACCTAGTAGTAAGTATATGTTTCTGATCGACAACACTTGACCTCTGCCACAGTGTACCAAACCAAACTTCAGCTAAAGTGTTCATGTTTCGAAGAGGAAGGATTTCCTTATAGCTCAAAATTTCAGGGCCTGGTTGCCAGATAGAACAATGCCCCCAGTTAATATGAATATCAGATAAATAGAGAACATTTAAAAAATATATCTACATCAAACACAGTATTTGAGATATGCTGAAAATCTTTTGCTGATCTGTAATTCAAATTTAACTAAGATTTCTGTACTTTCATTTGCTCACTTTGGTAGCCCTACTCCCGAAGGAGAATCAGACTGTAACAAAAACAGGATGTGTACTGATTTTTTCTTTCCATTCTTACCGGAGCGTTGAAAGGCGTGTGGGGGTTGGGGATGGGACACAAACAGTTCAACTTTTTCCTCTTTATTTTGCTAGTGTTTGCAGCGAAGTCTTTTCCTTGGACAGTTGAAGAATTTAAAAACAAAACCAAATATGTCTCAGACCAGAAACATGAGAGGTTGTAAACTAAAAATGTGTTTTACGAATTTTTTTACATTTTTTAATGTTTGTTTATTTTTTTTTTGATTTTTTTTTTCAACGTTTATTTATTTTTGGGACAGAGAGAGACAGAGCATGAACGGGGGAGGGGCAGAGAGAGAGGGAGACACAGAATGGGAAACAGGCTCCAGGCTCCGAGCCATCAGCCCAGAGCCCGACGCGGGGCTCGAACTCACGGACCGCGAGATCGTGACCTGGCTGAAGTCGGACGCTTAACCGACTGCGCCACCCAGGCGCCCCATAATGTTTGTTTATTTTTGAGAGAGAGAGAGACAGAGAGACAGAGAGAGAATGAGTGGGGGAGGGGCAGAGAGGGAGACACAATATCCCAAGCAGGCTCCAGGCTCCGAGCTGTCAGCACAGAGCCCGATGCGGGGCCCGAACCCACGAACCGTGAGAACATGACTTGAGCCGAAGTCAGACACTCACCCGACTGAGCCACCCGGGGGCCCCTAAAAATGCGTATTTGACATATAAGGGAACCCTGCTGATTTTTTTTTCAAGCTTCGTTATATCTAGACTTTTAAAATATTCTTTTCTACGAAGAAGGCATAAAGCATGCTCCACACTTTGGTTTACAGAGGACTCTTTTGTGCCATCTCCTTTAATCATCAGCAAGTAGCCAACAACAGCTCTCTGAAAACTAAGAGAAAACGTTCCACATTAGCTCCTCAGCATCCTGGGCCATCGGAGAAGGAACATAAATCCTCACGCGGAGGTGGGCGGGCAGAAGGCAACACCAGCTTCACATGCAGGAGAGATTGTGAGAAACCGTTGGACTTGAGATCCGAGAAGCACAGCTTCAAGGAGTTGCTGACCCGGGCTGTGGCCGAAGAAGAGAAAGTGGCTGCAGTGGGGAGGGGAGGAGAGGCAGGTCATCGTTCTTGACCGGATCCTGGAAGAAAGAGAGTCTTCGGGGGGAACGGCTGGAGGGGAACCTGAACGGGGCGGCCGGATGGGGAGAGGAGGGTGGGGGAGGGCGGTGCAGAGGTTAACTCCGGGGATTCGGTTTCAGCCAAGAAATGCTCGGGGAGCTGCGTCTGGGAGTAACGGTGAGAGATTTTGGCTCCCCGTGTGGAGCAGACACGTCGACAGGACAGGGGCGGAACTGGGAGGGGAGAACGGAGGCCCAGACGGGCTAAGAAACTGGTCCAGGTCACTGAGCTGCTAAGCGGTGGGGCTTCTGAATCGGGCCGTGGGAAAGACTCTGCCCTCAACCACCAAGCCGCAACCCTTCCTTAAACGACTGGTTAGGTGGGCACCGTGTGAAAGGGATCAGCGGAGACCCGAAGAGAAGACAAGCAAGTCTCCGAACCATCAGAGGACCCGGACAGCCGTGAGCGCTGTCAAAAGTCCACTCGGGACAGGACCACCCCTGTCTCAGGGCCTCCTAACCGCACCCCGTGGGCAAAGGGCAGGGAGTCAAGATTGGGCTGTCGGCAAATTATCAAGAGGTTCTCCAGGGCACAGCTGTCCGTGAAAGTACGTTCCGTGCAGTACACGGACGTGTTTGTACTAAAAATGTACTCGTTGTTTATCTGCAAGGCAAATTTAAGAGGGTGCCCTGTAGTTTAATTTTCCCAAGCTAGCGACTTTATTGGAGGAGCCCATCAAGCCACAGGTCCGACAGTGGTCTTTCTAAGATGTAAAATTCTAATAGTATGTAGGCTGGGCCCTGAAACTAACCGTTCACAAGCAAACGCATCTGCAGGCGCGAGAACATCCTAGTCCCACCCCTGGCGGTGGTCTTCCACCCGGTCACCGAGGGAGCTTCTCAACAGCCGCCCAGCTCCCTCTGAGCACGCTGGTCACAAATGACTGACAGCACGGTGGGAGCAGAACGCCCACTATGGGAACGACTAAAACCACACAGGGCAGGTTGGGCTGGAGCAGAGCTTGAAGGCGGGTCTCTCTCTCAGGCACTGCTGGAGTCCAGAAGCTGGCTGATAACACTCTGCCCCCGCTCAGAACTCCCCCTGGCTCCACCAGGCACAGCTGTTAGCTCTCCGGCAGCCACAGGAAACAAAACAAAACCACCCTTTTCTGGCACCGCTCCTGTGTCTGGGAGGCCCGAGTTTAAGGTGAAGCTTTCATCGCGGGGCCAGGAACACCAGCGTGAGTTCTTCTGGGAAGGGCCCAGGAGAGTCACAGTTCCAGGCAGGGAGAGTTGGGACGCCGTCTTTTTTGTTTATTAGTTACAAGGAGCCTGGCGGGGAGTGAAGGGGGATTCTGTCCGCTCTCAGGCGGGGTCTGGAAAAGCCCACCGACCAACACCCACTTCCAGGCAAACACGCGCCCAAACACTCCCTCGCACAAGGACTGGAAGCTTTTACCAAGCCAGAGAGGAGTCGGAGAGTTCCCCCGAGAGAGAGGAAACCTAAGTAGAGATCATAAACTCTCGAGATCAGAGAGATGGCCTAAGTGAGCACACACGAAGATTATGAATTTACTCGGGGACGTAATCTGTTGACGGAGTTGTTCAAAGTTTCTCAGTGAGCGCACCCCTCCCTGCCCAAGTCTCACCGGGAGAGGGGCCACCCGTGAGAAGGCACAGAACCCTCGGTACCTTCCGTCTAAATCCTCGATGTCTTTTATGAACAGGCCTCCTTGATGCTTGCACACGTTCTTGCACGCCCTCACGCGATTCTTATTCTTGTACAGAATGAAATCTTTGCCGGTCTTCTTGTTTCTCAAGAAATTGATTCCTTCCTTCAGGTCAGCAGCTTCTCCAGGTGACAGACACAACAAGACCTCCGTCGTCTGTTCAATGCTACGGAAAGGCAGACATTTGGGGGAGGAAAGGTTAATAACGTTAAGACTTAGGAGAGAATCTTTTGAAACTGGCGGCTCAAAGCCTCTTTCCACCGCGATAGGCTCAAGCCCCTCCCTCGCAGGACCCAGGCTTGGCTGCTCCCCTGGAAATGCACGCTCTGCTTGCTCAGTGTTGGTCTCGGGTTCCTCCAGACCCAATGCCCCTGTCGCTTGCCTGCCCATGGTCCGCGGCTGCCTCTCCCTGGGAATTCTGAAAGGACGGTGGTTGCTCGTTCAGCTTCGGTTGCTCGTTTGCTCCCACAAAGTATGAGACGGAGGATGCATATGCACGCGGTTCACTACTGATTCCGTTGCACCACTTCCTCTGCTGTTTTGCTTCAGACGCGGGATCCTATTGGGCTCCAGGTGCCCACCCTGTCCGGTCCCACCTGCACACTTCTGCGTTTAGATCTGATCCTTTTGCTCACAAGCACGGTTCAACTTTCACCACTAGTCATGTTTACCACCCTCCAGGTTCAAATAGAACCCAGTCGTCCTACCCCAGCCTGGGTCAAGCCTCCAAAGCCACCCCCGGGACAAGCCTACACGTGCTAATACGCACTACCATTCTGTAGAACATGAGAACCTTACACCCGGCACAGTGCCCCATTTACATATGGACGCTTTTCCAAACATTCTCCCTCCCCGTCGCTGAGCACACGGCCTGTCACGCGGTGTATCTCTACCAGCTAGCTACTTCGTGAGTTAACTTTCCCACAGAACCTCCGTCTGAATAAGTTGTACGAATATATATATAAAAATAACACTCCAGCAGCAAAGGAAACGGTTGATCTTGCGTATTATTTTAAGGAAACCACAGAGGTTACACTTTTTAGACCCCAGTTGCTAAAGAAACAGTCTTTATGATACAACTCTGAAGCATAACAGGTTACGATTTTTGCCAAGAGACGTTTCAAGACATCTTTTGGCACACATTGCGTGGATTTGCACGGGATGCGATCTGGGTGCATGTCGCTCAATGTTACATCCCCTTCCAAAGCCAACGTGGTCACAATTCTCTCCATGTGTTGACTTAGAATGGGTGTAGCTCAACTACATTTGTGGCATTTTCACTTTCAGTTTAGAAGTCCTGAAAATTTCTTAAAATGGGAAATAAAAATCATTTTATTTTTTTAAATATGAAATTTATTGTCAAATTGGTTTCTATACAACACCCAGTGCTCATCCCAACCGGTGCCCTCCTCAATACCCATCACCCACCCTCCCCCCATCAACCCTCAGTTTGCTCTCAGTTTTTAAGAGCCAAAAATCATTTTAAAAATCACACCAAGACAGTGACAAGAAAGGAAAGCTACTTCAAGTCTGAGCTGACGAGGCAGAGCTCTGTAATTGAGTCTAATCCAGTGTAATTCTCTTCCTCCAAGAAGGTTCCGGCCGTCACTTCTGTCCCAAATGGCTAGTAATTCTGTGCGCAACAGATTTCAATATTTCCCAAACTGTTTTTTTTTTTAAATTTTTTTTTCAACGTTTATTTTTTTGGGGACAGAGAGAGACAGAGCATGAACGGGGGAGGGGCAGAGAGAGAGGGAGACACAGAATCGGAAACAGGCTCCAGGCTCCGAGCCATCAGCCCAGAGCCCGACGCGGGGCTCGAACTCACGGACCGCGAGATCGTGACCTGGCTGAAGTCGGACGCTTAACCGACTGCGCCACCCAGGCGCCCCTAAATGTATTTGATAGGATGGAATCCATTCTATGCCTCATGCATTTCTTTCAACTTTGTTCTTAGGAGTCCCAATATCTGACACCAAGCCCAGTACACAGCCACAGTTCCCAGAATAATTGGCCTAGAAGTAAAAAAAAAAAAAAAAAAAAAAAAAAAGAGAGAGAGAGAGAGAACCCCTCGAAATCTGTTGTTTTACTTGATTGAATGACTCACTTAGCCAAAGTTCTGTGTTGGATTCGAAGGCTTTCCGTGCACCGTGTAAAGCAGGCCGAACCAGCTACGTCTGTGTTTATCAGTTCTGTGCGAGGTCACGGTGGCACAGAAGGCGAAAGAAAACACGTGATGGTCGAGGGTTGGAGGTGGTGGCAGACGCACGTCCGGGGCTCACCTCCTCCCGTGGACACAACAAATCCGCACCTGTATATGGAAGAAGTCCCTCCGAAGGGGGCCTGGAGACTGGGAGGACAGAGCCTCCGCCGGCACTGAGATGAGGCGAAAGAGGCGGAGACTGGTGCGGCTCAGGTTTGGGAGCTTCCCTGAGGAGTAAGAGATTCAAGCTCCAGATTGGCACTGTCCCGGTCCTGCACCGGAGACGTGAGCCCCCTGAACGCCTGGCTTTAAACGCTCACGGGCAGTACGTCCAGGACAACGACAAAACTGTAGGGAAGGGAACACTCTGAAAGGGCTCGCGTCCGATTTAAAAGCGCACGTGCCACAGGCGAAGGACAGCCGCTCAGCAGCCTTGGGGCACCTGCCAGAGACGCGGGAGGCAGCTGGGCCTCTCGCTGGGGACCGACACACACTGGCGGCAGCAGGTTTTGCTCTCATTCTGCCGTGCTGACCCCATCCCTGGCGGGCTCCGTCCTGCAATCCTCCCTCTGGACTGGTGACACCGTGCTGAGGGGACCACGCGGCCCTGCACCGTGGCAGACCTCGAGCCGACGGTACGGCGGCACCACCCACCGGCACACCCACAGCAACCCTCCCTGGGCCTGGCGGTCCGCCGGGCTGGAAACCAGCCCTTCCCACCAGCCGCAGTCCTGGCCAGGTTCACGGCCGGCCACAGGCACACCCAGACAAGTCACGACCCTCCCACAACAGGGGAGCGTGAGTAGCCCACACTGGGGTGCCGCTGAAGCCCCGGTCTCCGCTGTCAGGGGACACTGCACGCATGGGCCCCACAGGACATCGCCCACTTCAAGCCATGCCCGCGAAAGTGGGAGCCAAAGCTGGACCACCTCATACAGAGAGACCGACAGAGAGAGTCAGGCAAAATGAGGAGACAGAGGACTGTGCTCCCAACAAAAGAGTAAGACAAAACTTCTGAGGAAGAACTAAACAAAATGGAGATAGACAATCTACCCAACAAAGAATTCAAAGTAATGGTCATAAATGTGCTTACAAAACTTGGGAGAAGAATGGGCGACACAGCGAGAACCTCAACATAAAAAAAAAGGGAATATAAGAAACTAAAAATAGACGGCTACATACATGGGTTACCATACACAAACCTCATGGTAACCACAAACCAAAAACCTAAAAATAGATACACGAAAGGTAGTAAGAGGGGAATCCAAGTTTAACACTAAATAAAGTCATCAAATCACATGGGAAGAGAGCAAGAGAAGGAGAAATACAGAAGAACTACAAAACAGCCAGAAAACAATGAACAAAATGGCAATAAATACATACGTATCGATACTTAAATGTAAATGGATTAAATGCCCCAGTCAAAATACAGAGTGTGGCTGAACAGATTAAAAAAACAAGACCATCCTGGGGCTCCTGGGTGGCTCAGTTGGCTGAGCCTCCGACTCTTGGTTTCTGCTCAGGTCATGATCCCAGGGTCATGGGATCGAGCTCCACATTGTTGCTATAAGATTCTCTCTCGGTCTCTCTCTCTCTCTCTCTCTCTCTCTCTCTCTCTCTGCCTCTCTCCCCTATGAGCTCTCTCTCAAAACAAACAAACAAAAAAACCCCACCTATATGCTGCCTACAAAAGGTTCATTTCAGATTTTAGACACACACAGACTGAAAGTAAAAGCACAGAAAAAAGATATTCCATGAAAATGAGAAAGAAAAGAAAGTAGGGGTGGCAATATTTATATAAGACATAATAGACTATTTTTGAAAGTCATAACTCATTTATTGAATGAACAGTATATGCAAGAATGCCAATAAAAGGAAACTACAAACTTCAATTTTGAAAATAAAGCCAGTAAGCCAGGAACAAAATAGATGTGACAGGAATATTTGATTTCGACCCATAATGCATTCCTTATCTTTACAATTAACCTAAATGTCTGTTAGAACAAAACTGCCCCCCCACTTCCCATATGTTCATCTGTTTTGTTTCTTAAATTCCACATGAGTGAAGAAATCATATGGTATTTGCCTTTCTCTGACTGACTTATTTCACTTAGCATGGTACATTCTAGCTCCAACCATGTCATTGCAAATGGCAAGATTTCATTCTTTTTCATTGCCGAGTAATATCTCAGTGTGTGTGTGTATGTATGGAGATATGTGTGTATGTATCTATATCTATATCTATATCTATATCTATATCTTCTTTGTCCATTTATCAGTCGATGGATATTTGGGTTCTCTCCATAGTTGAGCTATTGTTGATAGCACTGCTATAAGCATTGGGGAGCATGTACCCGCTTTGAATCTGTATTTCTGTATCCTTTAGGTAAATACCTAGTAGTGCAATTGCTGGATTGTAGGGTAATTCCATTTTTAGTTTTTGACGAACCTCCATACTCTTCTCCAGTTTGCATCCCCACCAAGAGTGCAAGAGGGTTCCCATTTAAAGAACATTTCTTACGAACATTTCCAGAAAGGCAATAAATGCTCCAGAACAACCTTCGATATATGCTTGCAAAGATAACACTGTTTAATATCAATAATGAAAATGAGGGGCGCCTGGGTGGCGCAGTCGGTTAAGCGTCCGACTTCAGCCAGGTCACGATCTCGCGGTCCATGAGTTCGAGCCCCGCGTCGGGCTCTGGGCTGATGGCTCAGAGCCTGGAGCCTGTTTCCGATTCTGTGTCTCCCTCTTTCTCTGCCCCTCCCCCATTCATGCTCTGTCTCTCTCTGTCCCAAAAATAAATAAACGTTGAAAAAAAATTAAAAAAAAAAATAATGAAAATGAAGCAAAATGAAAAGAAGGGGAAAGGAAAGAAAGAAAAGATGCTTCAAAATTTGAAGGTAAAATATGCATAAAAGTCATGGCAGTATTTTTTGAAATGATGTACATGTCATATACTTAGCAATGTCATGCTTGTTAAAACTGTAGTTAAGGACTTAACAGATGAGCGGTAAATCCACTTCTGAGGTCCATTTTTCTGCATATTCCTAGCACAATGTAATTTCTACCTAGAAGATGAGGACGCTACTTGGGAACATAAGTACTGTACAATTTTGGCATCGCGAGGTGCTTTTTACCCCGCATGTGACAAAAACATGGATGGAGGAGCAAAATGTTGGAGGTTTATAACCAAAGGTGATTTTTCATGTGATTTCAATCTCCATTTCAACCTTTAATAAAAGACTGTTCAGCCAATCACACCACAGCAAGAAAGAAAGGTAGCCGGCCACTTACTCTAGCCAACCAAAAGGTCAGGTGTTATTCTGGTTGCTAGTGGAAGAGAAAGGGTTGAAGACACCCATACAAAGTTCTACACGTGATTACATAGCAAATCCATCGACAGCTATAGTATTTGAAGTCCATGGTATGATTATTGACTGGCCATTATTACCCCTGGCACCTTCCATTTTTCCTAAGAACGTCATTAGAGTAGTCGTCCAAAACTGAAGGTGCTCTCCTGGTCCATGAGTAAGTACCTATGGCACACCATGTGAACGTGATCACGACACAGTGATCCAAAGATTTAAAACAACAGGTGTCAAGCTGGTGTAAGGAAATAAAGTACAGATCCTTTGGGAAAAGTCACACAGCATGGTAAATGAACATCTAGATCTGTCATTGCACTTCAAGTCATGGTGAATTTTGCAAACTCGTCACACACACACACACACACAGACACACAAGTCCAATGGCATATTTAGAGCAAAAAGAAAAGTGCACATAGGGCAAACCACTAAAGCTAGCTAGCTTCCTTCAAAAAATAATAAAAGATGGGGTGCCTGGGTGGCTCAGTCCGTTAAGCATCTGAGTCTTGATTTTGGCTCAGGTCGTGATCTCACGATTTGTGAGATCGAGCCCCATGACAGGCTCTTCACTGACAGCACAGAGCCTGCTTGAGATTCTCTCCTCTTTCTCTGCCCCGCCCCACTCATGCTTTCTCGCTCAAAACAAATAAATAAACTTAAAAAAATAAAAATAATAATAATACGGTCGCCTGGATGGCTCAGTCGGTTAAGCGTCCGACTTCGGCTCAGGTCATAATTTCACGGTCTGTGGGTTCAGGCCCCGCGTCGGGCTCTGTGTTGACAGCTCGGAGCCTGGAGCCTGCTTCGGATTCTATGTCTCCCTCTGTCTGCCCCTCCCCTGCTTGCACTCTGTCTCTCTCTCCCTCAAAAATAAATAAAGATTAATAATAATAATAATAATAATAATAATAATAAAAGGTGGTTAAAATAAAGCAATCATTGACTTAAGTAAATATGTGAACACACACTTGACAGATGTGACCTTAAGGGACTAACGGTTTAAAAATAAAAATCAGTCATTAAGCACAGTGTAATTTTCTGCCTATTACGTTTTATTATTTTTTTACTTAAAACAATTCTGTTTTATTTATACTCACGTATGAAAAGAAATGGCTGCACTACCGTGTTTCCACACACATCAATAGTGGAAACAGAATTCAATAATGAATCATTTCTGAATTTCATGAAGAACACACAAACATTAAAACACTGATTGCTTACAGAAAGCAGAGGGGAGAACAAAGCCATCAGCCAGCACTTTCATTTCCACTAAAGAGCAGCACTCTGAGAAGGATCAAACCAATTAGCAATATTCATCTGTGCCGCAACAGAACGTATACATACAAAAGTTAGTGACGGGACTGATTTTACTACTTTTACTGAGCCATTCTATCTTCCTCACACTCAAAGCAGAGAAAGAAAACCTAAAAAAAGTATGTTCTCATCATTATTCACAATAAAAAGGGTCTGCTTCATTCTGCAGGCCTGGGCATGTAACAGGGAGCATTTACTGGTACAAGTGGATCAAAGTACCATTTTGATTCCGACCCACTGAATAGAATCTCGTATGTACTTGGTGACTAGACCAAGTCCACGGGAACTGGGATGTACTTACTGAACTGCGTCTGTGGCATCCCCAGATCTCACTAAATACGAAAAGACCCTACACAAGAAAAGATAACAATCTGTCCATAAACTATATCTATAGGCTCTTTCATTAGCGTAAGGTAGAGAAAGGGGCCCTTTCTTTTTTTTTTTTTTTTTTTTTTAATTTTTTTTTCAACGTTTATTTATTTTTGGGACAGAGAGAGACAGAGCATGAACGGGGGAGGGGCAGAGAGAGAGGGAAACACAGAATCGGAAACAGGCTCCAGGCTCCGAGCCATCAGCCCAGAGCCCAACGCGGGGCTCGAACTCACAGACCGCGAGATCGTGACCTGGCTGAAGTCGGACGCTCAACCGACTGCGCCACCCAGGCGCCCTGAAAGGGGCCCTTTCTTGAGTACATGGACACAAGTATTTGTTGTGGTCTAAAGGTTGCTGGATTGATACTGTATCTGTTATAATGAAAATAAGATGTAAATCAAAGCCACTGCCAGATAAAGAAACTTCCACAACTTGTCTCAATCCCTCAAATAATGGAGTAAGTTTCTTTTCTAGTCTAATAATTACTCCTGTATTGATCGGCATTGCTGCCGGCTATGAAACTCACCCCCAAAGGTAAACGATTGTATCGAACCACTTGGTAGGTGTTATAGTAACAGACGACAGTTTCGTTTTTTCGAAAGTCCAAGTTTTCTCTCTTCCTCTGTTTGCAAAGGAAAAAGGAGTTAAGAAGCCAGGTCTGAAAGCATGCTCCAGACCACTGTCACTGGCCACTTAAAAAAATTTTTTTAATGTTTGTTTATTTTTGAGAGACAGAGAGAGAGAGAACACATGTGAGCAGAGGAGGGGCAGACACACACACACACACACACACACACACACACACAGAATCCGAGGCAAGCTCCAGGCTCCGAGCTGTCAGCACAGAGCCCAATGTGATGCTCAAACCCACAAACCGCGAGATCACGACCTGAGCCGAAGTCGGACGCCCAACCGACTGAGCCCCCAGGTGCCCCGTCACTGGCCACTTTAGTAACAGGCACTGCATCTCTATCTGACCCAACAAGAGCATAGAGGCCTTCAACACTTGGTAACGTTTCACACAGGAACTGCTTTAGGTCATCGGCCAAGATGAACCCCTTTCTCCCTCAGGATAAATCTCCACGCATGGCTTTCTGGGCTGTGATGTTCTGTCAGCTGTCAAGTCAGGTACAGCTTCAGACAGTCTCCTCTGAAAGCCACTGTCATATGATTTGTCTCCACTAGTTACATTTTAAAAATACTTTCCCATAAGCTGCAGAGTATCTTGAGGCACAGTCAGGTTAGCACGTTATTGCTTATCTGCTAATTTGTCTTAATGTGGTAGGTCAACTAATAATTCAGAAATCAGAATCCCTGCCCTTGATGTTGAGGTGCTATGGTAATATTAGGCAGACTCCAGCTAAAATTTTTGTTGGTTTTGCCAGAAAGAAATAGATAAATGTGCTTCAGCAGGTAAGTGGAAGAAGATATCACTAGCCAGAAATACCAGTGTGAAAATCTTTTCTGAACAGCTGGGTTCTTAGGCTTTCACTCAAAACAGACTTTAAAACAAAGGCTGTACCAGGAGATGAAGAAGGGCATTACGTAATGATAAAGGGACCAGTTAAACAAGAAGTATTGACACTTCTAAATATCTATGCACCCAACATAGAAGAACCTAAATATATAAAGCAAATGTTAACAGACACAAAGGGAGAAACTGACAGTAATACAATGGTAGGGGACTTTAACATCCCACCTTACATCAATGGATAGATCATCCAGGTACAAAATTAATGAGAAAACATTGGCTTTAAATGACATTTTATCTTTTTTAAGTTTACTTATTTATTTTGAGTCAGGGAGAGAGAGGGAGCATGAGAGAGAGCATATGTGTGAGTGGGGGAAGGGCAGAGAGAGAGGGAAAGAGAGAATCCCAAGCAGGCTCTGCACAGTCAGTGTGGAGCCTGACACTTGGCTCGAACTCACGAACCATGAGATCGTGACCTGAGTTGAAATTAAGAGCTGGATGCATAAAGACTGTGCCACTCAGGTGCCCCTTAAATGACACTTTAGACTAGAGGTGCTTAAGAGATATATACAGAATATTCTATCCGAAAACAG